>NC_139831.1:28703075-29015575 GCF_963691815.1 Echiichthys vipera
TAACTGTTAAACCGTGATATTTGCGGTTTCAACTGTGGTGGGAAATGTTGAACGTCAACAGAGTACAGAAGCACTAGCCAATCACGGCATAGTAGGGCGGGACGAGGCCGAACACTTGGGAAAATCTGCAGTGACAGTGCGCTCGCTAACGTGACAACGAGGAGGAATTGATAAATAAATAAATTGGAGGCAAAGATGTTAGAAGCATTGTAGTCAGTTCATCACAAATCTACTCTGGTGCACACTTATGCTTTTATGTCGGTGAGCAGATGTTACACGGAATTCAGGTTCAATAAAACTCTGATTAATCCAATATAGGAGGGAACCTTATGGCTGATGCGTGTTCTGGTTTTTGCACATGTACGAGCACGGGCGTGCGCACGTGTACGAGCACAAGGCCTACAGCGGTAGCGGTATGTGCGCCTGTTCGGACATAGAAAATAGAAGGAGGGACCATGCGCGGACATTTAACAACAACAACAATGGCGGTGAAAGGCTCACGTTGGTGTGATGCGGAGGTGGAGTGTTTACTGCAGATTTGGTCGGATGAAAAGATTCAAAAACAGTCGACAAGACGCACAAAAACTCCAAGGTCTATGGAAAGATTTGGAAACAAAGCCACACACACGCGATCAATGCCTGTGACGTGTTACGGCGTGATGACGTATGGACAGCAAGAAGCATTTGCGCGAGGCCCATGCAGTGTGAGTACAAACGGGGCTGGGGCGCGGGGGGAGAAGGAGGGGGGACAAGTACCCTAAAGCCTGGGGCGCAGTGCGGAAGGACAGTGTGAGTGCGCCCTAAGCATCCCTAATAAATAAGGCGGGATCTTTTGACGAGACACACTTTGAAATACATTTTATGCAGTTTTTGTTCATTTGGAGGGGATCTCTTAAATGACACACCAAACTGGTGACTCAGAGAGGATTGAACAGCTACTGTTATGAACACATCAATCCATGATACAGTGTGGACCACACAGGTGTGGGCATGAGGAGAGTGTTCACCTGGCTTGAAGGCCTTTTCCAGGCCCTGGTAGTAGGCCCAGTTCTCAGGGTTCCTCTCCTGGAGTCTCCTGTAGACCTCAGAAGCCTCTTCTGGTCTCTCCAGGTCCAGTAGTAGCTCTCCTACACACACAAACATCCAATATTAACTATGCACAATATTTGTGTTATGTAAGTGTGTTATTGTATAAGTTTCAGTCTAAAGTGGCACTGAAATATGAAGAGAGAACTGACCGAACCCGTCCTGTCCCTCTGCCTAAACACACATGCACACACAGTGAAGAGTGCCTTTGTGTGAACGATAGCATCAACACACCTCTCGTCTCCTCCACAGCCAGTTTGTCACAGATCTGTTTCTCGTAGTTGTTGAGGTGATCGAGGGCCTCCTTGTGCAGGCCGGCCTCCCTCAGGACCTGGTTCTGATACAGCAGCAGTTCACTGTACTCGTAGTCCACCTTGTCTGGAGACGTCTGGAACAACACACACACACACACATATAGAAGAGATGGGTATAAAAACGTGCACTGACTTAAACTAAGGAAGAGTAGAGGAGCTATGAGTGACACACATGCTACCAAACGTCGGTATGTGCTGTGGATGAAATAACCGCAGTAGCACTCGTATGATGCTTGTTAAAGGGCCAGTATTCAACCAGCTTTGTGGCAGTACATTCCTGCCGCTCCGTACGACCAGAGCAAATACTTCACTGATAAACTAGGGATTTGAGGAACATGACATCGTGATCACAGAAAGTCTCTCTTTCTCTACAATAATATCTAATAAAAAAAGAATATTGTAAAGGTAATGGGGAAAAAGTGGGCTATGATTCCCCACACGGTTCTCACTCCAATACGTGCAATAATGACGAGCCCCACCTCCCCCCGTAGTGTAAGTGTGAACAGGGCTTTGTTCTTGTTGGTGTGTTACTCCTGTTTGCCTTTAGATATGCTTCATATGTTTGTAAAGAGTGTGTAGCTTGGGTCTACCTGTTGTGTTTTGCGGAACTCCTCGACAATCTTAGCAGCCATCTCAAAGTCCTCCAACAGGTGATATGCTACAGCGTATCCGATCCATGAGGCCCGCTGGGCTGGACGGAGCTGCAGCAGCTGGTACCGAGTCTCCTGGAGAAGGAGAAAACCAAAACTGTTTGCAATAATATTAATGTTTGATGAGTATCCTTTCCACCATTGACTCGTACTGGCCTGTCAACCTCTCCAATGTCCATCTTCACCACCTGACTTTTTACACACATCTCCCCTCACCCTGTATCCCTCCAGGTCTCTCATCTGGATCTGCAGCAGGGAGAGGTCTCGCAGGATCTGCAGGTTGTCCTTGTCCCACTTAAGAGCGTTGCGGTAACACTTGATGGCCTCGTCGTACTTTTTATCTGAGCGCTGCAGCAGGCCGTACACGTGCCAGCCTGGAGGGTGAGTTCAGGACGCAAACGCACACAGATGCACTATCCGGGTGTTTATGTGCTTACAAACACACATCAATAAACGTATTCATTCATCAATTATTTAATTAAAAAGAAGGGAAGAATTTTAAGACAGCCTCAACAAAGGGCCAAGCAGAAATTAAGTTAAAGGAGCACGTTCGAGGTGTTTCAGAGTGAATTCAGCAGCTCAAGCGTTGAATATGCGGCTGATGGAAGGATACAAACGTGGCTCTTGAGGTCGTTGCGTAGGCCTCGTCTCACCAGATCGTAGGCATCCTCCTTCTTGCCCAGGCAGTTGAGGGTTAAACCCTTCATGGCCAGCGTCTCTGGAGCATGAAGCAGAGGTGGGGAGGACAGGAGTGAGACAGTCACAGACAAGAGACGCCAAGCGTGACACTGACTGTTTACACCAAGTTAATTCACATCAACTGCTGGAAGGACTTGCAGAACATTGAAGCTTACTTCTCAGTATTAAACACATTTGTGTGAGGCACTATTGAGGATAAAGAATGGCATGACAGGTGCACCTAACCAAAGTTCTGCCACTGTTGTATCTCGAGAAGCACTAAAAACTACAATGGAAAACACCCTGGCAGACCTCACTAATGGATCACAGTTTATCCCAGATACATCAGTATCTCTGCATACGTCTCTGCATATGTTTGAGGTAGTTTAGAAACAAACGTTTCAAAGTGTATTCACTAGTGAGGGCTTAAAAAATGTTGCACTCAATCACAATTCTTTAAAAAGCTCATTTAAGGGATGTCAGGTACTGGCTAGAATTTTTTTTTTACTTTTTACTGGTGTTTTTACTGAGGGAACGAGAATAATAATAATAAAAATGGATCCCTGGCAAGGGCACGATGATTTCTACATGAAAAGTATGAAATAAAACATTTTCTACTGTTGATGGAGTCAAAACACTGGAAACTAATCTTGATTCACAATGGAACTGTTCAAATGTGATCAAAAAAAATACTTTGTTAAATATATATCTTTTTCCCCCATGGGCAACACCTTAAGGGGAGGGGCTTTTCCTCTCTATAGGATGATCCTGTAGACCTTTCCAGTGGTTTGTTTTTAGTCAATTTCTCATTATAGTATATTTTAAACTTTAAAACAATAGAAGCAATCTCCTCCTTAAACCCATCGCTCAAAACCAGCAGGAACAAGGTGAAAGAGGCCAGATTTTGTTTCTTAGTTCCCCATTAGTTTAGTGTGTGGGTGCAAGTCAAGCAGCTTGTGTCTTACCTCCATGTTCAGCAAACTTCGGGTTGCCTAGGATCTGTTTGCAGAACTTCAGGCCGTTTCTGTACTGCTTGTGTTCATAGCATCTCTGCAACAAAAGAAAGAGCAGACTTTACACCGGGCAGGAGAGGCCGACAGACTGCCGTCCTCCGGCTGCATTAACCCTCAGAGTGGCGGGTGCAAGGAAGCAGAGCACATTCATCAAACACTGAGTCTAGGCAGCATGAGATTGGAGCACTGGAGAATCAGCACTTGATGATGGAGGGCTGCGAGGGACGGATGTGACTCACTCAGAGACCCTCAGTAGAAATCATGCCAACTCCCATTACAATAAGCACCCAGGTCGCTAACTGGCACAAGTACACCCAGGGTTGACGTTAGTATTGTAGTGTACACTGTTGGGCTGATGCTGTAGTCAGTGACTGGATGTATTGTCTGCATGTTGACTATAGCTCATCTCATCTTCAGCCTCTTATCCGGGGTCTGGTCGCGGGGGCAGCAGCTTTAGCAGGGGACCCCAAACTTCCCTTTCCCGGGCCACATTAACCAGCTCTAACTGGGGGATCCCGAGGCGTTCCCAGGCAAGTGTGGAGATCTAATCTCTCCACCTAGTCCTGGGTCTATATGCCGAATTTAAATGTGGCACCAAAGGCTTCGGTAAACGCCTTGAGCTTTCACGTCCATGATATATTACAAAGACACAAGAAAGTTAACTGTTTAATTACCAAACGACTGAATGAAGTTTCGCTCGCGGTGTGTGCAGAACTGAGTTTACCGAGAAGTAAGGAGCGAGCGAAGTGTTTTGGCCGCAGAGCAGTTCTGTTAAACTTTATTAGAACTGCACTATAACTTGTAAGAATAAAGATCAGCTCAAATAAACATGTATACAGTGTCCAGTGTGTGTGTGTGTAGTGTGTGTCTGTCATGTGTCAGACAGCTCTGTCACTGAGACACTTGTAGTGTGTTGCAGGCCAATGCTCCGCCAGGACACCGCGCGGTGGGTGACAGACCACCGTGCCGTTTCCGTAACTGCGTTGTTACAACCTCGTTAATAACAAATACATTGAAATGACAATTAACTGAGTGTTTTGTCTAATTCACTAGAGACTCCGTAGCTACTCTTTGTGAGTGCTACACCTGACGGCACTTGGTAAACTAGCATTAGCCGTTAAGCTGCCGCCGTGTGGGGCTTTTACCAGTATTCTCTTGAAGAGAGCGTTCTCCTTCGGCGGCAGGGTGATGGTGGGCATGTCGTCGGCTTCCTATGCCTCTGTCGGCTCACACATGAATATATTCCTCCTGGAGTCGGATATCTGGGCCGTTTCAGTCTCCGCAGGCTCCTCCGTCTCTCTCTCACGTGTTGAAGAAGAAGCCGAGGCCCCCTTCAGAGCAAAATGGCCGCCGTGCTTCTCCTCCGGGTCAGGCTGCTCTCTGAGTCTGCGTGACACACACGGACGAGCCGCGCTAGCATGACCCGTTAAGTGACTAAAACAATGACATGTCACGCTGTTTTATTTAATTATACATCCCATTAATGGTATCAAAATATGGTACAACATAACACGGCCCTTCTCGCGTGCTGAGGATGTGCAGTGCTCTCCTGTGTTCACTGACTGTCTCGACGGTTTCTAACCAAACTCCATTTAAATTTCTGTACATTTAACACCGCTTTGCTTTTCGGGAAATCATTGCACTTGGAAGCGTAGAACACATTTTACCATTTATTACTAAGTATTTGGATAGGTTGTACAATGAAGCAGATATATTACTCACTAAGCAGCATTTTGGTTCACTAAAATAACATGCTTTTACGTTGGGGATATGGTATAATGTAACGTTAGCTATAAAAAACTAAAAAGGATTATTTTCCTAATGGAGTTTGGTGAACGACCAAAGAAGAAGATACATCTAATTTTGAAACGCGAATGATGTAAATGATGCTGTACAAACGCTCTAAAAGAGTGAAATACAGATATTTGTTGAGTTTACAATCAACAAATATTATTTATATTAAAAACAGCAGGTTCTCGTGAGTGTTTGATCGATTTCTCGCTGATCTTGGAATCATCCTTCCAGGAAGTGTAATCGAGCGCAGAGAGGCAGGATCAAAGACCGGATGAAGGTAGCTGTCCTGAAGCTAAAATGACTTTCAGCCGGTTATTATCTAGAGCTGCTCTCCTCAACAAAGGTAAGCTTATGACATGCTGGTAATGAATTCATGGTGGTGACTTTAAAATACCAACGTTTATCTTGGTGTGTACAACGCGAACGCCGTATTTATTTTGAAGCCTGACCTTAGCTTAGCTTAGCATTCATGTAGCCCTGCAGTCACACAGGAGCTTCTCTCCCCCTAATGTGACGCACTGCTTAACTTAGTGCTTCCCAATTAGTTCGCCCACATGTGTGCTAATATATTTATATACTATATATCATTTAGGATAATTACCCAACATTCTCTTGTGTAGAAAGGGCTATTCACGCCATAGTCTTTAAGAACATGTGCACTACAGTGCTGCCCTACTAACAACACATGAAAGAAGATCGGCAGTTGGGGGTTCGGTGCCTTGCTCAACAGCACCTCGGCAGTGACAAGGAATTGAACTGGCACCTCTCCAGCCACCAGTCCACGCTCCATTCATGGTCCACACAGGGACTCGAACCAGCGACTGAGCTACTGCCGCCCCAAAGAATGAAATAACTCTTTTTAATTAAGAAAACATACAGCACTAGTTTAAACCATTTCTGATAAATGAACATGCAGTTTTATTGGAATGGAATATGCCATTCACATGTGTTTATAAATGGTATCAAGTAATTTCTACTAGCTTTGCAAAGGTTCATTCTTCACAAACTGATCTTGATACTTCCTTTACGACTGTTTCAAGTACTGACTGTCAATCTTCAGACATTTCACACGGTTCATATTCGTTAAAAACTGTGGTACGTTGTGCTGTGTTTTTGCAGCTGGATCCAGGTCCGCATTCACAAGCTCCAAGCCTGACGTTTCTAAGCCCAACTGGTTGAGAGTAGGCCTCGCCTTTGGAACATCTGTTTTCCTTTGGGGCCTGGTAAATGACACACAGCATTTCACACATAACATCTGAATGTTTTATAATCTATAAAACGGCCATGTCAGGGTGCAAAGAGTTTATCTTTATCTCTTTTGTATTGAGATCAAATTCTGTTCATACACTGAGCAGGAAGTTACGTCATTCCAACCTATCCAGAAATGTAGAAATGTCTTCCAGCAACTTATCACGTAGCAGTCAGGTCAAGTGTGAGTACTGAGCACCCGGGGCCTCATTTATAAAGGTGGCCTACGCACAGATGAGGGCGCACGCCACTTTCTGAGCAAACTTTGATTTATAAAGAACAAACTTGACGGGAGAATGTGCGGTCCTCCGCGCGCAATGGGAGAAATGAGAAACGGCAGCAGACAGCAGAGGGATGAAACGTGAGAAACTGAGACCTGTGCGTGAAATAAATCATATTTTGCCTCTCATTAACCGTATGAGTATTTCACAAAAGCCATTCTTACATTTAATACACAAACGGCTGTCGGTGGATTCTCTCTGCAGTGCAAAAAAAACAAGATTTAGGAACGTAAATTAAGATATCTTTGGATTGAAAATAAACCCGACATAACTCAAATATGTTCTGTAAGTATTAAACAATATGATTTCCTGGTCCAAGCCGATCCGATCCTCGTATTTCTCGTATTTCTATAACGCAGCAGTGCTGTGTTCCCCGTTGTTTGAACAGATCTGAGTTTTTTAAAACGACAACGTAACTTTGATTTTCCCTCTTTCTTATGGATGGAAAATGTGTCTATGTATAAAAGAGGCGATCCCAATTGTTCACATGTTCGGCCGGTGTCTGTTTTGTTTCAACAAAGCATTTGGACCCGGAAATCGTATTTTGAAAGGGTGTTACGTCAGACGGAACAGCCGGATAGGCACTGCATGTTTCATCCTTACCTCACCTTGGGCCTCCACCATTCAGCATTTACTGTTTCAAAGTGTCTAACGTTATTCTATCCACCAGAGGGCAGCGGTGAGCAGGAAGCAATTTCAATTCCAAAACGTATTCCACCCTTTTTATTAATTTTTGATTTATATGATTTTCAGTGACGCTTGGTGGATAGGGACAAAGAACTGTTTGCTGAATTTCAAGCAGAACAATGAAATGTATCTTTAATTATTTTATTTAATAGTCTTTGTGAGGCAAAGACATATTAAAGGTCAGATTTTTCAAGTCTTATAGTCTTATAGTAGTAATAGTCTAGTCTTATAATTATAAAATATAAATTTTCGGGGGCAATAAAAAGCTCTCAGTCCTTTTTTTTTTAAATTGAATGTATTTATTTTTAATCCAAATAAACACTGAAGACAAAGACTTGTTTATTGCTGCTCTGCCAGCCAAATTCGACCAAATTGCAATTATGGGATGTAGCTGTGTCTGAAGACTAGTTGGTACATTAAAATGCCTTGTGTCATCCGTCTTCCACCCGCAGCTCTTCAAGCAGCACAGCACAGATGTCCATGAGTACAAAGTGAGGAATGGTCTGGAATAACCCTCCACTCTGGTATGTGAGCGTTTGTTTGTTTACACTAAAAGGAAATATGGACTCAACCAACGCACAGTATATCATTACCCTGTGACCTTTATGCCATTATACCGTTATTGGTATTCTGTCATCCAGTGTGAAGATTTCACATCTATAAATGGAAGAACAAACCTGATCCTGTCATTTCTCGTCCTGTGTAGGAGGTCCTCAGCTCCTCTGGATGCACCCATTTCTCCGCTTCTCGCCGTTTCCACTGTTCCTGATTCCTAACTCTGAATCCTGTGTAAAATAAAAATGTATCATGTGAAATATACACGAGTGGCGGTCATTTTGTTCACATAAAGTGAGAGTTACTGTGTTGTTGCTGTTGATCCATGTTAGGGCTAGGTTAAAAAAGATTTTCTGTTCAAAATTAACCAGACTAATTTACAAACTTCCATTCATTAAAAAAAATCAATATTTTCTGGCATCATATGAAATAAAAAGACCTCCTCCATTGGTATGTCCTTCTAGTTTGTTGGGGAGTGGGTTTAATAATGCTCTCATGTTCTGAAAATCTGTCACAGACATTTTCGAAGGGGTCCTTTGACCTGACCTCAAGAGATCTGAATGAAAATGCCTGAAAAGTGTATTAGTGTAACTACTACAAGGGTCAACTCTTAATGTAAAAATTAATATTTTGAATAATGCACCAGGTTAGAGGGCCGCTTGTACAATTTACAGCTTAGTTCTCTGAGAATTCTCATTTCATGGATCACTTCCTGTCTGTGTGTAGCCATTAAATAAGACATCACTCATCACTGGTACATTCCTGCATTTCTAAGGATAGGTAACGTTTTTGTTAGTGTTGTTTGGGCTTTTCAGTCTGAGGTAGTCAAATAGGAAAAAGCCACTGCAGTACCATTATTTTGTGCCTGTGAAAGCAAGATGTACAAATGTGTCATTTTGTCCAGGTGTTTGTCTTCTGCGACCTTCTGTGCTTTACCAGTGAAAGGGGCCTGCCAGTGAAAGTCATCATGATGTATGGAGAGTAAACAATGCCATTAAAGAGACAAGGAAGTGTCATAAGACATGCTTTGGGGTCCATTCTAATTCACAAGTATGAAGTGCAGCTGTAAGCGTGGATATAGTAAGTGTATTTCTTGTCCCAGTATCATATTACACACTCACAGGGTGAATTTCACTTTACTCGTACATGTGCGCACGCTCGTGCTCGTACATGTGCAAACGCGCTTTACAAAAGCCCACCTCTCTCAAACGGGCCGTGGACGGCCAGCTGGCCGCAGCTAAGCGCGGAGCAGTTGGTCAAACGAACTAGGCCTTACCCGTAAAACCTGTTTGGGCACGGTACGGAAGGACAGTGTGAGTGCGCCCTTAAACAGCTTTCATGACCATAGGTGAGGGTAGGAACTAAGATTGACCAGTAGATCCAGAGCTTTGCCTTCCGGCTCAGCTCTCTTTTTGTCACAAAACATCAAAACAAAACACCATGACCGAAAGAACGAGGTCGTGGGTACAATCTGCTGAAATGGGTTTTCTCAGGAGGGGGGCTGGAGTCTCCCTTAGAGAGAGGGTGAGAAGTTCAGCCATCCGTGAGGAACTCGGAGTAGAGCCGCTGCTCCTTAGCGTTGAAAGGAGCCAGTTGAGGTGGTTCAGGATCATCTAGTAAGGATGCCCCCTGGGCGCGTCCCTAGGGAGGTGTTCCAGGCACGTCTAGCTGGGAGGAGGCCTCGGGGAAGACCCAGGACCAGGTGGAGAGATTAGATCTCCACACTGGCCTGGGAACACCTCAGGATCCCCCAGTTAGAGCTAGTTAATGTGGCCCGGGAAAGGGAAGCTTTGGGTCTCCTGCTAAAGCTGCTGCCCCCGCGACCCGACCCCGCATAAGAGGTTGAAGATGAGTGAAAGAGTGATGAGTGAGATGTTACTTAAACATTGTCAACGTTCATTTTCAGATCTTTCGTTAACTCACTTTAAAGTCTTTACTGCATATATTACGCAACGGCCAAACTCCAAGGGGTCCGTACACGGCGTGACACGGATGTTGCAGTGGAGCGCGTCCGTTATAATCAGTCAAAACAGCTACATGGGCCACGGTCCCCTGATCCGTCTCCACAGACATGGATGCAAACTGCAAGTTGACTGGTCGGTGAAACCATACACCAAGGCGACAGTTCTAGTTTCTAAAGCCCTGTTCGGACATGACTAGTGTGATGGTGTGTGTTGGACACAAACCGTCCACTGTGGTGTCGGGGGGTCACATCTATATAAATAAGAACCTTCAGACAGATATCAGGTGTTCATGTGTTCATGTAAATGTTTGGAAACCAAATGGACACTAATGGATTATTGCCACAGGGAGAAATAAATCAGCATAAGCAGAGGACCAAGTTGGAGTGTATTATTTCTAAGCACTACAGGAAGCGGTGTAACATTGCAACGGGTGTGTCAGCTAAGTCATTAGCCAGTTTCCTATGGGTTATATTAGCCCCTCAGTGGCTTTAAGTTTTAGGCTTAGGCATTATATGGGGTAAGGTCACTTTTACCAGGGGTTTTAGTCCCGTCCGAATGTGCCATGTCAGTGATTATTCCTGAGAATGTCAGAAAAAAAATATATTTTCACCTTCTGTAAAACGGTCCGAAAAAACCCTCAGGTAGAACTAGTCCCGTCAGAATACGACCCTCTGTAAAACACATGTAGATATACCGTCATATCCCGTCAATACATAGTTGCCACGTATTTTTGAGCGTGGAAGCGCTTGAAGAAGCACTCTAATCACTTTTTTTACATAATCGATTCTGTCCTTTAGTTTCCTGTTTACTTACTTTTCTGATATCAGGAAGCTACGTAGCACGCACATGGAGACAGGGAGGTGACGTAGCGCATAGATCGAGTAACCCCTCCCACCTCTGGTAGAATACAGGGATTTTTTAACCTTGTGTGAGTTGGCCATTTCTATTACAGACGTCCTGAGGTCAAACTATTTTACCCCACGTCCCCACATTAAACTAAACCTGTCTGAATAGGGCTATGACAACATTCTCCAGCTAACTGCTACAGTTTGTTTTCTCTGCCACATCCCAGAATGCAAAGCAGACCTGGCTACTGAAGTCTTACACCTGGTTGGGTCGGATCAGTGACGTACAGTCAGGGGAGGCAGGTGAGGCTGTGCCTCCCCTGTCATCATGAGGAAAAAGAAACGAAATAATAAAATAAGTATTAATATTTGTCCTCTGGACTATGATTTTCATGTTCTTAATGTATTTTGACCATTTTTATAGTAAAAATCGCAGAAACTTCTGTATTTCCTGCTTAAATAAATGGAGTCTCTTCAGAGACGAGAGGTGAGGCACGGACAGCCGTGCCTCCCTCCAGATTGAGCAATCACTCACAAACTGGATTGAGCGCGTGCAAACGGCGCGTGCTTGTTCCCATGTCTGTGTTTGTTTCCAATATGATGGTTGAGGAAACTTTTATGTAATAAAAGCATACGTCTTCTTTTCCACGGTGTTCAGTGATGTATTTTACGTATGTGTGTAATATTTACATCTTATTGATGTGACATAAATCCACAGGGAAAATGCGGCCGTACCTCTGCCTCAAGGAGACGGCGATAGTGAGCAGCCTGATAGCTACCACCAGCCAGGTCACAGTGAACTCTGACCTGTGTGCAAAAAGTAAACACAGAAGTGTGCTGTGCGAGGCTGTAGAGCTTAGCGACAAGCTGTCATTTCCCGCCCTGAAAATGGAGGATTTGATTTCTAAACTAAGACATTTTTCAAAGCTGAACTTTCAGTCAAAGCGAGAAGTCATTTACAAGTAAAGGTAAGATATACTGCAATATACAGTGTCACTGGTGTTTTAAAATGTTTTTCAGCATCCTATTCGCTCCTATTCGCTCCTACTCTCATCCTATCCTATTGGCATCCTACTGTATGTTTGTAAATCTGACTTGTGAGTCAGTGCCTCCCCAACCCTCACCCTCACTGCACGTCACTGGGTCGGATCTAGGTTGGATCATGTTTTCTCTCAGACTGTTTAGGACCAGACTAAGGGCGCACTCACACTGTCCACCCGTACCGTGCCCAAGCACGTTTAACGGGTAAAGTCCAGTTTGTTTGACCAGTGTGAGTGCAACCGTACCGTGCCTAGGAGCGGCACGCTTGCCGACCACGGCCCGTTTGGGAGAAGTGGGTTTTTGTAAAGCACGTCTGCACATGTACGAGCATGAGGCCTACGGCGGTTCTGAGGTCCTTTTCTGTGCGCCTGTTGGGACGTAGAAAAAAGGAGGGACCATGCGCAGACATTTAAAACAATGGCGGCGAAAGGTTCACGTTGGTGTGATGCGGAGGTGGAGTGTTTACTGCAGCTTTGGTCGATGAAAAGATTCAAAAACAGTCGACAAGACGCACAAAAACTCAGAGGTCTACGGAAAGATTTGGAAACAAAGCCACGCATCGCCATGACGTCATCAATGCGTGTGACGTGTTACGGCGCTACGGGCCTAGGCTGCAGCCTAGGCCAGCCTGTGCATGAATCCGCCTCTGGTCAAAACTCCCTTTAAAGGGAAATTCATGTGCTTGTGTTTTTTGTGTGCTACAGCACTGGCCTGGATACCTGATGTCTGCTCTGTAAATCACAAGAACCTGCCCTGCATCTCTATGTATCAACCCTGAAAACAAGTTGTCACACATCCCCTTAAGAATAAACGCTGACTCCGCACACCAGAATCAGCTCCAAAAAGCGTTTCTAATGCACTATGTAATGTTTCGGGCCCAGCCCTTCATCAGACATAAGACAAACTGGGGAGACACACCTCCTTAACGGCACAAGTCACATGATCAATGCTCTCAAAACGAAGTACAGAATAACCATGCAAAGGTGTTACACATGTGTAACACACCTCTGTGGTATTTGTCAAATGTTAATATTTAATTTCTCCTCACTAATTTTTATAGTGGTAGGGGTAAAATTTTCCTCCTTGATATAGCAGGTTATTATGACAGTTTTCCTGATGTTTCAGACATACAAGTTGTTTAGGTTAAGCTTTAGGCCCAGAAGGCCGTCTCTTTCCTTTATGATTCATGTACTTAAAGGACTTTTGCACTTCAAAATTTCTTGGTAGGGTAAAGTTTGGAGTGTAGATTTATTTATTTATACATTTGTGTGTGTATGTATATATGTATACTTATTTGCATGGTCATTCTGTACTTCCGTTTTGAGAGCATTGATCATGTGACTTGTCACAGGTGCTTTTAAGGAGGTGTGTCTCCCCACTTTGGGGACCAGGGGCCCGAAACGTTACATGGTGCATTAAAAACGCTATTTGGAGCTGATTCTGGCGTGCAGACTCAACATTTGATCTCGTGCTGCATTTCTCTCCGGCACCCAGTACTTATCTTTTTGGATGTGCTTGCCTCTTCAACTTTCTTGCACAATCCCCTTAAAACATGGGTGTCAAACTGATCCAGTAAAGGGCCACTGTGGCTGCAGGTTTTCATTCCAACCAATCAAAAACACACCTGGTCCAACAAATCAACTGTGTGAAGACAGTTCAGGTGATTGAGTAAGTCGAGTCAGGTGTGTTCTTGCTTGGTTGGAATGAAAACCTGCAGCCACAGCGACCATTTACTGGATCAGTTTGACACCCATGCCTTAAAACATCTTGTGTTTAGTGGCACTAACAACTTCTCATACACGCTCATGTGGCATTAACCACTCTCCATACATTTTGGCACCGCACAACATATATTGCGCAACAGAGCGCAGGCTGGCCCCCGCCCCCCGCACGCTTCTTTAGGCAGAGAACAGCAGCAGCAGCCATTCACCAGGCAGCACTAGCTGAAGCCGCAGCGTTCATTCCCACCGTAGCCCCGGAGAGCAGCATGTTTTCCTGCAGAGCGGCCTGGCAGAGGTGTGGGCCTCTGGCTCGGAGTGCAGCCTATAGGTTGCCCCGGGATGGTGAGTGTCATCATCCTGGCATTGCGCCTCAACTCAAACCCGAATTTATGTGTTTGATTTTATTTGTTAAATCCCGTTTTCCCCAACCTCTGTGCTTAGTGTGACGGCTTGCCTTTGTCGGCTCGTGGCTGACCCCGGTGAATAGTACACCGTGTCCTCGCGTGAGTTCCTCCGCATAGCTGCATCGTGCCGGGGAATGGCTGCCCGCGAGAAGTGAAGGTCAACTCTGCTTTTTGGCTGAAGCTGGACCGGGAGGCTGTGGCTGTGCCTTTGTTCTCTCTCTATAACTTAAACTAGAGTATGGTTTTGTTAGGAGGTGCGTTCAGGTTCCTCCGCATTGAGAGGTCATGGGGACACTTTGACCTGGTGGGAGCGTTTCATAACGACATTAAACGCCCCTCTATGCACCGTCAGTGTTCTACGGGGCTGTATCAACTATGTAACCGCGTGTTTCCGCTTTATCAGTGGTATGTGTCAAAGCGGTGGGCCGGACCCCTAATACCTCTATAAATGAAGGAGACACGCTCCTCTTCTCTGTGACCGCTCCTGGTTTAAACTGGACTGCACAGCGTGCGTGTAGTGATGTGACCTTCAGCAGGCTGTGTGTGGAAACATGGTTGCCTGTCACGTGGTGTGTTTGTGTGACAGTGGTGTAATGTAAAGAATGCAGTGGTACGTTATATAGTCACATACAGGTGTGTGTGTGTGTGTGTGTGTGTGTGTGTGTGTGTGTGTGTGTGTGTGTGTGTGTGTGTGTGTGTGTGTGTGTGTGTGTGTGTGTGTGTGTGTGTGTGTGTGTGTGTGTGTGTGTGTGTGTGTGTGTGTGTGTGTGTGTGTGTGTGTGTGTGTGTGTGTGTGTGTGTGTGTGTGTGTGTGTGTGTGTGTGTGTGCGGTCTGCGGTCTGCAGAATGTCTCTGCAGAATGTCTCTGATGGTTAACGACCTGCTGTTGAAGTGGTAATAAATGTTGCCCATTTCCAGCCCAGACATTAAGCGTCCCACTGCTGTAATATGAGAAATTGGCACGAGAGGAAAGTGTGCCGATCGACCCTGGTCTCCCCTACCTCCTAATACCTCTGAAGCTGACGGAAATGTCCGCCACAAACCGCTCTCTTAAATCTCTGATAATAACCTGTTATGTAACCAGGGGTGGCTGTGGCTCAATGGTAGAGTGGGGCGTCCTCCGTTCGATCCCCGGCTCCTCTGGTCCGCATGTCAAAGTGTCCTTGGGCAAGACACTGAACCCCCCGATTGCTCCCTGTGCTGCTCGTGGGTGTGGGAATGGTTAGATTAGATCAGGGCTGGGCAATTCCGGTCCTGGAGAGCCACTGTCCTGCATGCTTTAGGTTTCTCCTGCTCTAACACACCTGAGTCTAACAATAATCAAACTGTGATGAGCATCAGCTGCTTGATAACAAGCACATCATTAGAATCAGGTGAGTTGGAGCAGAGAGAAACCTAAAACATGCAGGACAGAGGCCCTCCAGGACCGGAATTGGGCACCCCTGGATCAGATGGTATGTATATGTCCACTGCCATCTGTGTGATTGGGTTAGTGTGACTAGTGTGAAAGCACCTTGAGTAGTCAGAAGACTAGAAAGGCGCTTTATAAGTGCAAGTCCCTTTACCAATGGGAGGTTACTAAATACAGCAAAAAATAAATGTAAAAAGTGCATTATTTCCCCCTGAAATCTAGTGATATGGTTTAAAGAAACCTAAAATTGAAATGCTCAAGTATATATGACAGGAGTGCCTCAAAATTGTATTTAAGTACAGTATGTGAGTAAACGTAATCTCTTTCAACCACTGCTGGCACTTTGAATGAGCCCACAGAGTCTGGCTGAGTCGGCATTCCAGCTCACTACGACAGGTGGCTATTTCTCAGGTTAGGTCATGAGCTCCATTTAAGCGCAGACCGTTAAAGGTTGAACATGGAGACTGATTGGACTAATTTGGACTAATAAATTAATTTTACACCAGTATTTAACATTTGTCTTCAACTGGAAGTCTTTCTGTGAGTGCTGTGGAATCCATTAGCTAGCTCTCAACTCACAATGATTCTTGTTTCTGTAGCAACAACAGACAACCCTGGCAACCAGCAACGCCCAACGCTATTGGCTACTACAATGGAAACGGATCATGACAGAAAGTCAAAGTTTTTTAAAATATTAATTCAGACTAAATTGATTTTCTTATGGGAAAGCAATACTTTGATTCTGTACCCCTGAGACGCCCCGTGGGTGTATTATTTAAACAAATCTAGCTTTCTATTCTACATATTCAACCTTTAAGTGGAGTTGCAAGTATAAGACACTAAAGCACACACCATCAGTTGTGCAGTGCTTCACAGTAGCAGCATTTAGTAGGAAGTGTCGAACAGGACAGGACCGTAGGAAAAAAACAGTCCAACAAAAAGTCTACTTTGAAGCTTTTTGTGGCGTGCAGGTTCTGGGCTCAGTGTGTTCAGTGTTGGTTGAAGGCCATTTATCCTCTCGATGGTCAGGAGCAGCCGTTGCGCTTTTGCGGTGTGACCTAAGACCAGGCCGCCCCCTCTTCATCGGACTGTCCTGGCTGCTCCGGCATCCTAATGAAAAGCCCAAGCCTAAAAAAAGATGTTAGCATGTCAGGCCTTCCTGCCAGGCACGCCCGGTGACCTCTAAAGAGATTACACCAAAGTAATGTCCACTGTATTAAATCCTGACAGCGCGGACACGAATGTCCAGCCTTTCTCCACTCTGGTGGTCCCACTTAACCAGAGCAGGGTATCATGGTCTATCCCGTGACCTGTTGACCCGCATCCCCTCCGCTGGTCATGAGTTCTCCCCACCTTATCCTCCCAACTGGTACCTCAGCCTTGAGCCGATTATCAGGATGAATAACAAGATGTCAGGGAGTGGTTTCAGTGCTGCACTCTGGATTAGTTTAACCCCCTCAACACTGGACACGACAAACCTCCTACAAAAAAGGATTAATAATGTGACAGTTTGCATCATAGATTAAGTCAGATGAAACACTTGGAAGCCTCCCGTGTATTTTTACATTTTTTACATTTAATATTTTCCTTTTTCACGTGCGTGTGTGTGTGTTGCAAGCAGCAATACTGAGAGCCAAGCTCTCTGCATGAGCCCCGAACCAAAGGTTTTGCTTACTCAAATTAACGAGTGTGATCCAGGACTGGTTAGAATTTTCCTACCAGTTTATCACCTGAAACCTAACTGCAGTATTCTAAAGCTCCTTGTAACACTTGATTAAAACAGACGGGACGAAACCAAACTGTCTTTTCTTTCCAAGGGTGTCAAGAGTGTCATGTTGCAGGTGTCAAACAAGTGCTGACGGGCATATTTCTGGCAATCTAAGGGTACGTCAACACGACCGAAAACAACCTTTTTTTCCCTCCATCGTTCTTAAAAAGTTTTCTGTCCACACGGACTCGTCTGGGTCCTCACAGACGGGCACGGTCTCGCTAGATTTAGAGACTTTTCACACTTTCTTAGCTTTCTTAACTTTATTTATAAAAAGAGACTAGAGAGCAGTTTAGCTCCTTATTCAGAGCATTAGGGAAAAGGGAGAAATCTGTGCTGGGCCTAATTCATTCCCATGCATGTGGCTCAGAGTCCAGTTTAGTAAACAGTCTGTGGGTCCGTGTCTCTCTCCTCTCTCACAGCAGCACTGTTGTTGTCATGTGACCCTGAGAGGGTTAGAGGTCCGAGGTGGGGAGATGATGTTATCATTTAACAGAGTACGCGGTTTCGCGACACCAGGGGGGGCGTTTTTAAATCCTCCTACTCTGGGACCTGGTTACAAAAAAGACAGTTTTCAGGCTCTGATAAGGTTGGCTGCGTGTGGATGGTCGGACAAAACAATACTAAAAATGTGCGCTTACAGGAAAACGCGTCCTCGTGTGGACGGGCCCTAAATCTATCGTGCTGAAGTCAATCAGAGTGGGAGGTGTCACGAGCCAACAGAGCGTCTAAGGGTACTTTCTCTCCAATCTCTTTTACACTGATCGCTGAAGCTTGTGGGCTCGTGCGGCACATTATTCCTGCTCCATCCACAGTGGGGACACACAGACGTGGATCCTCCTGGAGAGCCCACTGTTATGTCACCCCGTTCCTTTGAGAATATCCACACACGTGGGGGTCAATAATAAAGGCTCCATCAAAGAAATGACGACTGGTTTGGCAAAGATTTAACCTGTGACCCTTTTAACTCTTTGCAGTTGTGCAGCGGCGACCAATGTCCTCACTTCCTGGTGGGTCAGGGGAGAACATCGTCTACACCCTGCTGTGTGGGGGAGCCTTAGTTGCTTCATTGGCATACGTAAGTTTTATCGTTTCATCATTTCACCTTCGACATGATACTATGTCACTAACCTACACTTAACAAGGGGGATGACGGCAACAGTGTTGGGAGTAACGCGTGACAAAAGTAATATAATTACTCTAATTCATTATTTTAGCGACATTTTATATTACACCTTTTTTTTTTTTTTTTTTTTAACCGAAACTAAGTGGTGTTTTGGTTTAATACAAATTCTCCGAAAAACACAGAGTTTAGCAGAAGAGAAAAGACCACAGGCAGAAGCTACTTCCTGTTGTGTGATTAAAGAGATGATGGCTGCAGCAGATCCAACGCTGGACAATACATCCGCAAGATGGACATAAGCATGTTACGCCAAGTTTGTTAGACAAGGACCATGAAGAATATTATAGTTAAGTGAACTATATGTGCGAAACCAAAAGATCTGTCCACTTCCTGAAATATCATGTTATGTCTGTAGACGTTACAATACCGTAACGCCCTATTCATTTGAATATGAATAGGCCTGAAGTTACAGCGTCTCCATCACTGTTTACCAGACTTTGACCTTTTGTCTGTTCTTGCTATGATTGTTCCTTGCATTGACCCAAACAGTAATATCATAATGTAACAAATTACTTTGAAATGACAGTAAAAAGTACTACATAATGCATAATGTTTTTGACGTAACTTTCCCAACACTGCTCCTAAACAAACAAACAAACAAAAAGGTAATGACAAATAAAGCGAATGGTCTCTCCACAGGCATACAACACTGTGTCCACAGACCACACCAGGTTCAATGAACGCATTGCAGAAATCAATGCCAGACCCAAGGACCAGTGGGTACCCAAACCATGGCCACCAAAGAGTAAGTATTCCTCCCCTGCCACTTTACCAGACCACACCAGTGTTGATCAGAGCCCAGAGCTCCACTGGCTCGCTGGTTGTGTGGAGCTAAAATTGACCCCTGATCAAACTCTGCTCACTTGTTTTTGTTGTGTAGGTACAATCCAGGTCTGATAGCTGCTTTTATTTTAGAAGCTCCAAGGCTAATCAGTCCCTTATCAAGCCTTTCATTTCATCTTGTTCTTATCAAATAGCAACGTTCAAAAGATTCAAGGACCGCAGCAGGCAGGCGCGAGGCTCAGTGGGTAATGCTGTGGACAGCTCCTAGTGCTGATATGAGGGCTTACAAACAGCAGATGAAGCAGTGCTGTATTGGCTTTATTTAATAATAAAAATAATTCCTTTTATTTAGATAGCGATTTTCAGTAAACCGAAGACGCTTACAATGACAAAAACCTCAGAAAACAAGAAAGGGGTAATGACAGACAGGGCGGGACAAGTAAAAGACAGCACAAAAGTAAACAGAAGCCATAATGGAATGTGGCATAGCTGATAATAAAAATAACATTACAGACAGAGAAATAAAGCAGGTACAGAGACGGTTACAAGTAGGGGCATGGTGGCGAGGAGGGATTGGAAAATAAAGGTGGTAGCGGGTCTGATGGGGAGGGAGGGAGGGAGGGGCTGGCTGGCTGTGGAGACTAGAGGGGGCAAAGTCGAGGGGAGAAGACAGAGGTGAAGGTGGTTAGGGGCAGCTTGGGCAAAGAGGAAGGTTTTTAGGCGGGATTTGAATACGGGGGAATGAGGGAGAGTCGCAGACAGGTTGGGGGAGAGAGCTCCAAAGTCGGGATGCTGATCAGGAGAAGGCTCTGTCTGAGTATTTTGAAGTCGATGCATGGTTTGACAGGGAGAGTGTGGAGAACTGGGGCAATGTGTTCACAGGACCGGGTGTGAGTGAGGAGGCGGGCTGCAGAAACACAAAATCATTTAATAAGCATTACTTAACCAGAAATGCAAACAATCACAAAATGATATAGTTTTATGAGAGAAATGAACATTGATGCGTCCTTTAGCTCAGGCTTTCTTCACCGTTGTTCTTTCTGGGATTTTTCAGTCTTTATGAAGAGGTGCAGACTTTGACTGTAGCCTGGCACAAAAAACAACAACAAAAAGACCTGTTTAAAGCACAAATCAAACACAGAAGTTTCCTTAAATGTACCGTAAAGTAGCAGTGAAGCTCTAGAGATGTAGTGTGGTTCTTTCATTCCCGTAGCCCTCGTTTATTTCCTGGGCTGCTGCCTTACTGTGAGCAAACAGATTGAGTTCACCCAAAGCAAAGGCTTGTGGGAGAGTCCCAGATTATCCCCTGCTTATTTCTGCAGCGAGGGATCTCACTGACGCACCACACAAATGGCAGCTGTGCTGTATGTGTGTTTGGACCACGGTCTTGGACTGCTGCTCAAGTGCTTTAAGACGGGCAACAGTCAAACTCATTAATGTTTTGGCAGTTCAGCAATATGCTCCCGATGTGATTTTAAGAAAGAAACCGTTCACCTGACCCTAATCCTGAATGCTTCTTGATTACAAAACAATTTATGGATTGGTTCTGCCCAAACGCTCACATTAGTCTGCCTTTACTGGACTCTTCCCTCTCTCTAACCCAGATTAATTTCCTCTGAACACAAACATCCTCTGGTCCAGCACACACGACTCTGTGTATTTTGTTTGAGTATATCAGTGTTTGTGATCACTGGGTGTTTATTTGTTCCGGCCAGCGGGCTCTGCACTAACTCCAACTGCCTGTGTTCTGTTGTAGATTTGTTTAGCTGATCCATTTGTACGACGTATGAATCGAGTAAATACAGCAATAATGTAATGCAGACAAGGAGATAAGTCCACTGTATGAACTCATTGGCTCAGAGTCAGGCTCACTGCTGGTATCAAGAAGACCAATTTCAACGTGTTTTCTTCACATATAATAGGAAATTTATTGAATCTGGGGCTGAGTTTTGAAAATTGTAGTTGGTTCCACAGAATTAAAGTTTTACCAAAAAACACTGCTCACCCAGTATCGGGCTTAGCTGAGGGGCTGGAGTTGCATTTAAACTGAAATCTATTCAACTCAGATGTTGGCAACATTTCATAGTTTGTCTAAATGTCTGCATCTACCTGATCTTGCCTTAAAGATCTCTGACCCAAAGCTTGTTATATTAAATAGATTTTTGCACAGACTTGATTGTATGGATGCTTTTAATCAGGCATATTTAAAATGTAATGGGCTGTTTCACTGTTAATATTCTTTGAAAAAAAGCACATCTACACTAAATACTTATTATATTATTCTGAAATACTGTTACTTTTTATTGTTCAGAAGTTGACAGACTATCTGCTGTGGCTATACCACTGCTGTACTAGCATGTTTTTCATTAAAATAACCAAGGCACTTAAACAAACACCCTTTATTTAAGAAAAAAACAGTGATCAGAATTAGAGAACAGTGTTCATTGTGTCAGAAGAGAAGATTCCAACAATGTTTTCTTCTGTAGGATTCAAAAATGAACAGGAAGTGTAGAGGCCACAGCTTTGAATGACTTCAGCACATCTGCACCCACAGGACATCACTAGTTTCTCACACTGCTCTGGTTTGATCCGAGTCCATTCTGACTCAGTCTCTTTAACAGTTCAGGAACTGTAGTGGGTTTTTTAGACTTTACTTTGTCACCAAGGATTTCCCAGAGATTCTCTATGGGGTTTGGATCTGGACTCTGACACCCCCTCCAAATTTAACTGACTTCTTTAGACACTTTGGGGTCAGTCGTTCCCAGTCTGATGCCAACATAATGTTTATAATGTAATGTCATAATGTAATTCAATTCAATTTTATTTATAGTTCCAAATCATAACAAAAGTTATCTCAGGACACTTTACAAACTAGGTAAAGACCACACTCTATGACTTATTTATGATAAACATAGACTCAACAATTCCCCCGTAGAGTACGGTGGCAACCAAAAACCTTCCCTATTACAGGCAGGAACGTTAGACAGACCCAGCTCTATGGAGGATGGACATCTGTCTTGACCGGTTGGGGAGGAAGAAAAGGAGAGAGAAAGAGAGAAAAGACGGACAGATGGACAGAGAAAGACAAAGACAGACACAAAGACCGAGACAGACACACTTCCAATAGCTATAATAATATCTATAGTAATGTGAATATGACTTATATGTTATGGCAGTTAATACAGCAGAATAGTAGAAACAAGCACAGCTAAGGTTTTAAATTATAATAGTAGCAGGAAGCGTCATGCAGGACCACGGCAGCAGGCACCACCTGCAGAGACCTGCGAGACGACAAAGCACAAACAACTCAATGTCATGTCATGGTTTGGGGATGTTTTCTGCAGCAGGAGTTGGGCCTCTTTTACAGCTACATGGCAGGGTGAATGCAAATGTTTGTGAACCTCCTTTGGCAACATGCAATACCTTCACTGCAACTGTCTCCCAATCAGCTGCAATTTTCATACAAGACAATGCTCACTGTCAAACAGGTGAAGCAGTTCCTTGAAGCTAAGAATATTGAAACAATGAAATGACCAGCCCAGAGTCCAGATCCAAACCCCATAGAGAATCTCAGGAAAATCCTTGGCAGTTTTTTTCAAGCCTTTATTATATAGGACAGACAGAAAATGGGGCAGAGGGGAGGCATGCAGCAAAGGGCCGGTCAGAGTCGACCCCCCGGCCGCTGCCTCAAAGACCTTCAGCCTCTTAACATGGGGCGACTGTTCTAATCACTCAGCCACCGGCCGCCCCCTGTCTTTTCTCATTTTGATCTGCAGTGTACAAAGGCAAATGGTAGTACCAGCGTTTTTGAAAAGATTGAAATTTGTATCAAACCAAGGTGTAACAGAGTGTAAACTGTAACAGAAAGAGGTTCAGCCAAAGTAACAAACCTATAAGCCTGTGAATGTTCTCATTTGTCCAGGTCATCGTTATCCCCAAAGCAATTTCAGTCAAAATCAACTGGACTTGGTTATTTGTGTAGGAAGACGTGTCACCTCTCATCCAAGAGGCTTCATCAGTTCATGTACGCATCTAACCAGGCTGGGACTGGACAAACTAGCTGGTGTGGAGATCCAGGTATTTAACCTCTCACAAAGCCGATGATGTCACTGGAAACCTTTGTGCTCCAAGTGCCAACGACCGTTGTTGGAGTGACAGTCATTGGTGGGAAGTTGGTTTGGACTTGGCTAGTGCTCTATTGAGTCATAACGACGGCCGTTGGAGTCACAGGAGGCCATTTGTGAACAGTTGTTCTTTGAGGTTAGATTGTTGAATCTCCTGGGAAGGGGCCTTGTGAGAGGTGAAACACCTGGATCTCCACATCAGTTAGTTGGACCAGTCCCAGCCCTGTCCTGGTCCTGGTCCAGTCCCAGCCTGGTCAGATGCGTACATGAACCGATGAAGCCTCTTGATGAGAGGTGAAACGTCTTCCTAGACAAATAACCAAGTCCAGTTGCTTTTGACGGAAATTGCTTTGAGGATAACAAACCTAGAGTTCCTTCTTTTTGATAAACCCTGTGTTTCTTTACTGCGCCTCACCTGAGCTGGCTGCTGTGACTTGTCTCTGTGAATTTTGATGGACTGATTTTTATTTCTGTTTGCTTGCAGGAGGGGATGAAGAAGAGGGTAAGTTGTCATCAGATATTTCGCTTGCATTCATTATCACTGAGAACTTTGCGAATGCTCACTGAAATGTTGGCATGTTGCTTGTAATGAACTTACTGATTCCAAAACTCATGATCACACTAATCACTGTCTTTACCACTCATAGTTCCAAAATTAGATCTCAACAATGGGAAGGAAATTAACCAAAGGATGTACACAGAAGTTAAGATAGCTACACCTCAAATGGAAATGATGTGATTGCAACAGTAGAGTGTGGTCTCATCTACCAGACGGATGCAATATACCGTATGAACACAGACAATAAAGGGTCTGAAAGATGAAAACCTATTGTATAATTAGAATGCCACATCCTGGGTCCTGTCACTGATGGAGAAGCCAAGGGATTGCTAATTAAGGCTCACACAGGGGTTTTAACACATTTTTGGATGCATCCTTGGGCAGACTCAGACGAATGTAAGATGAAATTGTATAAATGCCACATGAGATTCAAATTAAATGAGTGAAGAAGAAATCCTCAAATGTGCAGACCTGGGCACTTTTAATGCAGTGTTCTCTGGCTTGTATCGAGGTCTGATTATTAAGAGTGGACTCACTTTGGCAAAACTAATTAGGAAGGCTAAGTGATCTGCCTGTCATCAGTTGAGATGAGGTTAAAAAGTGCTGTTCAGTATCAACAGGGCGCTTCAGTGATACTGGACTCTATTGTCCTCTGCGCCAGATTTAAAATCTGTGATAGGACACCACAAGTATAAAAGTCGAATTGGCAGATTGCCATGAAAATTGCTGAGCGTATTCATACTCTCCAGAGGATGTTTTCCTGCAGTGACATCCTCAGGACAATAAATCAACTGTGACACAAGATAATTTCTGATCATGTCAACATGAACTCAGAGGGTTGTCAGACAGATTATGAGGCACTAAATCATCTACAGCATCCAGAGTACCTAAACTATGGCTGTTTCCTTATTTGCCATTCATCCTAGTTGCTGGTTTGAGAACGTATGTGTGTGTATATACGTGTAACACATCTTTTTCTTCATAGAGCTCGGCTATACTTGGCCAATACAATTGTGACAAATCTGTCCTCCTTTGTGACCTCTGTCCTCACCTTTCCTTATCCTCAAAGACCACTATATCAGTCCCCTCCTTTGGGTCGTGTCTAGATGGTAACCCAAGATTTGTAAAGTCTTGCGAGATGTTTAAGGTTAGGCATTGACCTGGAATGGTCAAGGTTAGATGGTTAAGGTTAGGTATTGACCTGGAATGGTTAGGGTTAGGCATTAACCTGGGATGGTTAAGGTTAGATGATTATGGTTAAGGTTAGATAGTTAGTTAGATGATCATGATAAGATGGTTATGGTTGGATATTGACCTGGAATGGTTAAGGTTAGATGGTTAAGGTTAGGCATTAACCTGGGATGGTTAAGGTTAGATGGTTATGGTTAAGGTTAGGTATTGACCTGGAATGGTTAAGGTTAGATAGTTAGTGAGATGATCATGATAAGATGGTTATGGTTAGATATTGACCTGGAATGGTTAAGGTTAGATGGTTAAGGTTAGGTATTGACCTGGAATGGTTAGGGTTAGATGGTTAAGGTTAGGCATTAACCTGGGATGGTTAAGGTTAGATGGTTATGGTTAAGGTTAGGTATTGACCTGGAATGGTTAAGGTTAGATAGTTAGTTAGATGATCATGATAAGATGGTTATGGTTGGATATTGACCTGGAATGGTTAAGGTTAGATTTTTGAGGTTAGATGGTTATGGTGAGGTATTGACCTGGAATGGTTAAGGTTAGATGGTTATGGTGAGGTATTGACCTGGAATGGTTATGGTTAGATGGTTATGGCGAGGTATTGACCTGGAATGGTTATGGTTAGATGGTTATGGTGAGGTATTGACCTGGACTGGTTATGGTTAGATGGTTATGGTGAGGTATTGACCTGGACTGGTTATGGTTAGATGGTTATGGTGAGGTATTGACCTGGAATGGTCGAGGTTAGATGGTCGAGGTTAGATGGTCGAGGTTAGATGGTCGAGGTTAGATGGTCGAGGTTAGATGGTCGAGGTTAGGTATTGACTTGAAACTGTTATAGATGGCTAAGGTTAGGTATTGACCTGGAATGGTTAGGGTTAGATAGTTAGTTAGATGATCATGATAAGATGGTTATGGTTGGATATTGACCTGGAATGGTTAAGGTTAGATTTTTGAGGTTAGATGGTTATGGTGAGGTATTGACCTGGAATGGTTAAGGTTAGATGGTTATGGTGAGGTATTGACCTGGAATGGTTATGGTTAGATGGTTATGGTGAGGTATTGACCTGGAATTGTTATGGTTAGATGGTTATGGTGAGGTATTGACCTGGAATGGTTATGGTTAGATGGTTATGGTGAGGTATTGACCTGGAATGGTTATGGTTAGATGGTTATGGCAAGGTATTGACCTGGAATGGTTATGGTTAGATGGTTATGGTGAGGTATTGACCTGGAATGGTTATGGTTAGATGGTTATGGTGAGGTATTGACCTGGAATGGTCGAGGTTAAATGGTCGAGGTTAGATGGTCGAGGTTAGATGGTCGAGGTTAGGTATTGACTTGAAACGGTTATAGATGGTTATGGTTAGGGATTGATCTGGAATGGTTAGGGTTAGATGGTTAAGGTTAAGCATTGACCTGAATGGTAAAGGTTATTATAGGCTGTTGGGAAGCGGGTCTCAGGAGAGTGTTTGAGTTTTTTTTTTTTTTTACAAATCTAGGGTTATGTACACAACCCCTCCTTCGATACCGCTCAATCCCTCTTTTCTCTCACTCATTCATTGGGTTCTTCATACTTCCCTGTGGCTTTAGATAAAAAACGAAGTCTTGCCTTTTTTCCAACCTTAAACCACTTGTAGACATCTCTGCTCCAAGTGAGACAAACTGGTGACTTTGTCCTAATTTGCTAATAACTCAGGGTTTTTTCTCATTGAGCGCTCACCATCAACATCACCAGTGCATCTTGGTAGCAGTCCATATCCATTTTTGGCTAGTTCACATGCATAGCTTCTGTGGTTGATTTTAGGGTTGACAATGCCATTGTTGTGTAAATTAAACTTTTTAAAGAGCTAGATTTATTCTACCCGTTTCTCTAACTCTTTATGTCTTTACTCTTTTCAGTGTAATGGTAAAGCTAAGGTCCACTGTGGCCGCATGGATATTCGTCCTAGAACTGGACCCTCTCTCCTCCTTTCCTCCCCTCCTGTACTGCTAAGAAAGAGTGCTCTTCTCAGCCTAAAACCTTGGGACAATTCTGTGAAGGATTTCTTTTTTTTCTTATGTCAAGTGTAACTCTTGTGTTAATGGGTCAATGTAAAATGAACGGCAGAGGGATCTCTCAATTAAAGATTAAAGACGCACAACCTACCCCTGGTGTCTCAGTGTCGGTCTTACTGTCAGAGTTCCTGATAAAACCTAGTTTGTTAATTGGATGGTAAGAACCAAGATTCAACTTCACCCCCTCTACCCTGCACCTTAACCTGCACTCCTTCCTTTCTCCCTCTCTTTTCTGTTGTGTTACTCCCTTCTTTAAGTTTGCATGCAGTTTCTGTAGTGAATGTGTCCCCTCTTGGTTTTTATTTTCAGCTGAAGTATTTGCTGAGGCAGTGGTATCTTCTAGAAGTAGTACCTGTGGATCATCCTAAGCTGTTATCAACCTAGCTGTTAGTAGCTGTGTTTCCATCCAACCGTCTCATTTTTACACAGTTGATGTACTCTTGGTATAAACTTGAGTCCAATTCACAGATGAAAGGCAGCAAGTTGGAAAGTTTTACCGTCAATTCAGTTGTGCAAGTCAGGAGAGGGGCACGGTTGCTGTCGTGTTTACATTAAAACACGCAACTCCTCACTGCCTGAAGGCCCCTGACATTTAACAAATCTTACATATTCAGCACTGCGTTTCTGTCATCTACACCGTAGAGCTGCACTCTACTGCTGTAGAAACACTAGTCTCGTGAGACCATCCTGATCTCTGAGCTCCATTGTATTTTACTCTCAGATCAGTCTGGTAACGTGCGGCGTAGAGAATTTGGAGAAGTTTGCCAGGCGACCTAACCAATCAGCGTTTGTTTTGAGGCGGATTTAAGTGAGGAAACGAGAAGAGACTGTTCAGTGTAAACAACATGGAGGCTTCCACAGATGAGATGAGCGCAGCTATGGAGCAAGCTGCTCTCTAACTCTTTTTTCTCTTGGATCCTTCTGTTGAACATGGACCGGGCTCCTGAAATTGGGCCTTTGATCCATAAATTCATGTTACACAAACGGCAAATATCCTTTACTGACATTTTGTCTACTTTCTGAGCTTTACCTCAACGCTGTTAGTACGTCATACGCTTCGTTGATCCGATTGGTTGATTTGGCCCGTATGTTGGTGACAGACAGATGGTTTATCCAATCAGCAACCAGTATTTTCTCCAAACCAGAGTTCCCAGATGGAAATGCTGAGGCAATGAGAATCAGTGTCAGGTTATAGAAACACTGTATGGAAATTTGGAGAAGGAATAACAAGATGACTTGGACACGATTCAAACTCAAGACTCGAATGGGCATGGCTTACATAGATAGATCCATCTGGACCCACAAAATACAATAAATATAATTTTTCATTATTATGAACCATTTTTTCAGACTTTTCTGTCTCGGCTGCGTTGTTTAACACACCTTGGATGGAAACCCAGCTAGTGTTAATATGTTGTTTAATGCTGCTTTTTTAATTTGCTTCATTTAAAAAAAAAAAAAAGTGCTTTGTTTATCTTTTTACATGCAGCGTTTCACACTGCATGCGTCTTTAGAAAACACTGGCTGCACCAGTGATTCATTTTGATATATTATCATTTGATTGATATAATATTGATTAGGGTGTGCAACTGACTAACGGCTGCTCACTGTAGTAGATTACAGAATGTGTTAACCCTGTGAATCAAACCACCGCCCTGTCTAATAAACTGTTTCTGGTTCTTGTGTTCCAGCTGCAGAGGAGGAGGAGGAGGAGGAAGTGGCAGCTGTGGAGGCCGGTGAAGAGGCTGAGGTTGGCGAAGAGGAGGAGGCAGCTGCTAACGGCGAGGCCGAGACTGTAGTTGAGGCAGTCGCTGAGGCAGTCGCCGAGGCCGCTGAGGTCGTCGCCGAGGTGGCGGAGGAGGTAGCCGAGGCCGCTCACGAAGTGGAGATGGTCGCGGAAGAAGTGGCGAAAGTGGCCGAAGCCGTCGAGGAGAGCGCCGAGGCTGTCGCCGAACCAGCCGCTGCTGAGGAGCCCGAGAACAACGGTACGACTTCTCCACCTGGGGAGGAGGAGGCAGCTGCCTCTGAGGCCTGAGGTTCCACACATTCACTACAGGGGGTCACACAACTACCACACACACGGCTATCTCTAAACCACTAGCAGATCTTTCCCTTACGTCACAACACTGGGAACAATACATCCCGTATCTTACAGTCACTGTCTAGAACAACTAGAGGCTAGCTGCTTCTCCTCAGGTACCCGGGTTCTCCTCTTATTCACCGTTCTCTCTGGTCTTCCTAAAAATGTATATTTTCTCTTGTATTTATTGGTGTGGGCATAGAGGACATCACTGTACAAATGAAGTGTTAGGATGAGTTGAGGTTCTTCTGGTGTGCGGTGTAGATCACTGTATGATGTCTATATTTGTTCAGATTATTATGGGGCCTAGAGATGTTAAAACCCAGCAAGGCTGTCTTCTCTGCAGGGTCCTCTTGATTTACAGCTGCACGCCACAGCAGCCGTGTTTCCATTCACGTGTTTTCATGCACATTTGAAGCACCGCGTTAGAAAAGCTCGACGGAAAAGATACAATTCGATAAATTTACTCAATCACGCTAAAAGATTTTGCGCTCACTTGAGCTGTTTTTTGTCATGGGAAAAGTTTACTTTTCCAAGTAGACTGACATCAACATTTAACTCACGAGTGATCAGTTGTTTCCTGCTGGCGCCTTCCCAGATGTGTCTTCATAGACCGTATGAAAGATGGTCAATTCTAGCTAACCTCAAAGAGAAAAGTGCAGAGGTTTGTTAGCTTTGTTAGCAACCTCTACTTCTTTTCTCTACTGTTTCCTGGCGGATTAAAGTCATAAAACAGTTGATGAAAACATACCTTATTTGCATTTCTATGCAATATTTCTAAAGTTTAATTCAAATTTGCTTGACAGTCGAATGGAAACACGGCTAGTGAGACATTTCCAAAGTGACGGTGAGGTCTTAAAGTGACTCAATTACAGTTATGGGTGAAATAAATGTGATCACTGAATACGAACAGTCATACAGACTGGCCCTTAATGGGCACAGTTAATGCAACTAAAAAACAGCTGAGAATACCACCAGCTTTATCAGGTTCAACTAGCCACACACAATTACAATGACATGGAGAACAAACGGGAACAATTGTCAGAATGCTCGTACTATTGTTTTTTGTTATGAAGGCCCTAATACTATTTTATGAGATTTGACCAAACACTGTATTTGATTTGAAACCTCTGTAATGTTGTACTTCTCCAGCAGGTGTCCCAGAGCAGGCAGTCAAATGTTAAGCTGTCGTATAGTTGTGTATATCCTCCAGGGACATGAGATCTCTCCCTTAAAAACTCTGTAACTGCTGCGGTGTGTTATTTTCCTTAAGTGTAATGTGAAATCATAAGAACTCATTAGGTAACAAGTGATTCAACCCGTAATGTGATCAAATTTTATTTTGCTTATAACTGAATAACGAGCACTGTGAACAGTTAACGGTAATCCATCAAGCCATACAATAAAACTTTTATCAAACGGAAAGGTTTACTGCCGTGTTTAATTTGTCTGAATTGGTCTTTTACCTAAATATTCCATTTAAGTTTTAAAAATGTAATGTTTAAAAATTAAAATTCAGTTTAATCAGCGGGATTAAAATGCATCATCACCTTCTCACTGCTCTCTGCTGCAGTTCTACTGCTCCACTGTTTCAGAAATGCACTGGGATTATACACCAAGACACAATTACTTTGTGCACCATTCGCAAACACTGTCTTTGCACGATGACCTACAGCAGTGGTTCCCAACCTTTTTTGGTCCTCGTTCTCTCCACTGCCCTGTCGGATGAACACACTCACCCATCCATCAATTCCCAATCTTCGTGCCAAATGTATAACACTATACATTATTTATTGTTCATTTTTTTTGAACTGTCAATCCTTAGGTTGGTTTGGTGAGCAACTGTACTACCACTTTTACTTATCTGAAAAGCTATTCTAACAGTTTATCCAATACTTTAAGCTATTTGTTTTAACTGTTCAGTCATTAGCCTACTTTTAGCTATTTAATTACCACGTATTCATTACTTTAAGCTACCTGTTAAAACTCGTGTGCTTGTTCGCTTACTAGTGTTTTTCACACGATCTTATAACTGCAACAGGCAGTGTTCAGTCTTTAGCGCTACAGCTGATATTCTTGTAATCAAATCTTTTTTTCAGATTAATTGAGCTATTGCGTATTGAGCTTCCCACATACCCCCTGCCAACTGCATAAGAACCCACTGGGGTACATGTACCCCCGGTTGGGAATTACTGACCTTCATTATGTTCCCTATGTATTGTTAAAAATTCCACTTTCTGCAGAGAGGACTGACAAGAGATCTGTGAAGAGATCTATCAAAAATGTACTGATTTAAAAAAAAGAAAAGAAACAATCATTGGCTAATATATCATCACTCAGATTTACTTATTTCTTAAACCACCAGATATGCCCATTATTGATAGGCGTGTTTTGTTTTTGTCTGTGTAGAATTGCTGTGTATTTTTTCATTGGTTTGTGGCACTGTATCCATGGTGACTAACACTGCTTTCCTCTTACGCCTTTTGTGTCTCCAACTTCTTCCACTGCTGGAGGTTGGCATTGCACCTGCATGTAGTCACAATCCACCAGGTAGATTAGCTGGCACTAAAACCTCTTACCCTACAAGGTTCTCACAAAATGTTACCTTTGGCTAAGCAACACAAGTTGTATGCCCTAATGTGGGAAAATGTAACTTGAGCATCAGTGATCTTTGGATGGCTGGATTTTGTGTTTCAGTGCTGCTGGCAGCTGCCTCTGCTCTAGAGGTACCAAAGATAACTGAAGTCAAGGAAGAGCTATCGGCTGCTGTTGAAGACATCAAGGAGTCCATGGCACCAGTAGAGGCACTGCCTGTTGAAGAAATTGCACCAGCAGAAGAGGCCCCTGCACCAGTTGAGGTTGCACCAGTTGTTGAAGCCCCTGCACCAGTGGAGGTTGCACCAGTTGTTGAGGACGCTCCTGCACCAGTGGAAGTTGCACCAGTTGTTGAGGACGCTCCTGCACCAGTGGAGGTTGCACCAGTTGTTGAGGACGCTCCTGCACCAGTGGAGGTTGCACCAGTTGTTGAGGAAGCTCCTGCACCAGTGGAGGTTGCACCAGTTGTTGAGGAAGCTCCTGCACCAGTGGAGGTTGCACCAGTTGTGGAGGAGGCCCCTGCACCAGTGGAAGTTGCACCAGTTGTTGAGGAGGCTCCAGCACCAGTTGTTGAGGAGGCCCCTGCACCAGTGGAAGTTGCACCAGTTTTTGAGGAGGCTCCTGCACCAGTTGTTGAGGAGGCTCCAGCACCAGTTGTTGAGGAGGCCCCTGCACCAGTGGAAGTTGCACCAGTTTTTGAGGAGGCTCCTGCACCAGTTGTTGAGGAGGCTCCTGCACCAGTTGTTGAGGAGGCCCCTGCACCAGTTGTTGAGGAGGCCCCTGCACCAGTTGTTGAGGAGGCCCCTGCACCAGTGGAAGTTGCACCAGTTGCTGAAGAGGCCCCTGCACCAGTGGAAGTTGCACCAGTTGCTGAAGAGGCCCCTGCTCCAGTGGAAGTTGCACCAGTTGCTGAAGAGGCCCCTGCACCAGTGGAAGTTGCACCAGTTGTTGAAGAGGTCTCTGCACCGGTGGAGCCTGATGTTACTGCTGCTCTGGCCGAAGAACCAGTCACCACCATGGTTGAGGAAGAAGTTGCAGGGGCCCCTGCGGCAGAGGTATCCAGCCCGGTGTTGGAGGAAGCAGCTGCAGTCCCTGCAGAGACCGTGGAAGAAACCCCCAAAAGAGAGTACATTGTTGTGGTTCTAGAAGGAACGCCTAAAGAGGAAAAGCGTCCCAAGGTGCTGGGAGTGGGGTCCATGACGGGTAGAATCATCCCAGCTCCAGACGATGGCGATTCCCCTGCTTCTGAGGTACCAGATGATAACACTGTTTTTAGACTGATCTCTGATTCTTTAAGGACTCCATGTACGACTGTTGATCAGTATATAAGGAACAAGACGTCCCAGCCATGGTGGCAGAGTATAACAGGGTTTTGAGAGAGAGACCAACTTTTATCAGGATGTTTTAGTAGAACAAGGTGTGTAATGACTAGAAGCCCGACTGATATGGCATATTTTTTTTTTCGGGGGGGCAGTTGACCAGTTAACAATATGGTGGCCAATATAGTGAATTTTTTGAGCTGGAGTGAGTGAAAATGGACACTTTGTCTGTTCATTATGCACCGATATGACGCTGCAAAGCTACTCTAAAGAAGACTGCTTTCTTACACAAATACATTGTATGTATGCTATATTATTCATTAAAAAAGTTATGACATTGTCAACCAATTCTAAAAATTAACACTGAGTAAAAATAAATGGCTAAATACAGCTGATGTAAAAATTAAACTATGTAATGACACTGTTTCTAAATCACTCCAATCACCTTTTTTTTTTTTACATTACATGTTCTGTAAAACAGTAATTCTAATAAAAATATATATATATCTATGTTTGAAAACAAACACTCTAACATGGACTTTTAAACTCTGCTACTCAGGGTAGGAGACGTCTTCTTAGGATGCAAATGCAGTAGTTCCACGTAAGGTACTGAGCCTTTATTACTACTTGCCAATATTACTTCTACCATGGTAGAGTAGGCTGTGGAAATGATGCACATTTCTATACTTCAGGTTCAAATCTACTGTAGGGATGTAGAGCGGTTTTTTAAAATGTGTTTATATCGACACAATGTACACTATTGACTTTTACGTTTCTATCCTCCATCGCAGTAAACGGCTCCCGAATGATGACTTTCTATCCCGCAGAAGAGGAGGATGTGCCTTTCTCCAACACTTTCCCTTCCTCCCCTTTACCTACGGAACACAAGGGACGGATCTGTAGTTTCAGTGTAAAGAGACACACACTGCACACAGTGTTTAGATTAATGCCTGCTTTATGGAGCCACCACCCCAGCCTGTTATTGTGACGCTCCACACTGACTTGCACGTCTTGACTCTTTATCTCAGATGACCCCGGTCAGTATTTGAACAGATCTCTGGTATTTCTGCCTCAATAGCACTTCTTGTGGACAAGTCTGTCACCCCGTTTTCTTACTGTTGCCGTGTTTACTGCCTCAGAAATCACTCCAGTGGAACACCGTGACACTCCTCACCCAGTTAGCCCAGTCTTGGCCCAGCCACTTGTGAAGTGAAACTAGGGTTATTCACCAGCGTTCTTTACAATACCCGACCTCAGGTTTCTCCCCCTCTCCTCCTCTTGGTGTGAACATGAAAAGCTGGGAGCACCTGCTGTCGATCTTTTTTTATGAAAGCTCTGCAGTCAGTGTACAGCAGCCAGCGTTGCTACCTCACTGTTCCTCGTTTCAAATGACACAACAGACCTCATCTCAATGCAATCAGTGTTACAGCTCATAAGGAGACAGCCACTGACTTCAATTGGAAACATGTTACTCTGTCAGTAGCTGTTATTTTGATCACCTTCGACACTAAATAAGACAGGCGTTTGTCGATTTCCCTTTAATTTTCTTCCTTTTTACAAAATCTAACGCATAGATTCAGATAAACAACATTTATAGATCAAAATGAGATGCAAAAACATACGATGAATATAAAATAAGGATGTTACAGGACAACTGCATGGAAATAAAAGCGAAACAAACTGACCCATAGAGACAGAGCAGGTGTTTTCTTCTTTATTTTTGTGTTTAGTTACCTTTTTACGGTGAGGTTGTTCCTTCTTTCTGTAGACAATCTAATGAATGTATAAAATATAAGGGACATCTTCCTGATAAGTTGCAATCTCTTTAAAACGTTGGAATAACTGGATATGGATTGTGCAGAAGTCCTTCTTTCGTTTTTATCCACGTCTCCTCAGCCACTGACTAGACTCAATCCAGGTTTTTACCCAGACTTTGTTCAGTGTGGAACAGTTAGTGAGTATGGATACAACAGCATCGTAATCTTTGCGCTCTTCATTTTTTTCTTTGCTTTTCTTGTCTCGTTCTAGCAGTCAGATCTGTGTGAATATGTGAGTTTAAAGGCCTGGAGCAAGGATGAACAGAAATGAAACTGATATGTGTGTGGGAGACGTGAAATGTGTGTGTTTTTGGAAGTGTTGCAGTACGTCTGAGGTAAAGTCTCCGGTGTGAAATGTTTTGACAGCTCTGTTGTATAGTCTTCTCCTCTTCCCTTGATTCCCTCTCCTGTCCCGTCGAGTTTCTGACTCTGTTAACTTGGTGTACGCTGTTAGAGATAGATCAGAGGGAAGAATTGAACTTGACTGTGAGTATGTATTTAAAAAAAATGACACTCTGTGGGCAGGTTTCTAAACCAGGATGCGAGTGGAAGCCTGAAACCGTTACACATATTACTGTTTTTCTTGTTTTTGCAAAATAAAGAGGGATGATTCAAGATGTTTGTGTTGATTTTTTAGTAACACCTGCTTTGATGAAGAAAGTGCAATTTTTATTGCTATTATGGAGAAAATCCACAATTCATTTTTAACCATTAACTAACTGGGCTCGCACTACCCGTCAGACTTCTATTTTTACACCAAAACCCTTAAATTATTAGGAAGTATTGCTGGTTTTCTGTGTGACTTTACAGCACAACTAACTTGGAGTAGTTTAAATGTTCTTGGGGGGGTGGGGGGGTTGGTTTAGAATTTCTTTTTTTTTGTTTTTTTGAAGCGATACAAGTTCCTCCCTCAAAGGAACAGTTGAATGTGTAACCAATGAAACATCTGCTCAGTTTCAGGTGTCATGGTGGCCAATTTATGGAAGCCAACTTTAACTTTAAACATAAGACGTGTAGCTGACGGTAATAAGTTAGTTTTTTTAATTTCCGAAATTAAAATACAGTAAATAAATGTGCGTACAGTACTAAAATTCAACAGGATATCTCAATAGACTCATTTCCAAGGCTAGGAGGCTGCTTCAATGACAACGGCTGTTGTCAGTTTCACAGTAATTGTGAACTATTCTCTACTGAGGGGAAAATCAATGAAATGAAGCTATTTTTTTCTGAGCAATAAAAACTTATTTCAAACCATATTTGTTTGGAAATGTGACCCCCGGGTTTTTAAAAAGCTGCAACCATAACTGATATGACAACAGGCGGCTGTAGCTCAGGTGACTCGGCTGGGAACAGTAGGGTCGTTTGCTCGAGTCCCTGTGTGGACCATGAGTGCAGCGCAGACTGGTGGAGAGGTGCCAGTTCATCTCCTGGGCACTGCCGAGGACCATAGGACCCGGAGAACATGGGACCCGGGGGACATAGGAACCGGGGAATATAATTCAATTCAATTCAACTTTATTTATAGTGCCAAATCATAACAAAAGTATTCTTAGGACACTTTACAGAGTAGGCATAGACCCAACAATTCCCCTGTAGAGTACGGTGGCAACGAAAACATTCCCTATAACAGGCAGGAACGTCGGACAGGCCCAGCTCTGTAGAGGACGGCCATCTGTCTTGACCGGTTGGGGAGGAAGAAAAGGAGAGAGAAAGATAGAAAGACAAAGACAGACAAAAGACAGAGAGACAGACACACTTCCAGAGATGCAAGCAGCCAAAGAGTAACAGTTACTATAACAATGTCTATAGTAATGTAAATACGTCTGATATGTTATGGCGGTCAATACAGCAGAATAGTAGGAACAGGCATATCTAAGGTGATAGATTATGAAAATGATAATTATAACAAACATGATCAATGATAAGTAGGGGCAATAGCAGCTACAATACAGCGAGACATACCACTGATGGTGTTTTTATGGCTACAAATCTTATAATTTATAAGACTAGTGACAGTATAAATGACTAATAGTTATAGAAGTAGCAGGAAGCGTAATGCAGGACCATGGCAGCAGGCACCACCACGATCAGCAGAGACCTACACACAGGACCACGGCAGCAGGCACCACCACCATCAGCAGAGACCTACACACAGGACAACGGCTGCAGGCACCACCACCATCAGCAGAGACCTACACACAGGACCAAAGGACCACGGCAGCAGGCACCACCACCATCAGCCGAGACCTGCACACAGGACCAGGGCAGCAGGCACCACCACCATCAGCAGAGACCTACCCACAGTACCACGGCAGTAGGCACCACCACCACCATCAGCAGAGACCTGCGAGACGATAAAGCACAAACAACTCCGGGGAAGAAGTTGAATTAGAAACATGCATTGATGAGACACCAGCTCTGTGTCACTGCAGTGAATGGCGCCATCAGCTGGAGTTCCCAGCTTACCCGCCAACAATACTCCACCAGGTGAGTCACGTCCACTGGCTGGAAATCAGGAAGGTTCCCTCCATTTAGCGTGGTGTATAATGTAATAATAATAACAATCATAGTCAGCCATACGGTGGCCCTGAGAGGTCACAGCCCTGCCTCTTAAGAAAACACATACAAATGGAGAAAACACAAACAAATAAACATCTTCATCCAGCAACAAATCTGCTGCAAAGACCACAACACAATAAGAGAAAGAACTGCAAGACCACAACACAATAAGAGAAAGAACTGCAAGACCACAACACAATAAGAGAGAGAACTGCAAGACCACACCACAATAAGAGAGAGAACTGCAAGACCACAACACAATAAGAGAGAGAACTGCAAGACCACACCACAATAAGAGAGAGAACTGCAAGACCACACCACAATAAGAGAGAGAACTGCAAGACCACACCACAATAAGAGAAAGAACTGCAAGACCACCACACAATAAGAGAAAGAACTGCAGGACCACACCACAATAAGAGAAAGAACTGCAAGTGTCAAGACTCGGTTCTGTCGGTATCCTCCTCTCTTCCTTTTGTGTGAGTTTGTCTCCCTCTGTCTGTGTTTCCCTGCATGTGGGTCTTCCTCTCGTTTCATGTCGCCTAGGTCCGGTAGGCGTTCCCCCCAAGCTGCAGCCTGTTACGCTAATCACCTGGACTACTACTTATACCCTGAACTGACAGGCATGCAGCGCCGGACCGTTGTATTCCTTCTTTGGTAAACTATTCCCCCCGGATTGGCATTCCTTTTCTCGTTGTGGTTTCACGCTTCCCGTCATTGATTATATTTAATCGTTGTTTGTTTTCTGTTTCTCCGTAGTTTCCCGTGTTCCTGTTTCCTTGTCCGTCTCCCTGATTCTCCGTCGTCTCCTCGTTCCTGTTTTTACCTCAACCGTCTCGTTATTAGTATTGCCTGTTTTCCCTGTAGTGTTTTTGCGTTTTGTTTGTAATTGTAATTAAATATTTGTTTGTACTTTTATTCCATGCCGTGTCTGCATTGGGTCCTCTCTTTTTGTGTTATCTCTGTACCGTTAATGACAGCAAGACCACAACACAATAAGAGAAAGAACAGCAAGACCACACCACAATAAGAGAAAGAACAGCAAGACCACAACACAATAAGAGAAAGAACAGCAAAGACCACAACACAATAAGAGAAAGAACAGCAAGACCACACCACAATAAGAGAAAGAACAGCAAAGACCACAACACAATAAGAGAAAGAACAGCAAGACCACAACACAATAAGAGAAAGAACAGCAAGACCACACCACAATAAGAGAAAGAACAGCAAGACCACAACACAATAAGAGAAAGAATAGCAAGACCACAACACAATAAGAGAAAGAACAGCAAGACCACACCACAATAAGCGAGAGAACTGCAAGACCACACCACAATAAGAGAAATAACTGCAGGACCACAATGCAACACAATAAGAGAAAGAACAGCAATACCACAACACCTTAGGAAAAAGAACAGCAAAGACCACAACACATTAGGAAAAAGAACAGCAAAGACCACAACACATTAGGAGAAAGAACAGCAAAGACCACAACACATTAGGAAAAAGAACAGCAAAGACCACAACACATTAGGAGAAAGAACAGCAAAGACCACAACACATTAGGAAAAAGAACAGCAAAGACCACAACACATTAGGAAAAAGAACAGCAAAGACCACATCACATTAGGAAAAAGAACAGCAAAGACCACAACACATTAGGAAAAAGAACAGCAAAGACCACAACACATTAGGAAAAAGAACAGCAAAGACCACAACACATTAGGAAAAAGAACAGCAAAGACCACAACACATTAGGAAAAAGAACAGCAAAGACCACAACACATTAGGAAAAAGAACAGCAAAGACCACAACACATTAGGAAAAAGAACTGCAAATAGACTGCAACACAACAAACGTGCTTCCAGACGACACTTATAAGTGATGCACACGTCTGTTTTTTTCTCCACTTGTGTTTCGCCTAGTCCCACTCTACTGCAGCCCACCACATACTGTGGTTGTACAAACGTAATAAACTATGAATCCACCGTGCTTTTGAGCGACCGGCGTTGGCTTGCGGTGAGCAGCCGCTGTCCCTGGGCTGTCGCCTCACCAGCTGGGTTACCTCAGAGCAGCGAGCCGCCGAGGCTGGCTGCGGACCCGTCACTCGCCGAGACTTTGACTACTGTCAAGGCGTAGGAAACACAGTTGCTCAGCTGTAAAATGAAGTTCCTCTGAACCTAAACCTTAACTGCCAACATGGAGGCAGCGAGCCAACACCAGTGCAGCACGAAAGCACGGTGGAATCATAGATTAGTATGTTAATATAACCACAGTATGTGGTGGGCTGCAGTAGAGTGGGACTAGGCGAAACACAGGTGGAAAAAAAACAAACGTGTGCATCACTTATAAGTGTCTTCTGGAAACACTTTTGTTGTGTTTCAGTCTATTTGCTGTTCTTTTTCTCAGTGTGTTGTGTTGTGGTCTTTGCTGTTCTTTCTCCTAATGTGTTGTGGTCTTTGCCAAACTGGATGACTGAGCCAGGAAAAGATTGATCAGGGAAGCTACCAAGAGGCCCATGGTGACCTTGAAGGAGTAACAAGTAGTGCATGTGACAACAATTTCACAAGTTCCACATGTATGGCAGGGTGGAGAGAAAGAAGCCTCTTCTGAAAAAGTGTCATTAAAAAACACATTTAAGGTTCTGATGCCATGTGGCAAAAGGTTATATGGTCAGATGAGACCCAAACTGAACTTTTTGGGCTGAACTCCCAGCTCTTTGTTTGGCAGAAACCAAACAGACTGATGGCTGTAATTAATTAAAGCGTTAAAGGTGCCTTCACAAAGAACTAAATCTGGGGACTCATCACTTTTCCAATACTGCTATTCTAGTTTTTCATTTTTTATTCATTTTCAGAAATTTTGAAAAAAAATAAAAATCACTGAAATGTTGCAAAAATGTGTAAAATCACACCGAAAAAAAAAAGTTTTTTTAATGTATTATCATTACGGGCCGTAATGACTTTCTATATGCACTGTTCTTGTCACTGTGTATACTTATTTTAATATTTTAACAAGTTAATGCGTTTCTAATTTTTCTTGCGATCATTGTTGTTGTTGTCTGTAACTCTTTATGCTGCTGTTTTGGCCAGGTCAGGTCACCCTTGAAATATGCTGGTTAAATATGGGTTAAATAAATAAAAAATGGGATTACATGCGCCTAAACAGTTATTTAATTGAATAATTACTTATTTTACGTTTTCATTCATGGGTATGAGTATATATTTACAGAGTAAACTTGTGATATTGAGTTACAAGCTTTTATCTGACCAGAGACGACATACGAGGTTTCACTCTGTGTTGGGGTTTGTCGTCGTGACGTCACGGTGGTCTGACGCGGGCTGACGCGCCGTACCCGCTGTACCCGCTGCAGCGACGAGGCGACGCGCCGGAAAGCTACAGGACTACAGCAGAGCAAGAGCCGAGCTGTTCTCAAAACGCTACTTCAGGGCCCGCAGCTTCGTCAAGCCGCGGGGTTTCAGCGCACGGACACGAGAAGTGTCTGCACCGCGACTCTGAGGCACAAGGACGCGAACACACTGGTTTAGAAGAGAGAAGTGAGCGTTTCGGCCCTGACAGCTGGGCTAACGCGAGGCCCGGGGAGCGAGCCGCGGAGCTTACTTTAAACTAGCAGAAGAGAACAAGGTAAGAGGAGGAAACGCGTTACAAAAACACACCGGTGGGCTCTAATAGACCAGAACTACCAGTGCAGACGCTGGTCAGTCAGTTACAGCGCAGTCCTCCAGTTAACTTCTACGTTAAATACGGTGTATCTATGCTAGCTGTCTGCTAGCTCATTAACTAGCTTTAGTGCTAACCACACTTTGTCATTGGGTCGTGGGGGTTCTCTATTTTAGTGTTAAGTTATTGTTTTGGCTTTGGATATGTGACGGTACATAACAAGGTGCACACCGTGAGCAGCTGCAGCAGCAGTAACGTTAGCTGAGTTAAGTGTTGTTGAGTAAGTAGCAGTAGCATTGACGTTAGCTAACTCGTTAGCCGGGAGTGTGTAGCTGCAGAGCCTCTCAGGATGTAAACATTAGCCTGTGTGCTAATGATCCTGTCACAGCCCAACACAAGCAGGGTGGACACCAACGCTGCTTTCGTTGTTCAATAGTCGTGCTGGTATTTAACCAGTTTTTTCTTTGCATCGTGAATTGCATGTTTTCAGGATACTTTCCATGTTTGTGGTAAAGTATTCATTTAACCTCTTCCACGCCACCCCTCTTTCCACAGACTGTTGTGTTGGTCTTTTTTAAGGGGGGACAGCAGGTCAACAACCTGGAGGGTCATTTAAGTTGCAATTTAGCACTTTTTTAAGCACATTTCTTTTGCGAATCATAAATAATAATAAATAGATTAAGTCAAGTATATTTTAAAAGTCATGGATCCATCCAGAATACCACATTAAGTCACTTGGGCCTTGATGAGCACCGCAGATAAATCCATGCTGTAATGTAGGATCAAAACCTTTTGACATTTGGAGATTTTCTGCAACAATTTCATTTTCACTGATTGGACGGTGAGCAAAACCACCTTATCGTCAAAAGACATAGGGAAACTGTCCATCCTCTGAATGCTCCAGGTCTCTAGTTTGCGGTTGTAAAGTTTCATGCGGCTGTGATTATCCTAGAGGTCACAACAGATACTTTTATACAGTGAGCTCAAGTTTAAAAAAGAGTTTATGGACCCCAGTACAGTGCAGAAATATTGAAAAGGGCATACATTTTAGAATAAGCCAAAATAACACTTGCGCTGCATTTATTTAGATATCTAGAGGTCAGAGGTCAAGGGACCCCTTTAAAAATGACCATGGCAGTTTTCCCCTCAACAAAATTGTGTGTTGAGTGTTATTTAGCCCCCTTGCAACTGCAAATTTTCTTTATTTCAGTACATTTAGTGAAAACATTATTGGAATGAAACACATGTTGTTGGGTCACATACAAACCGAGTTCAGCACAAGAGTTTTCCTCATAACAAAGACCTCGGCGAGTCATGAGGAGAGCCGTCGGGCTTTCACATGACTCCACCCACTGCACACACACACACACACACACACACACACACACACACACACACACACACACACACACACACCACACACACACCAGACGTCTCCATCCTGACCTCATGTCTTTTCTGTTATGGTAGGAATGAGTGATGACCTCTGTGGTAGTGTCAGACGGTGGAGGGAACATAGTGGAGTATGTCACCGTGGTGGAGGGGCCCCAGCAGGTAAGCCTGTGTATCCATCAGCCTGTTCTATTGAAAAAAGCTACATTATAGATACTAAAGGGTGTCCCAACGGATGCAAAGTTGATTCAGCTCTCCTCTATGATGTACTTGGCATAAAAGGGTGTTTTGCCGGAGTTGAGGTATTTCAAATTCCGGGCGATCTCTGGCATTTATCAGAATCATTTCTATCACATGTCTTTTATATCATTGGCATTTTTTGCTGTGCCAAACCAATCTCATTACTTTAGCATTTAATTGCTTGTATACAATGCAATGTTTTCTTTCGTACTTTAAAGCCCCTGAACACCCACACAGGTGTTTTCAGTTAACCTGGTTGATTCGACCTCTTCTCAGGACTGTGTGGGTGTTTCTACTGTGATTGACTGACATCTTCCTTAGTCTCCTATTAGCTTTCTTTCACCTATAAAGGTGGGACAAAGTACACCTTTATCATTCTTAGTGGTAGAGAGACATTTATGACCTCATAAATTCCCATCAAAGCCTCGTCCACCTTCAACCCCAGCAGAGGTCTAATCAGCCAGAAAAACTGAAAACACCTCTTTGGGTGTTCAGGGGCTTTAGGGAAAAAGATAAAGGGCTAAAAAGTTCACAATACAATTGTACACACAACAGTAAAGTTTGGTTTCACACCTCATCTTCTAATTTTTGTCCCTCATTTGTATCAGTTCAGGGCTCCAGACTGCAACCAAATGGCTGTGTTTTGCGACCAAACAGCGAGTGAGGCAGCAGGTGACACACAGACTGAGCTCAGTGTAGATACGGTTCACATAAAGCATATACAGCGGGAGAAAACTCGGGTGTGACTCGATCTATTTCATAAAATGTAAATGTATCTGCTCTGTGAGATGAACGAGTGACGGTCGTGACACCGCTTCTTATCTCGCTCTGTGGTGTAGTGCCGTATGTTGACAGGCAGGGGCGTGGCCCTTTTAGACGGCGAGGCTCCCCGCAGTGGACGGAGGGTACTTTACCTCTGAGTACCGTAGGCTACACCGCGGCTAACACAAGTACTGTGCAAAGACACTACACACAGCACCACCACAGCTCTTTGCCAAAATCAACCCCCTGTAAAGAATATTCTGACATTTTATAGTAGTGTTAAAATCTCGTCTCGTGGACTCAATATCGTGTATCGTCTCGTGAGCTGAGCTGAGGGTCTCGTCAAAGCCCTTATTCTGAATGTATGGTTAGTTAGTCTGGAGCCCTACAGTATTAATAACATCATACTCACAAAGTTAGTTGCTGTGATCTGGGAACATCAGTAAAGAACTCACTTGTTCACATCTATTCAAACTGTTCAGTGTGAGCAGCAGCCCACTGAGGAGGAGGAGGAGGAGGAGGAAGTGGTTCAGCAGGAAATCGAGGCGGTGATCGTGGGGGGCGCAGAGGAGGTGGAGGAAGATGTGGAAGAGGAGGAGGAGGGCATGGTGCTGCAGGAAGAGAGCTGTCCGGCGGTGATCGTGGAGGAGGTGCCCAGTGCCCAGGTGGAGGAGTGCTACTCGGCGCAGGTCCTGGTCTACGATGATGGGACGTATCTGATGCAGGACGTGGCAGAGGAGCAGGAGGTGGTGACAGAGGTGGCTGAGACTGGTAAGGTTAACTTCTTTGAATGTTGAAAAGTGAATGGATTAATACTTTTTTCAAGTTCTAAGCTGCTGATCCTATGTCAACGATTGAAAGGATGATCTGCTATAGTATTTTCCTATGCTGAAACCTCTACTGCATGATGTTGGTTGTTCCTTTATTCAATTCACACAATTCAATGTATTCATGTAACTTTATTATGTACTCTTAGAAACCTAAAACGTACGTAAAATGGATGGATACAAGATGTTATGCTCTTTCTAAAAGGTTGATTAGTCCATGCTGACATTTCACTAGTGGGCTGTAACATAACTCCCCCTCCTACTTTCCCCCTGGTGAAACGAATCACTGATGCCAGAATTAGACGACATGAAACAATCACTCAACCCTACCAATTTCTGATGTTAGTGTCCCCCTGTTACATGCTAATTATGTTAAAAGAAATGTACGCTGAATAAAAAAAACTCTTAAAGGGGTATAGTTAACATAAGTATGGAAGTCAGCCTGTGTCATCGGGTTTTGAAATTAAAAACCCATTGAATTTCTAGCACTCAGTATTTATGCATTGAAATTATGTATCTGACGGTTTTGAATCTGAATTTAATTAAAACATTTTCTTTTTAATTTTTCAGTGTTCATTAATCCAATATCAAAGGATTCCAAGTAAAAAAAATCAACATTAAAAGATTCACAGTTAAAAAAGATGAAATGTGAAAAAGTTAAATTTAGCAAATTCAGATGCAAATTACAATGTATAAAGTTCAGTGTTCACATCTGGAAGGGGGAGCGATCGATTCTAGATACTAGAGCAGGTGTTTGTGGTCGAGCAAGGAGATGTGACAACGTTATTTTGTGTTTCTCTAACAGCAGCAGATGTGCTCAGCCTCTCCCGTCAGATTCACAAACATCTTACCGATGATTTTCAAGCCACGTCTCATATTTACTGTGGCTACGATGATTGTATAAGTGCGCACTACATAACGTTATTATCAAGGAGGGTTCCCAAAAGCTACGGCTATATTGACCGCTTCATTAGTGGTTAGTATATCCTTAGCTTTTGGGAACCCTCCTTGATTATAACATTTGTTTATTTTCTAAGGTGAGATCAAGGTAACCAGCTGTCTCAGATCAACTCAATACAAACTGTTACCTGGATGCTGACGTGGTTAATTAATACTTAATTAATACGTGACTGGCAGTGATTGCTGTTTGAGCTGAAGTGGATCACAGCTTAAAGCAGCGGCCTGTGAAATTTGTGTTTTGCTCTTCAGCTCTTTAGCTCATCTTACAAACATTAGATATTCATCATCGTCTCATCTCATCTTCAACCGCTTATCCGGGGTCGGGTCGCGGGGGCAGCAGCTTTAGCAGGGAACCCCAAACTTTCCTTTCCCGGGCCACATTAACCAGCTCTAACTGGGGGATCCCGAGGCGTTCCCAGGCCAGTGTGGAGATATAATCTCTCCACCTGGTCCTGGGTCTTCCCCGAGGCCTCCCAGCTGGACGTGCCTGGAACACCTCCCTATGGAGGCGCCCACGGGACATCCTTACTAGATGATCCTGAACCACCTCAACTGGCTCCTTTCAACGCTAAGGAGCAGCGTCTCTACTTCGAGTTCCTCACGGATGGCTGAACTTCTCACTTCTCTCTAAGGGATACTCCAGCCACCCTCCTGAGAAAACCCATTTCATTAGATATTTTGAAAAGTATTGTCCAAAGGTGGCGGTAATGTAGTGTGTACTTATACAATCATATCTGCCACAATAGATGTGAGATGTGGCTTTAACTAACACTGGCTCCCACTGACGACAGTACCCGGGGCAGCTGCAAGCGTCTGAGGCTGCTCTCGGGTTCAGTCCTCCACTAATGCGCAGACCGGAGAAGTAGATCTGCTAGGTAGCCGCTAACTGCGGTTTTAGACGGCGGTGTGTTTTTCTCCTCTGCCAGTGAGAGAGAGATCCTCCCCCCCCTGCTAGAAATTCAATGGCGTTTTAATTTCAAAACCCGATGACATAGATTTGCTTCCAAACATGAGCTATAACTGTGGCTTTATCTTTGGAAAACACTATATTTAAATCCAGTTCTTAGTGAATTTTTTACAAGACGTGTCAATATTTCATGTAAAGTTTGCTCTGCTGCTAATAATATAACTACTTTAAAATCTAAAACTACCTTTCATATGACTTTTCTGAAATTTCCTATGTATTGATCTTTTTTTCCGTTTTCCCTAAAGCCCAAGAAGTTGTCCTCAAATGTTGTCAAAGATATTCAGTTTAGAGGAGGGAAGAAACTGAGAAATATTCACATTTAAGACGATCGAATGAAAGAATTTTGACTTTTTTTCTTAAAAAAGGACTTGAACTGATTAATCGATTATCGAAATAGTTGGTGGTTGACAACAAAAAAATGAACTAGTTAATTGTTGCAGCTCTAGAGAGAAGCTGTTGTGTGTGTGACAGCAGTAGACTGCCCTCTGCTGGCAGGAATAAGGTCTTACTATTTAGAGCAGATTACTGGAAACAGGAAGGGAGGAACAGACTGCCTCTACAAACCTCAAACAAGGAAGACAACATTTGAAAGTAGTAGAGGTTGCAGAGCTGTACTGTTGTGAGTGTAAGACACAGGATTTTTGTGTTGTAGTTATTTGATGTTGCAGGTCAGAGAGCATGTGTTGCAGACGTCTGTGCGCTGACAGCCTTCTCTCTGCTCCTCTTCTCAGTGGAGTTGTCGGGTCATGACATGGTGTGTTTTGACAAAACGTTTGAAGCAGCTGAAGCTCTTCTCCACATGGAGTCTCCTGGTGGACTGCACAATGAACGCAACACAGGTAAACTATCAGTACGTCCTCCAGCGTTGATAGACGGCAATCTATGAACCGTATCGACAATGACCGTCAGTATCTGTTGTCTGTGTATCTCAGGTGTCAAGTGATTGCAGCTGTCAGTAGCTTTATTGGGGTTAAAATAGTTAGCTAAAGTAATGGCATAATGGTTAAAATAGTTAGCTAAAGTAATAGAGTTAGTTATAATAGTAAGCTAAAGTAATAGTTACAGTTAAAATAGTTAGCTAAAGTAATGGAGTAACGGTTAAAATAGTTAGCTAAAGTAATGGAGTAACGGTTAAAATAGTTAGCTAAAGTAATGGAGTAACGGTTAAAATAGTTAGCTAAAGTAATAGAGTTACAGTTAAAATAGTTAGCTAAAGATATAGTTACAGTTAAAATAGTTAGCTAAAGTAATAGAGTTACAGTTAAAATAGTTAGCTAAAGTAATAGAGTTACATTTAAAATAGGTAGCTAAAGTAATAGTTACAGTTAAAATAGTCAGCTAAAGTAATGGCGTTACAGTTAAAATAGTTAGCTAAAGTACTAGAGTTACAGTTAAAAGTCATTTTAAAGTAATAGAGTTACGTTAAAATAGTCAGCTAAAGTAATGGCGTTACAGTTAAAATAGTTAGCTAAAGTACTAGAGTTACAGTTAAAAGTCATTTTAAAGTAATAGAGTTACGTTAAAATAGTCAGCTAAAGTAATAGAGTTACAGTTAAAATAGTAATTTTAAAGTAATAGAGTTACAGTTAAAATAGTCAGCTAAAGTAATAGAGTTACAGTTAAAATAGTAAGCTAAAGTAATAGAGTTACAGTTAAAATAGTCAGCTAAAGTAATAGAGTTACAGTTAAAATAGTCATTTTAAAGTAATAGAGTTACAGTTAAAATAGTCAGCTAAAGTAATGGAGTTACAGTTAAAATAGTTAGCTAAAGTAATAGTTACAGTTAAAATAGTTAGCTAAAGTAATAGTTACGGATAAATTAGTTAGTTAAAGTAATAGAGTTACGTTAAAATAGTAATTTTAAAGTAATAGAGTTACAGTTAAAATAGTCAGCTAAAGTAATAGTTACAGTTAAAATAGTTAGCTAAAGTAATGGAGTAACGGTTAAAATAGTTAGCTAAAGTAATTGAGTAACAGTTAAAATAGTTAGCTAAAGTAAAAGAGTTACAGTTAAAATAGATAGCTAAAGATATAGTTACAGTTAAAATAGTTAGCTAAAGTAATAGAGTTACAGTTAAAATAGTTAGCTAAAGTAATGGAGTTACAGTTAAAATAGTCAGCTGAAGTAATAGAGTTACAGTTAAAAGTCATTTTAAAGTAATAGAGTTACAGTTAAAATAGTCAGCTAAAGTAATGGAGTTACAGTTAAAATAGTCAGCTAAAGTAATAGAGTTACAGTTAAAAGTCATTTTAAAGTAATAGAGTTACAGTTAAAATAGTAATTTTAAAGTAATAGAGTTACAGTTAAAATAGTCAGCTAAAGTAATAGAGTTACAGTTAAAATAGTTAGCTAAAGTAATAGAGTTACAGTTAAAATAGTCAGCTAAAGTAATAGAGTTACAGTTAAAATAGTTAGCTAAAGTAATAGAGTTACAGTTAAAATAGTCAGCTAAAGTAATAGAGTTACAGTTAAAATAGTCATTTTAAAGTAATAGAGTTACAGTTAAAATAGTCATTTTAACGTAATAGAGTTACAGTTAAAATAGTCAGCTAAAGTAATAGAGTTACAGTTAAAATAGTTAGCTAAAGTAATAGAGTTACAGTTAAAATAGTTAGCTAAAGTAATAGAGTTACAGTTAAAATAGTTAGCTAAAGTAATAGAGTTACAGTTAAAATAGTTAGCTAAAGTAATAGAGTTACAGTTAAAATAGTCAGCTAAAGTAATAGAGTTACAGTTAAAATAGTCATTTTAAAGTAATAGAGTTACAGTTAAAATAGTCAGCTAAAGTAATGGAGTTACAGTTAAAATAGTTAGCTAAAGTAATAGTTACAGTTAAAATAGTTGGCTAAAGTAATAGTTACAGTTAAAATAGTTAGCTAAAGTAATAGAGTTACAGTTAAAATAGTTGGCTAAAGTAATAGTTACAGTTAAAATAGTTAGCTAAAGTAATAGAGTTACAGTTAAAATAGTTAGTTAAAGTAATAGAGTTGCATTTAAAATAGTCAGCTAAAGTAATAGAGTTACAGTTAAAATAGTTAGTTAAAGTAATAGAGTTGCATTTAAAATAGTCAGCTAAAGTAATAGAGTTACAGTTAAAATAGTTAGTTAAAGTAATAGAGTTGCATTTAAAATAGTCAGCTAAAGTAATAGAGTTACAGTTAAAATAGTTAGTTAAAGTAATAGAGTTGCATTTAAAATAGTCAGCTAAAGTAATAGAGATACAGTTAAAATACACACACAGAGCCCTCGTCAGTATTTAATATCGACGTCTGGCAGTTTAAATAATTTTCTCTCCTTTGCCGTTGTCAGTCTGTCATCCAGCCGAAAGAATAAAGTGTGAATGTTCTGTTTGGTTTGACCCCAGCAGAGGACGTGATGATGGAGACAGTGGTGGAGGTGTCCACAGAGTGTGGACCCATAGAGGAGGAGGAGTCCTTCCCCATCCCTCCTGACTGTGAACCTGCTGCCAAGAAGAAGAGAGGGGGTGGTCAGTACATCTGCAGTTACACAGAACTCTTAAAGACTCAGTAAAATCATTCTGGTGCTGGAGGCTACAGGTCTTTAGCCCTGATTTCTCACTCTCGCCGACAATTGTTGGAGCTCCCTGACAAAAGCCCCAGATCACAGGCAAATTGGTGTTGCCGTATGTATTGGTGTTCTTGCGTGATGTGTGAACTTTTGAAATGCGGGCAAATTGTTGGCGGTGGCATGTAAAATTGTCAGGCTGTCTGCCACTTTGGCTGACAGAGAGAACGCACAGCACAGAGTCGTGTTTAGAAAGGTTGGCGTATGATTTGATGGAACTACACATTTGAAAGTCGCAACAACATCTACTTGTGCACGTCCGCATAAAAAACAACACATATAGCGGCGGTAGCCCGCAGCTAAAGACACAACATGACCTTCCCTGTGAAGTACTTGGAGTACTTAAACTGATGTTGTAAAGTACCCTTTCTTGTGAATTTACCGTGCATTTAAAGTTTTTTGTGTGAATGTATTGAACGTTGAATGACTGTTCATTAATATAGGACCCTGGTACAGGTATCGAGCATGTTTGAAAATGATTCGGTGTAAAAATGCTTCACTTGAGCTCAAATGAATTTCTACGTGGGTTGTGTTTAGGTGGACGCAAACCAAAGCCAAACCAGCCAGCATCGAATGGCTCCTTTGACCTGGGGATCAAGAAGAGGCCGAGGGAGGGCAAAGGTTTGTCCCAGTTCAGACGTCCACAACATGACACGTCGACACACGGTGCCTCAAGGTTTCAATTCTACGTAGATGGCCCTGCTCTGTAAAGTAGAGTCAAAAATCAAGAAATCAAAATGTCAGTACCACATAAATGAAGCTTGGGAACCCTTTTTAACAACTTGGGCTATACTTAGTACTGATGATTAGAGCCACACATTTGGATTTCTGTACAAAAGAAAACCGAATTCAGAAGAAAGAATCAATCTCAGAACTTCCCATGTCTATTTTGTTTTGTACCCAACAGTGGCCGTACAGCATGTATCATCTTTTTGTGTATGTAAAAGAGATGTTCCCATATCTACGTTTACAACACATGCTGTGTTCAATATTGCTTTGGCTTCAGTCGAAATCAATTATTTTCTTGTGTGGGGCTTTATGAAATGTCTCAGATGTATTGCTCCTTTATTGTGAAGTTATCTCTCGGCTGTTGTGCTTTGTGTCCACAAGGCAACACCACCTATCTGTGGGAGTTCCTGCTGGAGCTGCTGCAGGATAAAAACACCTGTCCCAGGTACATCAAGTGGATGCAGAGGGAGAAGGGCATCTTTAAACTGGTCGACTCCAAGGCTGTGTCCAAACTGTGGGGGAAACACAAGAACAAGCCCGACATGAACTACGAGACCATGGGCCGAGCCCTGAGGTCAGCCCGTTGGATCCTTTGTAGTCCTGAGCAGAGTCTGTCTCTGTCATGTGATGATAACACAAATGTGATATATTGTGTGCGTGTGTGTAGGTATTACTACCAGCGCGGCATACTGGCCAAAGTGGAGGGACAGAGGCTGGCCTACCAGTTTAAAGAGATGCCCAAGAACATCCGAGTGATTGAAGACGAGGAGGACGGAGAGGAGGTGGAGGACAACGAGGGCATGCTCTCTGGCCAGCACCTGGTTCACCAGCACGGCCACGCCAGCCTGGGCACCAATTCCCCTGTCGCCACCCAGCCTCAGCAGACCTTCGTCACCGTCATCCCCAGCAACGCTGCCGCCAGGTCTCTATTCACTGTTTCTCATCAACGTGTCACAATCAGGTCTTTCTAAATCATCAGCGTGTCTTTGAAGATCAGACAAGCATAACTCATCCAAGCTAACGGGAAATTAGAACGCTCAAATAATCCTCCTCTTAAAGGCCAGTTGGATGAGTGATTTCTACATTTACTCTGTTATGCTGTATTACAGAAGCTTCCTATTTTAACTTTTAAAATAGGAAGAGTCTAAGATTTACCAATCTGGTTTTTAAATAAGCCAGGGATGTACTTTATTGTGTAATACTGGTGCAAAATCATCCCATGCTCTTTTCTTTTCCGGCACTTACATACATCAAATCAGAAATCGAGACCGTTTTTTTAGTGTATAAACTATTAACAGAGAAATCCGGGAGAGTCGCTAACAGCCAGATGTGGCTAACACTGATTAGCTCGGGGCAGAACGGTGAAGGCATTCAAACGTCTTTTTTACCACTAACACTGCTCCAAATAACAGCAAACCTCTGCAGCAGCATGAGAAGAGTCCTTACACAGAAAACAAAGCACCAATTGGGGCCAGTAGGTAAGTCTTTAAAACAGTCTTTTAATAAACTCTGGGTTCACTAACTACGTTGTTGGTGCTTTGTTTTCTGTGTAAGGACTCTTCTCATGCTGCTGCAGAGGTTTGCTGTTATTTTGAGCAGTATTAGTGGTTAAAAAAGACGTTTGAATGCCTTCACCGTTCTGCCCCGAGCTAATTAGTGTTAGCCACGGCCGGCGGTTAGCGACCCTCCTGGATTTCTCCGTTCATAGTTTATACCCAAAAAAACGGTCTTGATGGCTTATTTATGTAAGTGTGGAAAAAGACCATGGGATGATTTTGCCGCTGGAATTGCATACAATTCAACTTTTCTTGCAGATTTCACTGATGCTAGAGAGACTGAACATTTTGTAGCACAGGCCACAATATTGTAACACAAGTATAAAAGAATCATTAAGTCCACTGAAGTTTGAGATTATTCAAATTCTGTGTTGGGGGCGTTTAAAAAGTCATTTTCCATGAACTTTCAATGGAATGTAGTAGTGAAACTAAATGACCGGCTGAAATTGTGACACAGCGCCGTGAAAGTGAAACGACAGTTCTTAATGTACCGTCAGCTGTTGTCAACGAACACACGTTTATGTTTTATAACAACAACAAGTACTTTTAATAAGATTCCTGTATCAGAAATCACCCAGTAACTGGCTAGCGTGACCTCGGGCAGTATTATGCAATTTGCCTTTATTGACAGCTTACTTTAAGCAATATATATATATATATATATATATATATATATATATATATATATATATATATATATATGACATGACATTTTGGTCATATGAAGTGTATGAACTACGCTGCAGATTGCTGTCTAACTAACAACTCTAATTTTGGCAGGCTAAACAACTTTGTTAATGTAGTTGTTCTTATTGAAACATACTGTAACTTACATTAAACCAAAGTATTCTAACTAAGTCTAACTCTGTCCTTACTTGTAGTTTGTGCACTTATGCTCATTGTTTGTGCGCTCTTGTTAATTAATGTGCGTTGTCCCTTTTTAAATAAATAAATAAATCAAGTGAAGGTGTGGTGCAGTGGTCCATCTGTGCAGAGCAGTGATGTAATCAGTATTCCTCCTGTCTCCTGCAGGCCCATCCGAGCCATGCCGGTGGTCGTGACCAACTCACTAGGTCAGGTGACGTTAAACTCCTCCCCCATCTTCACCACCACCACAGGAGTCCCGGTAACTGTAGGCAACGCGGGCGCCAGCGCTCCCCCCAAACTGGTCATCCAGGCTCTGCCCACCATGCTGCCTGCCGGCTCCAAAGCAGGAGAGAAGATCACCATCATCACCATCCCGGCCAACCAGCTGGCCACGCTTATGCAGGCCAACCAATCAGGCCAGTTTGCGCAGCTCTTCCAGGCTAAACCTGTTGCTACACAGGTAGCACACGCCGCCGCTAAACCGGCCACCACCACCACGGTCCAGCTAACGGCAGGCCGGCCGACACCGCACCTCATCCTCGCCAAACCGGCAGTGGTGGCCCAGCCGCTGCCGCAACTCTCTGTCCAGGTGAGCCAGCCTCACCCTTCCCCACCCAAAACTCCCACCCAGACCCTGAAGACCCCCAGCAGTCAGCCCGAAGCAGCACAGGCAGAAGTGGAGGCTCCGCCCCCCACCAGCACACCAGCAGAAAGCACTTCATCCTGAGTGCTCCGCCCTGAGCCAGGCCGCTGGGTGGGAATGGGAAGTGACTGTGGACACTGCTAAGGAGGTGCGGGACACATCCCATCCCCCTCCCCCATCACAGAGCAAAGCTGCTCTCTGATTGGCTCAGACAGTCAGCCTGACATTGGTCTCCAGGGAGACGCCTGCTCTCGCTTTGGAGCTGCTGAAGCCCCACAGAGGATTAAAGGGACTGTTACACACACACACACACACACACACACACACACACACACACACACACACACACACACACACACACACACACACACACACACACACACACACACACACACACACACACACACACACACACACACACACACACACACACACACACACACACACACACACACACACACACACACACACACACACACACACAGACAGCTCAGGAGACGTGGGCAGCCTTAGATTGTAAATGAAAAAAGTCCTTTTTGTAATCAAACGTAATATAAAAAGCCTGACAAGACTTTGTTGTAAACAGAAATGTAAAAAGCATTTTTGATACTCAGCGGGTATGTATCAGTACACGTAGTTTGAATCCATGTCTTTGTTTCCTCTTCACTTCTGTTACTCACAGCACTGTTTTTTACTGTTCATAAAAAGGGAGTGAGAGGACGTCTTCGTCAGGATTAAAGAACTAAATGGTGTGCTCCACATCTGAAGTATAATATACTATTTTTTTCTTGTACTATCAGTGTATTGAAGTAGATTTTACTGAAATATGTATTATAAAAAAACAACAAATGTGAATTGAAACTGTCTGACGGTGTCTCATTCAGCCATCTGCCCGATAAGTGCCTTTTTAAAGAAGTACTGAAGTTGCACAAATACAAAGTAAATGGTGCAGCTCGGCCACAGAGGGGTGCTGTGCCGCCGTTCATCACCGGGGGATCAGTTTCTGTGACGTGCACCTCAACACTGTTTATGGACCCCAGTATGCAGAAATATTACAATACTTTTAGAATAGGAAAGAATGTTACATTTGTACTGCATGAGAAAAAGGGCTTATTTTGGCTCCAAACTGTCTGGATGATTATATGATATAAAGCCGTTATTTAGCCTCCTTACAGACAAACTAGCATGATGAGGTTAGTACTGATGGATTCCTTAGATCATTTAGTTTCCTATGCCAATATAATAGCCTCTTAAAGACCATCCCTCAGGGTGCTCCCCGAGTTCTCCTGCTTCCTCCCACAGTCCAAAGACATGCAGGTGTTAGGTTATTCAATGACTCTACATTGCCCGTAGGGTGAATGGTTGTTTGTCCAGGGCCCCGCCTCACGCCCAATGATCGGCCCCTCCCCCCAGGACCTCGGGCATGCAGCAAAGGGCCGCAGGACTGAGTCGGAGTCGAACCCACGGCCGCTGTCTGGAGGACCTTCAGCCTCTTTACATGTGGCGACTGCTCATGATTACTTACTTTTGTCAAAGCATGTTTCTACTCTGCAATGGACGTGGAAAGCATGTTGGTCTTTCTTCACAACCCCACCGGAGGGTATCAAGATCTGGGTAAATCATGGTAAATTATGCCCCCATCTAAAACCAACTTGGAAAGACAACTGTTGACTCAAAGATTGAAGCATGCCGCTGTCTGAATGATCGTTTGTAACACAAAGAGCTCCCAAATCAGTAAAAAACGTAGTGTAATGTTAGTGTCGGTGGGAAGTTTTCAGCTGACAGTTAGCCAAGTGACTCCTTTAAAGCCAGCTTGAATAGAGACCTGTCTTTGTGAGGACCACTGTGAGAATCTTCTCTACAGAGTGAGGACATTGTGTCTCCAGCAACATGGAGCTGCCTATGGATGCCCGACTTTAAATAATGCCGGCCGATGCAAATATAGACTGATAATATGAGCCGGCTGATGTATCTGCCTATCACTGGTCTGAATAACGTTTAGGGTAGAGGCAGGGTAAGGGGCTAGGGAATACATTATGCCAATGAGTTTCCTCATAAAGATAGACGTTCGAGAATGTGTGTGTTTGTGTGTGCGTGTGTGTTGAAACTAAATAAACTAATTAAAATCATTCATTAGTAAACTGCATGAGCCAGGAAATCAATGATAGTAAAAGAGAAAAATAAGGATAAAAACAAGTGCTTTATTTAAATATATTAACACAATCATAATATAATAATTACATAATAAAATAATATGTCTCCTTTTGTTCACAGCAACAACATTGTCCTGATTGTCAAAGTGAGAAACCGTGGAGGATAACTTAAAATAATTCATTTAAAACACTAGCGATGATCTGGTGTAACCAACTGATAAAATGAAGGGATAATATTAACTGCAGCTGCTTTCACCTGTTAGCTGCCATTTCAGCTCAAGTTCAGTAAAACAAACCATTTATTGCTAAAACTAGGAGTCTCGTTGGATTTCTTTTAATGTCCCTGTCTTAAAAGAATAGCAACAGTACAGCAAGTAGTTTGTGTCTCATGACCGCAAATTATTCACACTCCAATCAGATTTCACTCTCCTCGCCTCAAGTCGATGCCGGTCACTGTCCTCACTCTGGTTTACAGTGAAGGCGGAGTTCTGTTTCCCTCACTCAGTCCTCCTAATGGTCCAGGGCTGCTGTGAGCCTACATCAGTCTGTGTGGACCCTCCCTGAAGCTGATGTCACAGAGCAGTGATAAATGGTCCGAGGGGTAGTGGTAGGAGGGCAGGCGGTCTGGGCCGATCTGCTCCTCCGTGGGAATGTCCAACAGGCACTCCACGCTCAAAGCATCGTGGGTATACCAGATGTAGTCCAGAGTGCTGCAGCTCTCTCCAGAGGGGCGGATCTTCCACGTGGTATAGGCCGGCTCCGTCTGTCCATCAGAGCTCAACAGCTTGTAGGCCGAGTTCAGGCCCAGCGTTGAGGAGCTGAAGCGGCGGTAAACTTCCTCTGAGGGCTCGGCGTTAAAGTCCCCGCACACGACCAACGGGACGGTGCCTGATGCCGTCGCGTTCTGGCTGCTGCCACCGCCATGACACGTTATTCTGCGTAGACTCTGCAGCAAGTCAGCACCCTGCGCGCTCCGCAGCCTCTCCCAGCCGCTACGGGCTTTCAGGTGGGTGACGGCCACACACAGCTGCTGGCCCGTTACCTGGCAACATAGTGTCTGCACGATGGCTACCTGGTTGGTGGGCAGCATCATGGCCGACAGCCGCAGGTGAGCTGTGGCCCTGAGAGAAAAGCGAGAGCTGCGGTAAAACAGAGCGCAGCCGTCAGGACCATTATTCTGCTCCACGTCCAGACAGGGAGACCAGGGTTTGGCCAGAAAGCTGCCTTGGTAACCGAGGCTGGCCATGATTGGCTGGAAAGTGTCATAGTAGTGGTCCACTTCCTGAAGGCACAGGATGTCTGGGCGGTAGGTGAGGATCTCCTCCAGGATCAAATACTTCCTTTCCTGCCAGTTGAGAGCGTCCAGTGGACAGCGGATAAACCCGTCCTTCCCCTCACCGAGAGCTGGAGAGAAAGAAAGAGAGATTCTTTTTCATCCTCGGTTCTGTGAGGCTGTACTTGAGCTATATCCTAAATTAGCACGTGAGCAACGGAAGCAATAAACACAAACTACAGCTGAGGCCGATGTGGATGTCATTATTTCTGACATGCCAGCTGTCAGGGGATCACCAAAGTCAGACACTGAGCCTATGGTCGTCACAATACTAGAATTTTAAACTTTGATATGATATTAGTATTAAAAAAAAAACACTCAATACCTCTTTCGATACTACGGCAAAAAGAAATTTTTTTTTAATTTATAAACAACCTACCTAAAAGGTCATTACTAGATGGCAGAAGGGTACTTCACAATAACCCTTTAAGTTTCTCCAAGGTGCACCTGAATGCACCATCAAGTAGGGCTGGGTTTAAAAAACCTTCATTGGAATCGATTCATAAAAAAGAAAATTAAATATTTTCTTGGCTAAATAGCGATCCAGAGTTGGGCTACATTTGGCTAGGGAAAAACTGTCATGGTCATTTTCACAGGGGTTCCTTGACCTCTGACCTAAAGAACTCTGAATGAAAATGCCACTCTGTGCTCACTGACAGTAGAGTCTCAAGAGTTAGCTCTTTTTTTAATTAACTGCTGTGTGTTCATGTTAAATAACATGAAGTGAAATCCAGCCCTAGGACATGGTCAATTCAAAATAAGCAGGTATTGCGATACCCATCGTATCATGGCCTCTGTATGATGATACGTATTGTGAGCTTGTAGACGTTAACAGCATACTACTGAATTTGAATACAACTTGTTCAATTCTAAATGTCACTGGAGTCTTAATAAATCCACACATGTTTGGGTTCTCAGATCTCTACCTTGTGCGAGTATATTCCACTGCATGATCCGTATGGATGGGTTGTGCTTGTGGCGGCATGGCTCCATGCCGCTGGGATAGACCAGATCCCGATGTGGCCGAGCCGGGCGCCTCTGCAGGGCCTCCTCACACTCTCTGAGCAGCTGGTCTGGGTCGGTCTCGGCCAGGTCGTGGTCTAGGCCCTCCTCTGGGTACGGGTCAGGCTGGGCGTTGTTCAGTGACTGGGCCAGTGTACCAAACAACCTGCTGCTGCTGCTGCCACCCATTGGTGATACTGAGGGAAAGGAAACAAGGGAGAGATATGTGTGGTCATTAAAGGTGCCACCATGAGCTACTGATCATAGCAGACCATGACAGAATGTTTCAGCACTTCTTTCAAAATGGATTTACATCGTCCCGTTTAAATGTGGTGTCCTGAGTCTCTGAGTGTGAATCATGGAGACCCTGCCTTGATTGTTTTCAATTGAGAGTGGAAAGGATCAAAAAGGTCCACTGGAGTATCTCTAGTGTCATGTTACAAACCGAACACACTGTAATATGTTTTTGGATCTTTAGCACGGCCATTTGAGGCCAGAAAAGATCAACCTTTACTTTAAAACAGCCAGCAGGCAGGAAGAGAAGTAGCATGAAGATTATTGAACTGAGAGACTGTACACCTTCACTGCCAACAAAAACAAAGAAAGTCAGCACTGTAGACAGGACAAAGGTTCTCTTGCTATTTTGGTTGCAAGTTTCAGAACATACACACTAGTCCAAAGTCCAGTACACGCAGTAGGTAGGAGGAGGGGCGGTTCTAGGGGGCGGGGCCACAGGGGCATTGGCCCCAGCTGAAATCTGATTGGCCCTCTGAAGTGCCCCTGTCCTGTCACTCATCTGTCCTTTGTCCGAGTGTGATGATCAGGATATAGGTGGATGCTCGGGGTGGGAAAACGTTCTGTGAATATTATACAATAAATCTTATTTTCCATACTTATTTGGTATTTGGGCTCTTTTTTCCCTTTGCTAAGATTTTTCACTCAGATGTTGATGACTTGGCCAATGAGCTGTATCGGATCAAGAGAGTTTTAGAGAGGAAAGAAAAGGTTTACCACACTTCCAGAGTTTGTAGTATTTCTAGAACCTTTCAAGGTGGTTTAAGAGCTGGTTAGGCTACGAAGGATTGCCATTGTGATACTCGTGAGCACTGCTTCATGTGAGCAGTGCTTTTCAGCCCTAAAGTTGATTAAATCTTCTTGGGATCTGAGCATTGAGTCCCGATGAGCAAAAGCTTTAGATATGAATGTATTTGTGAGACGGTCCAGTTTCCATCACAGAAAATGTTGAATTATGCTTCTTTAGTGTAAACATGATAAATGTCATTCATGATTTTGAATACCGATGTATTTGGACTGGAGTTGCTCACATGCTGTGTGTGTTTGAAAGCATTTGGTCCATGCATAGAAAAAATGAATGTGAAATTGGTACGGCGTTTTACTGTCCAAGATTTGTTTTATTACATAAGGTGTTTGACTGGTCAATTGTATACACCTTACCAAAAACAGGGATTGTGTGAATGCTATGAGTACTGTGGCCCTGACCCAGACAAAGCCTAGACCCGCCACTTGGAAGTAAAAGGAACTGACTGTACATTCATCTAATTTTTAACAGACTATCAGCTTAATATGTCTGACTACAACAAAGTCAAATTATATCCCTTTAAATCAATTGCTAGCCTGCTGTATCTGACTGTCCATCAGATGAGACTGCACACGCAGAGACAGGGCAGGTCAAAACAGGAGAAAACTCATTTGAACTGCTGCTGGAGCCGGTTGCACCAAATGGTCTTTACTAAGCCTGGTCCTAAGTGCCAAGTCTTCAGTTGAAGAAATACTATATTGAAGCCTCTTTCACATGACCTGCAATTGAATTTAAGGCCAACTCAAAAACCAAGATAATGCCAAAACAGCCTGTGTCTGTATAAATGGCTGGGTATGATACCTTAATGTTGCCACTGATACCAAACAATGCTCTTTTGATAAGTTATCTTTGTTTTTTTCTACAAAACCCTTTTTTGCTCATTAAACAGTACTGAGTATTTAAAGTATTGCGGTTTGATACCTAATTCCTCTGAACTGCGCTACCTTCTCTCAAGTAGGACTTCCATAAAGGGAAAGGACAAGATGCTGAGGATGAATACAACCACACTTGAAAGCAGCAGGCTCATTGACAAACAGGGAGGTACAGATGCAGATGTCAAAGCAAGAATAGGCAAGCACAGCCTCAAGAACATCTGGAGTGATACAGCAACAAAAAAAAATCTTCACCTCCAGGTGAAATCAGTGCTGCTTTATGGCACAGGGCCCTGGAGAATGACGGAGGCCACCCTCAATAAAGTGCAAACATTCATCAACAACTGCCTAAGAAGAATTCCTAATATCTGTGCCAGACAATCAGCAAAAACAAGATGTGGATGAGGACAAAACAACTACCAGCACAAGACAAAATGTCAATAAGAACATAGCGATGGATCAGGCACGCACTACAAAAATCAAACCCTCAAGGGAAGGGGAAAAGACGCCAAGAACACCTGCGACAGGATCTCCAGTAAGATATTAAGATACTAGTATACGACTGGATCAGATGGAACAGAAAGCAAGTGGCCCCGAACTCTTGTCTCTTGTTGATGGCCTACACTCCAGGAGGGGTGGCAGGCCTAAGTAAGTCACTGAAATCTATCACTGCACAGAGGAAAATGGAGCTGGAATCAATGGCAATTCATTTCTTTAAGAAATAGATATTTAGATAGTACCTTATGTGGAAAGTCAATTAATGATGGGGATGTCCGTTTTGGCTAGCCCATTAGGTGACAATTCATTGCATTGATGCAAATATCACGAAACCCAATAGTGTCATTCATCAGTCCTGCTCATTAATTTGCAACAGTGTCCACTATGGCCTGATACACCAAGAGATATCAAAGCAAAACCTTTGTAAGTAGGTAAATGACAGGGCTGCGGTCAAGAGCACCTCAACTGAGTCCAAGTCAAATCCAAGACCAGGTTCGTTCCAGTGCCGAGTCAAGACCAAGTTCAAATGCAGTCCGGAGTCCAGAGCTAGTCAAGTCCTGTTCAAGACCATAATAGTGTTCTTGAGTGGAAAATGTTTCTCTTAAATGCTAATATAGTGATTGACAGATGGATCTATAAACAACTGATCAATCTTCTGACATCGAACTAATCAATGCAGAGAATTTAGGCAACGTTCCGTACCGAACTGATCCTGAAACAGCAGCCAGGATCAACATAACCAGATCTTTAAGTCATAATCCAGAAGACCTTGCTTCTAGCGCCCTCTTTGGCTGTAAGATGTAATTAACAGCAAGCCTGTTCTTTCAGAGCCTCTATCTTGTCACGTTTACTATGTGTGTTGACTTTTTTTCCCCTGCTCTTTTGTAAACTTTATTGACACACATTCACCTCTCTACTTCCGGCCTGTCCCAACCACTGTCACTAACATGGCGGTGCATTTGCATGCAGAGAGGGAATGTCGCCACAGACATACATATTGGAATACTTGGGAAAAAAAGGCAAGTAACAGCGCTTTCATTAGTGGGTCAGTTGATCAACAACCAATGTTTTAACTCACTCTTTGATAGATATTAACCTAGCAGACAATTAACCAGAAGACCATCGTACAGAATATATCTTGAATACTGTATCTGAGACAATTTAGAGTCTTGAGACTGAGACCTCATTCAAGTACTACAGCCCTGGGTGGTCTCAAAGTATACACATCAGGTCCGTTGTCTTACTTTCATATTACTCTAACATCACTGTTAACAGTAGAACCATCCTCTCATCTCATTACTGCTGCCTGCTTGTCTCTACTGTTCCACTCATTGTAAGTAACTGCGTGTGGTATGAATGTCTTACCCGTGGCCTCCATGTTCGCTTAAATGCCTTCCTCTCTCTTCCTTCGACGTCTAAAGACCAGGACAATCCATCGGTCATTCACTCTTGCCCCTTTATCCTCTTCCATTATATAGCTGGATCCCTCTGTACGCTGTGACTCATCCTTTATCTGTCTCATCCTCCAGGACGTCCGTCTCCCTCTCTCTCTCTCTGAATCATCAGTTTTTACCCCTCCCTCCCCCTCTCCCTCGGTGGGTGACAGAATGACCGCTAGACAGCAGGGAGACACCTGTGTCGGACATGCAGTGAGAGGGAAGAGAGAGAGGAACAGGAAGCAGTGTTAGAAAGAAAAAGAAGTGCCTGTATTGCATGAATAAGGATGTTGGATAAGTAGGTGGGGTTCAGATACGAACAGGCAGGATGTCTAACCCGGGGACAGCAGGCCTAACGCGGTAATTCGTCAGCGTAATCAACGTCATCGTTTGTGGAAGAGCGTAGAGTATTTTAGACACACACCCAACAATATGGTGAGCTCTGTCATACCATTTTAAGTTTTAAGTCAAGAAATTAGGTCAAAAATACTGATTCTTCAGTTCAGAGAAATGTTTACTATGACAGAAATGTTAGTTTTTAAGAGAAATTGATTGAATAGTATTGAAAAAATTAGCTTTAGCGGCATCGATAAATTAGTCATTAGATAAATCAATAAAAAAATTATCTTTAGATGCAGCCCTATAGTTCCCACAAATGCACATGCACACACACAATAGCCATGTGTTCTCTGGATAACTGTGGACAGAGGAGGGAAGAGAAAGAGACAGTGTTGGTTGTTCTCTTTGTCATGGTTCGAGACAGTTCTTAACCTAGTTAATTCACCATCTCATTTTGGGTCAGTGTGTACTGTTCCCTGTGCTTAAGGGTAAAACAAATCCCGGTGGGACACTAAAATACTCCAGAAAAACCAAGGGGGAAGGATAGAATTAGTGAAAAATCCTCATCACAGTTTCCTAGAGCGCAAAATTATATCTGCATGACTCTAAAACCGTAAGATATTAAAATAACAGCTATTCAAAAACATAGAAAATCAACAAATCCTCAATTTTAGTACAGTACAATAGTACAAAGTGAATGTTTATTTATCAATACAGTCAAGTTAATTTTTAAGTCGACTTATCCTTTCGGCCCCACAATCTGTGTATTAATCTTTTCAAATCAATGTTTTGAATACTTTGTCCATCCTCGCAAAAAAAACCTGTTCAACAGGTTTTGAGCTAATACATTTGGCTACAGCGTAGTTTGGTCTGAAGCTAGCGCCATAGGCTTTGCATGGCTGGAATCTGCCAGTAAACAGAGTGGAGGAAGTAGAGGGTGCTAACTGGAAACAAAACAAGTTGCCTCGGTGAACTAACGCAGCCTTCACATGCTATGGAAAAGATGGTCCTTTCCATTTGTTAACTGGAAATACCGGTGTGTTGTGTTTAAGTGCTTTTTTTGTCATAGTGAAAACAAACATGGCAGACCCACAGATCCTGACTTGCTAGCAAGCATCTGCTCTGGGTAGGTAAACCAACCAATGACGGGATTTAAAAAAAAATGACACTATGTATTAACACATGATATTGAAATTGTCTATGCCACAACATTGTATAGGCTACAAAAACTAAGAGCAGCAGAAAACACAAAGCATGCAGTGATTACCATTCACAACTCTTGTGTTGCGCTCCGCCATGTTGTAAAGGTCAAAGTTTATCTCATCTCGGCAAGTCCTGTATCAAAATACTCTACGAGCTCACCAGTGGAAATTACCACGTGAGAGAGTATTCATGTGCAATTTTCATGACGGCTTTTAGTATTTACCATATTTTCCAGGCTCCATAACTGTATATTCAAGAAAAATACGGAAAGGTCTTCAGGAATTTGTGGAGTGGTGGTTGGCACTGTCGCCTCACGGAAAGAGGGTTGCTGGTTAGAGCCCTTCTGTGTGGAGTTTGCATCTTCTCCCCGTGTCTGCGTGGGTTCTCTCTGGGTTCTATAGCTTCCTCCCACAGTCCAAGGACAATGACAGTTTGTGAGTTTATTTTGCTTGTTTATTTTTGCTCGAACTGTTCTTTTTTTGTCTGTACCAAAGAAATGAGCACATGGTGGCAGGACTGAGGCAGACTATGCTTAGTAGTGCAGGTTACACAGACAGACCCCGATTGGGAGAAGCGGTTGAAGATGACGGACGGATGGTCAAGTTTTAATCATTCTTTCAAGTCAGCTAATATTGGCCAAGTTTTATCATGTTTGCAGACAAAGTTATAGGAATATCCATAAAAAAACAGGAATGGAGGCATCCTGGTAGAAAAACACGTGAATGGAAACACAAATTGTGTAAATTACACTACAAGCAGCGTTTCTGTGTTACACACAGGCTACTGTCTACTGTTCACACAATGGGATTACTTCATTAACTTCAACTCCATCAGTCATAAGTGATGGAGTCTGGATGCAAATCAATTCTACAACGACAATCATCTGTCAAACTGCTTCCTATCCATACAAAAAGAAGGGAATAACACTGACAGATACTTACATGGAACAAAATCTACACGTATACAGTCTGCCCACTGGTTATCCACCCAACGTTTGTCCTTTCTTCCTGCCTGTCGTCCTCTCAGACATCCCTCGCTCTTCTTCCTTCACTCTCCCTGCAGAATTGAACTGGGTGGGAGCTAACAGTCTGCTGATTATTGGTATGGTAGGACAGTGTGACAGTCATAAGGCAGTCCCAGTGACTGCTGATCAAGGTGGTGATTCACTCAGTAATTCGCCCATCCAAGAATGCTCTCGCTCAAGTCAGAGAATTAGAGCTCTGCGGTGTAGGCAGTCCAGGGAGAAAACACATTGATTTTTTGTTTGTCAACAACTAACAAGTATGGTGCACATTAAAGCCTGATGTATCTCCTTTCTCTGTGCCATAGAGCTCCACTGTTGCTAAAAACATATCAGTGAGCCACACTGTTGCACAGGGTCACATGTTCTTTCATTACCAAGAACACACATTTTGTTATTTGGGCCAAACCACAGTTGGTGATAGTTGGAACAGTGGAAAGTTGAACCAAGACAAGTTTGGGGAGTTTGAATGAACTGTGTTTTACAATGAGTTAACAAGGCAATTAAGCTTCTGAGAATTCAGAAGGTGTACGGTTGTATTTTCCTGCTCAATAAGGAAAACAAGTGTAAGATTATGTTTTTTCTTGACAGTTTGTGAGTTTATTTTTGCTCAAACTGCTCTTTTTTTTCTCTGTACCATAGAAAGGAGCACACGGTGGCAGAAGTCCAGGACTGAGTGGATAATAAGGCGGACTGTGCTGGTTACACAGACAGAAATCAAATTCCAGGACGTCGTAGTCTCCTCTGCCGTGGCAAACATGTGACATATTAGATTAAGTGGTACAGGGTGAAAATGAATGAAGGGTTGTCCTTTACGTATGTGACACTGCATGGTCTGTTGACCTGCTGAATTCCACTAAAAGCTGACAGAGGTTATAAAGGATAAAACTGTTAATACTCCAATAATCAGAACTTAAATCTGGGTTTTGACCACTTACAGAGATTAAATGCTGTTCCTCACTTATGTTAATATCTGCATGTAGCACTTACTGCCTCATTTTATCACTGTATAGAAAAAAAAGACTTGGATATTACAGACTTGATCCATGATGACTAGAATGACTGTGGTCATTTTTTTGTTTTCAGTTTGAATATTAAATATGAAAATGTTTAACATTGTCAGTGTTGACATTTCATGTGTCTGAGAGGGCAGATGTTAGCTAACATTAGCCAGATAACAATTGATATCACCAATCCAACCAATGGCCAGAATTGAAAGAAAAAAATGAAATAAATAAATTAATAAATAAGATAGTTATTTGTTTGATTGCATTAATTTAACTGAATCGAAATAATTATCAATGAAATTCATTGCCATACTTTTTGAACAGGTTAGATAAATTGGCCTATATATTATTAGACAGGTACTAATACCTTTCCTTTTCTCTTTATAAAGGCCGCACACTGCAGCTAGGCCTAAGTGACTTGACTTAGCAGACTTGCCTTGTCATAGCCTGGGAGACTTTCCTTGAGACTTGGACCAAATTACTTTAGTCAGATGTCTGTAGCCAACTGTTGAGTGGAGGATAATAAGGCCTGACTGATTCATGTCCCCGTAGTGTGCGCTCTCCCTTGACCTTTGTCTTCTTGATGGTTATGTAACTGGGCCTGACCAATCCCATTACAGATGGAGGCCAGGAGAGATCTGCATGGAGTTATCTTAAGAGTTTTAGCCTTCAGAGAAATACAGGAACTATTAAAGTGGCTAATTTAAGGCACCGTTTTGCTGCTGACCAAGACCACGCGGGAATGTGCACAAGTATGTATGTGCGTGCGTTTGTGACCTGACCTACTTCCTTGTTACAGTATACCAAAAATAGACAAACCATCAACCTGGTTAGACCTGCTGAGAGACTGTGACACAAACGCTGGTTCCTTGCTGGCCCGCGTTCAGACGAGCACAAGTTTTTGAAGGCTGATATTAAAATCAGGCTTCCTTTATATAATACCCATCCAACCAATAAAACACTGACATAGTTATGGTTGGGTTTCAGCAGCTGTTTTCAGACAGCCAAAAAAAAAAACAGCAGACACAGTTAGAGATTAGCTGGTGAACTTCATCCGGTGGACACAAACAAAAAGACTTAATTAATGCTCATGTTGCTCTGCAGCTGCTGGATGTGCACATAAACAACTGTTTTCTAACAAGTTCGCCACATCAACCTAAAAAACAGTCAGTGTTGTGTTCTCTACCCGTTTCTGCTGCCCAAAAATTCTGTTATTGCTGTTTGGATTAATGTCCAAGAATTTCAAACCCAATATAATAACATCAATTTAACCCTTGCAAGTGTGTGCCCTTGATCTAAATTAGCGGTCCATTTCTTTATGGACACTATAAAACTGCTGCACTGTTTAAAGACCGTGTTTCTGCACAGTTGAAGATGAAGAATCAGCTACACAAATATCTTTAGTATCCACAAGATCATTGTGTTCCTGTTGTAGCATTATTTTTGCTGTGTGAAAATTGTTTCATCATTATTTCATGCCCCTATTGGATGAGCCTGCTGCCTACATGTACTTATTTTGACGGAACCGACAAGTTATATTCATTAAAAAGAGTTGATTTAATAAGAAAATATGAAGACAGACAATTGAAGCTTCATTCCAAAACCTCAATTAAAGCTTTGAATGTTAAAATTTGACAGTGGGTAGAGCCCTGGGCTGAGCTCTTGGGCACAGTCCTGTCATCGGTCAGCTAATCAAGTGGAGTACTAGATGCAGTGCGATGAGAAGCGCAGAGTCATTGAAGGAAACAAGATTAGCAGACAGCGGTACTTGCTTAGAGCTACAACGGGAACATCCTGTGTCACAGTTTTAGAGGGAATAAATAGAACTGGTTCTTTAGCAGGAGCAGTGTTCGAGTAAGGCACCGTGGCTGAAGAAAAGAGCAGCGTCAGCAGAAACTCTACGTCAAAGAGCTAATGGTTGGGTCTATGTAAATCATAAATAAGTCATAGTGTGTGGTCTATAACTACTCTGTAAAGTGTCCCGAGATATCTTTTGTTATGATTTGGCACTATAAATAAAATTGAAGTTCTTTTTTATGTATTATGGGAGAAATACAAGCATGCATAAAGTATCCCTCCTAACACTAGCTCAGATTTAGCCAACATGAAGCATGTACTGATAAAAATGAATAATATTATCAATATCACAACTGATGACAAGTCTACCTGCTCATAAACAAATCGTCACGGTCAACAGGATGTAAGATGACAAGTTAATGATTATCACGGTCACATACGGGCTACAAAGTATCATAAGCTAGTGCTAATTTAGTTTTGACTGTAGCAAATTTTCTGATTACGGGTTTTATGTTCAATGTGAGGTTTTTTCTGTGTATTATGCTTGCAAATCGAATCAGCTGAATATTTTTAGTCGATGGAGAGGAATCAGAATTAATTGTGATGATCTGATGATCTTTTTTTAAGCTAATTATTCCCCAAATTAGCTGGTTTCAGTTGCTCAAAAGAAAATATTTGCTGCACTTTTATCTTATATTATAGCAATCTGAATATCTCTGGGACTTTGGGACTGTTGGACACAATATGAATAAGACATTTGGCTTATTTCTATCCTCAAATAACTCCTTTATTCCCATGCATTCCTGTTTTCCCATGGAAAGTATCTACCTTGATGTCTTGAATGTACATAAAAGGTTGTATCTTAAATGATCCATCTTTGTTCAGCTTTGTTGTCCTTGTTTTTAGCAATGTCTAATTTCAATCTGTAGTTCTACTGGAACTGTGTGCATCTGAGAGGAACAGTTATTAGCTGTTGCCCGTGTGTTTCGTCCCAGAGATGTCAGGTGCTTTGATGTTGTGGGTTGAGAAAAACTAGCGTAGCTTTCAGTTCATTTAGTTCAGAAGATGACATGAATAGTTGGCCAGAAAATTATCATTCTGGCCAGTGGAGCAACCGGAAACTCTGCCCCAATCAGTCCAGGCCGATGGCCATCAACCTGGAACCAGGTTCTGTTGGAGGTTTTTGGATGTTAAGGAGTTTTTTTTCTCACCGCTGTCGCACAAAGTGCTATTAAGTGCTCATGAGAGAATGGTTGGATCTCTGTAAATTATAGATAATGGTTTAGAAAGGAGCCAGTTGAGGTGGTTTGGGCATCTAGTAAGGATGCCCTCTGGGCACCTCCCTAGGGAGGTGTTCCAGGCACGTCCAGCTGGGAACGCCTCGGGATCCCCCAGTTAGAGCAGGTTAATGTGGCCCGGAAGAGGGGGGTTCGGGGTCCCCTGCTAGAGCTGCTACCCCTGCATCCCGACCCCGGATAAGAGGCTTAAGATGAGTGAGTGAGTGAGTGAGTGAGTGGGTCTAGACCTACTCTATAAGAAAATGAATAATAACTTCTGTTATGATTTGACACTAAATAAAAATGAAACCTACTGTAACTGTCACAATTTCAATTCTAACTTGGAAATAATAAATTAGCTCTTAATTTCTATGATCAAAATCAAAAGCAGATTTGAATTAATTTATGTAATTAGTATATGATAATTAACAATAATTAACCATATGGACTCAGTAAAGCATGTTACAAACAATAATGTGATGTGCCATAGGTACATAAAAAGTCTTTATGAATCAAGATGGTCAGTGCTGAAAGAAAATGTTTAATTTAACTGTAACTGTATTGTGACCTTAAAAGGTCAGTGGGGCTCTGTGGAGAGGAAGATGACTGATGCATCTTCAGTAAATCACCACTAACATATGCTCACATTTGCACGTGTCGTCTGATGTTAAGGTGAAAATTAGACTAAAAAATACTGTCATTCGGGTAAAAACCTGAAAAAGTAAGAGCAGGCTGCGGTGTTTTAATATTCCACATGTACCTTAAGGTATGACGAAAAGCAGGAGGAAGTTTTCGGACATTTTAAGTTGTGTCATAGTCATGGAGGACGGCATACTTGCTGAGTCAGTAGTTGTGTATGTAGAAAGGCCGGCTCGAGTTAAGTGCTGCTGACAGTACAGTGGCCTACCTGGTGCAGCTCCGGTAGAGGATGCTCCACTCGGCTTCAGCTGGGGACTGGTACCGTTGGCTACCCGTCTCCCTCCTCCTCCGGCCCCGGAGTGACAGTAGCGTGTTCCCGCCGGGGCTGACACTGCTCCCGGTGTGAACGGTCTCCTGCTCGTGGATACACACAGCTGGCTCAATAAAGCCGAACAGCGGCGGGCTGGATTCATTCTGTAGCCAAGCTAACGTGACTGTACCGAGTCTACCGGAGAACAAACTGTGAGTTACCGGCACTGTGTATTTTCACCTGTACTAAAGAAACCGAGGCATTTATTCAACAGAATCCGTGATAATGTTCCCCTAAACGCGGCCTGACGGGTCAACGTGTGTCTTCGTGCTGCTGAAGGTGTAAGAAAGCCGGTAAAAGTTACATCATTCTGCTGGTGAGTCACGGAACTCTTGTGAAGGGTTGGACGAGTCCATTATATTTTACTGAGGGTTGGTCCGTTAGCTTTCCCGAGTGCACCGAACTACGTTACAACTGACCATAAAGCTGCTTTAAGAAGTGAATACACTTCGTTAAAAATGTACCTGACTCTTATTTTTCTTACGCAAACGGATCCCAGTTTAAAGGCTACATGCAGAGACCCCCTTCTGTCAACAGTGGCTCGAGCCACGATGATTCTTGTACGAAAGAGGCGGGAACCTGCGAGAAGAGGTTGGTAACGTTCCATGAACTAGCCAATCGGCGTTCAGTGCGCGTATTACACAGGAACGACGGCTCTGACGTCAATAGCACGCCCTCCACGCCTGTTCCCAGTGATGTACGCAGTGTTCTTCTGAAATAATATCCTCATCCAAACAGTCAGTCAGCCATAAGAATAGCCAACATACTGCCAGCCTGCTAAACAGAACAATAAACAGTGACAATTTTATCATCTTTTCTTTTCTTATGTTTCATACAAAGGTTTTTTATAGGTATCTGTTCTATTCAGTTCAATTCAATTTAAACATCTGTATTTATCCCCGCAGGGCAATTCAGTTCGCAGCCTCAGTCACATAAAACAAAACAAACACAGCAAACAAATACACATACAGCATCGACACTGTCAGTACCACAGGTTGGCATGGGCAATCGGAGGTAGCAGCAAGAACAAGAAGAAATGAATAATAAATAATAAGTATACACATCAAGGCTCTCAAGTTTACAAATTCTTCTTCTTCACAGATAGACCATAAAACCAACAAATAGAAGAAAACGTCAACATACTTTCATTAAAAGAATGATAGAAGTTACATAAATGTATGTATTTAAGACTAAGTGACTTTGTTGACCATGATGATACAAATATTGCTATTTCTTATAGAAAGACCTGTGAGCATGCAGGGTTTATGGTATGGCTTGCAAAATACACCTACAATTCAGAATGAGGGCAATTATAATTTGGGAAACAAACTTTTTATTATTCTAATAAAGAAATAATGCTTTTTAATTGTCATACCAGATATATGAAAGCACAGACTTGTAACTACTATATCTTGGCCTATTTTTTTCCCACTTAATAATCATGTATTCAGTGGAAAGCACAGATAATAGAAATGGCAATTTATTTCACTGAAACACATATATTAACCAAAGAAATCTGTATCTACTTCAACTTTTCTCTCTTTTTTTAAGTCAGTAAAACACTCAAATCATGTGTTTATGGGTGTGTTTATTCTAACCTTTATTTAACCAAGCAGTCCCTTGAGATTAAAATTAATTTTTTGAGGGATACTTGGCCAAGATGGCAAACCATTGCAAAATTATGCCTCCAATTTAGGAATAGCAATTGCATTATTCAGCTACACAGTTTCTGTTCCAAGGTAAATCATTAAGCTTCAGTAAAGTTTTTTCCATGATTAGGGTGCAAAATAGACGAAAGCTGTTCTACCAAGTTCTGAGCAAATCCTGGGTTCCTCTACACCAGGGGTCTGCAACCTTCACTATCAAAAGAGCCATTTTACCCCCTCTTCCACCAAATCAAATTTGTCTGGAGCTGCAAAACATATTCTTGTTATTTATTATATTATCACATCACAGCTTATGACATCTTTTATATGGTATATACAAAAATTATAGTTTGCTGCATTTATGAAATTATAGAACAACAATAAAAAAATCTGTTGGCATTTTATTCCTATTATTGCCATCATTACCCCACCACAGCGACTTCCTGGTTGATCAAATCAGGAAGTGCCCAAAACTGCAGTTCTGAGTGTCCACTAGGGGCAGGTTTCATAACAGAGCAGTTTCTCATTGACCCCCATGTTAAACAGGCCGTTTTCACAGCATCATTAAACCTGTTTAAGGCCTGGGACAAAAAAACATTCTACTCTGTATGTTTAGGTAATATCTCCATGACAACACTGAGGGGGGTGATTTTTTTTGTACCAGGCTAGTTTTTATTTTATTGGAGGTTAAAGTTTATGAATAATTAGGGGCGTGGCCTCTTGAGTGACGGCTAGCCGGTAATCGTCAGCCAGATGGATGTATCTCCCTCCTCTCAACGTCACATACATACCCTTTTTTGGTCAGAGGAAATGAGGAGGAGTCAAAGTCTGACAAGATGGAGACTCCCGTTGCGAGGACGATTGGATCAAGTTGAGAGAACGGACCCCGCCGGGTATGCTACCTCCATTTTATATCTTTCGTCATCCAGCTCCCTCATCTGCAAAACCAAAGAAAAAAAAACTCGCCATTAAAGTGTCGGATCTCATTGAGTGGTCTCACATGCCACCACCACGTACAATTTTCACACCTTTTTTGCCGCTTTTGGAAGAGAAACAGCAAAATCATCTCCTCTACAGACGCCATGTTTGCGAGTGTCGATGCTGGTAGTTTGTGACACGGCACTCCCCTCTAGAGGATGTATTGCATAACACCCATAACAACGCTGAAATCGGACGGAGGTATGAAGGGTTGCACCGGAGACAACGTTTGAACGGACAGACGAATTTCGTCCGGATCCGGAGGTATGAATCCACCTTACCAGGGAGCCCAAGAGTGGCAGGTTGCAGACCCCAGCTCTAGAGCCAAGACCGTGATGAAGAACACTGGGCTCTACAATAAAGTTGGTCTATTGTACTACACATGTTACTACAACAATAGCTAAAGATATTGTTACTCTGGATGATGTTGTGTTGTCCTCCAGCACCACAGTAAGGAATCTGGGTGTTATTTTTGATCAGGATATGTCCTTTGATACTCACATAAAACTAACAACAAGGACTGCATATTTTCACCTTAAAAAAATAGTCCATGCATTTGTTACTTCTAGGCTGGACTATTGCAACTCCTTATTATCAGGCTGCTCCAATAAGTCTGTTAAGAGTCTCCAGTTGGTCCAAAATGCTGCAGCTCGTGTACTAACTAAAACAAATCGAAGAGAACATATTTCTCCTGTATTAGCTTCTCTGCACTGGCTACCTGTAAAATCTAGAATAGAATTTAAAATCCTTCTCCTTACCTACAAAGCTCTTATTGGTCAGGCTCCGTCGTATCTTAAAGAGCTCATAGTACAGTATTACCCGACTAGATCGCTGCGCTCTGAGAATGCAGAGCTACTTGTCGTTCCTAGAGTCTCCAAAAGTAGAATGGGAGGCAGAGCCTTCTGCTACCAAGCTCCTCTCTTGTGGAACCAACTCCCAAGTGTTATCCAGGAGGCAGACACTGTCCCCATATTTAAGAGTAGGTTTTAAGAGAGTTTTGATAAAGCTTACAGCTAGGGCTTAGCTATGTTGTTATTTTAAAAATGATTGTGTCAAGACAGATGGCTGTCCTCCACAGAGCTGAGTCTGTTCCACGTTCCTGCCTGTTAAAGGGAAGGTTTTCGTTGCCACGGTACTCTACGGAGGAATTGTTGGGTCTATGTTTATCATAAATAAGTCATAGAGTGTGGTCTTTACCTACTCTGTAAAGTGTCCAGAGATAACTTTTGTTATGATTTGGCACTATAAATAAAATTGAATTGAATTGCATTGAATGTTGTTGGAGTCCCTCCCTTCTCCATGCACCTCGGAAGAAGATGAAGATGAGCCAGAAACCTCTACTCTGCCTTTTAAGAGCTGCCAGTGGAGTGAAGATCCTACCAGCTGTCTCCTTAATGAAGGAAACCGGATCATAAAAAAAACAGTGATGACAACAATGTCCCCACAGTCTGAGCACGGCTGCACACGTGCTTTTCCTAAATGCTCAATTAAGGGAGGCCCTAATTTGATAATAGAAGCCAACCTGATCAGTCTCTTCACTAGGTTCTCAGTCTAAAAGGAAGCCCGTCATCCTCCCAGTTACAAGAAAGTGCTCATAACTTGCAGCATGTCACACACACACTGCTTCACATACAGAGAATCGTCTATTATTTGTCCCTTTTTAATCTGATCTGGAGTTTGTTGAGGCCAAACTAATGTTCTGTAGACATTATATAATCAGGTGAAGGGTCAGAGGATCCAGGGCTGTTTTTCTGTTAATTATTCATCGACTCCAGCGACTACACAGTGTTTTTTCAAGGTTGTTCCAGGTTTGTTTTTTTACAAAGAATGTACATCATATGCGTCATAATGCTGGAAAACACGCAAAGGAAATGAGCAGTGAAAACAACATAGAGCAAAGAACAGAAAGAGAACAACAACTAACATCATCATAAGTTGAAAGGCACTGCAATTTTAGAGCTATGTATTTATATTTATTTATTTGTACACAATTTGTTTTTGGATTATTTGACCTTTTTTCAGATCAGCACATTTTTGTCAAATTATTTATTTATTCTTGTTTTGTCTAATGTTTGAAAACCTCAATCAGAAGATGTTATACCCCAAAAAGTAATTTTGCTGTTGGTTATGTGTTAGAAAGAAAAAACTGCCATCAATACCAAGCCAATGGACTGTGTGTTTTTTCCATTGGGGCACCTGTACTAACCACTGAGCCACTTCTGTTTCCTGTCGCTCTTCAAGCTGTGCTAACAAGAAAAGGCCTACATATACTTTAAATGTTATTTTATTTTTTAAATGTTAGTATTTAATTGCTCAGATACCAGATATTACCAGATGCGTGAGAGCACAGACTAGTAACCATAATACACTTAATTATGTATCAATTATCAAATGTCTGTTGCTCTAATTGTCACTCTGTTATGTGCACCAGGAGAGGACACATATTCAGTTTTCTGACATCAATTATTAATCTGTTCTTCAATTCAGTTGTTATAAAAAACACATTATATCATTTTAACACTTTCATTCTGAAGTACATTGTACTTATTGGAAATAATGGAAGCCCCATGAACACATCTTGACTTTCCCTTGCCTTAATCATTAGTTAATGAATTATTTGCACAGTTGTTCCAACAGCAATTTGTTTCTACCATATAATCCCCAGGGTGCTCTATAAGATTTCATAATACTCACTAAACTACGATATAATGCAATATGAAATGACTTGAGTGCTTCATTAAACTGTGTTGTAGGTCTGCACTCCCATCTGGTGGTCAACTAATGCTGCAAGAGTTGACAGCTTTATTTTTACGACAGTCATGTGGTATCTAGTTTCAGGTTCCTTAAGGTTTGTTTGTCAGACTTTATACTCCACTGTTGTTTCTGTCACTGCTGCCTCTGTGCACAAAGTATTAAAAGCTTAATTACATACCAAAATATTATTTCCCATCCTTCTTTTGATTCACAGCCGCAACCTGTCACTCTACTTCTCTGTGTCTGTCTCTACACTAGCCTGATCGTAGCTCTGTGTCTGCTAATTCAAGGCAAACATTTGTGGCGTTGCACACTCCTGCTTACGTCACAGTCCTCCTGGGATTCACCAAAGTCACACAGTAACACAAACTGGCATTGAGGCAGCAGTACACCAACAACTCATGGGTATGCATGTACCGCCCATCATTTAACATTATAGCAACTCATCTGAACCCATCCCCTCTGGCAAATCGCACCATAAAAACAAGTATTGCAGAGGAGTTTGACTGACAGTTACCGCTAGCCGTTAGCGTTAGCCGTTCCAGCTAAGTAAAGATGAAAGTGATGTTAGCGATCAAGGAGAAGCGTAGCCATTTGGGCGTGTGTTTTAATGGTGTTTCTCTCCTTTCTCTCAGTCCATGGGATGAATGCTTGGCCTATAGTGACTCTGGTTTTTGCCCGTCTCCGTTCACTCAGCTGCTGGGACAAATAAGCAGCTGCAGGATTGGCAAACTCCATTTCACCTAGTGCCAGCCTACAGTAGCTGCACCCAACAACAGACACCCCTGGCAACCAGCAACGCCCAACGCTATTGGCTGCTACCATGGAAACAGAATGGGACAGAAAGTCATTGTCAAACCCATCAAAACATTTTTAAATATTAAATATATATAATTCTTTTTTTTATGGAAAAGCAGAACTCTCATTCTGTAACCCTCAAAACGCCCCGTGGGTGTATTTTTTTCTTTTTTAAATATAGCTTTTAATAAAGATTCTACATATTCAACCTTTAAAATTGAAAAGAGCACAAGTTCACGATTCAATAATTTTATTGTCAGTGTGCAAGCAGATCAAAATTAATGAGAACAAAAGGTGCATAGTATTTTCACACTTATTTACAAAGAATAAACTAAAATAAGTCACATCCTATAAGAAAAAAATAAGGCACATTTTACAAGGATGAAATCAAATTAAATCTAAAATGGTATAACAATAGCAGCAGCAAAAGCGTGGCAGACATGGAGTGATGTGTGTTGGGGTGTTATTACTGTACTTTCTGGCATTGGTACAGCTGCCAATCGATGCATAAAGGAGGCCTGCTGTTCACATTGTCAGCTTCAGACACAGCTTTCCAATTCTGACGTCAAACAGTTGTTAGGGGAGGAGGGTTTTTATGCTGCCCACCGATATGACAAGCACTTTGTTTGAAACATACTGACACCTTTAGACTAGATGCTTGACATAAATAGCTGCCTTTGGAAGTCTTTGTTTTTGTTATTCAGCTTCTACTCTCGTCCAGTCTCACGGTGAATAAAACACACTTTTCAATCTATGTATTGAGAAAAAAACACACCTTTTTTCCCGTAACTGTGGAAACCCCCTCTCTCCAGAATAAACCCAGAGTTGTCTGCTGGGAAGAGGAAGAAGAGAGCAGTATTCGGGGTTATGAAATAAAGCTTCACAGTCAGTCATAAAGTGTAAATGCAGAGGTTTTCACAGAGAGCTGCACTAAAGTGCCTGTGTGATGCAGAACAGAAATAGAAGGTGCTGCTCAGTGCTGATATCACACTATATGGAGATGGGAAAAGGGAAGGTTATGACTTCCATCGACATATAAAGTATGAGCCGTGATAAGACCTGAAACACAGCACACCATTTCCTCAGCAGTTTTGTACCCCATTTGACAAAATCCTGCTGAGAAAGCATAAGCAAGTGTGTTAAATGTTTGTGTCTCTCTCTCTTTCTCTCCCTCTCTCTCTATCTCTCTCTGTGTGTGTGTGTGTGTGTGTGTGTGTTTTAAGTGAGAGGCTGATTTGTCCAGCCTCAGTAATATTTCTGGGTTATTACCCAGAGAGCGGGGCTTTTATCCTTCTAAATGTGGCTTAAGTAGGGATCTAAGCTGTGTCTCTTCATGCGTACACTTGGAGCTCGGACTTGTGTGCTAATATTAGCTAAGACGGATTAGACAGCAGAATTTAGCACCTCATTTGAATGGGAGAAAAACAAAATCCTAAATTCATGAAAGCTCAATTTTATTTTGAAAGGCATTTGCGATGAAAATGGCTTTGATGAAATAATAATGTTCCCCAGTACTGGCCATTATGTGAAGATTAAAGAGGTGGAAGCACATTCACATCAGTAGGTGTCCTTCATCTAAGTGGACACTGGGTGGCACCAAAGCTCCACACTGGAACCGTGTCCAAACCCACTGAGCTGTTTTCCAACAACCAGTATTGCTATGTTCACATGGGGATAGTTTTTTTTTATTGAATACATGTAATCTTTTCACCCCCATTATCCTAACATGCTTCCATTTATTTCATGAAATCTACGCTAATGACGTTTGACAAAACATAAATGTGGAGCTCTAGGGCCCGAATTCACAAACCATTTGACCTTCTCACCAAGAGACTATAACACTTAAAGTTCTTGGAGTGTCCTCTTCAAACCTGCTCACAAAGCTGCTAAAACCAACTTTTACTGTGGAATTGGAGTAGTTAACTTAGAGTAGTAGAAAGGGCGGGCTGACCCCCGTTGCTATGTATGATGTAATTTTTCCTCAAACTGTAATTGGCTGTCTGGGGTTTTGGGCTGTTTTGGGTCGCCTTTAGTGAACTCTTGATAAAAATTACTGTAGGAGGAATGTTTCCATATCCAACTAAAGAGTTTAAAATCAAAGATATAGGTCAAGTGTCAATGATTTAACATGAAACAAAGAGTAATAAAGGCTCCTGACTAGTCAAGTGCAGCTAATTGTCAGCCACTTACATGTCTGGCAGCTTGTTAACAATTAGCAGGTGTCCATGTGAGGAGCCTCGTAATGTTCAGGCTACAATAACCATGATGAAAGGGAGAGTTGCAACAACAGCTTTTACTTCTTACCCAACTAGTGCATGAAAGGAAGGACATTATTAAAGGAAATTCAAAGTGGGGATAACTGCAAAAGATAAAAAACAAGTGATACCTTTTTTAAAGTTCAGTATCATTAAAGGTTTCTAAAATGTTGAGGCGATTATGAGGCAGATTGCCAGCAGAAGCTATTTTAGGATTGTTTGTGATTTGCACTTAATGAGTCCTCTTGACAATAGTGGCCCGCTTGGACCCACCTCCAGCGCCAGGATCCATGGGGGAAAATCAGCACTAGGGGTCTCAATGAAAACATGACGGCATTGTGTAGTAGATCGCTTGGAATCATTGGAGTTGTAGTCTTCATTGCAGATGAAAATCTCAGTCAGAAAATAATGTTTATGGACAAGTTAATGAATTAAACTTTTATTCACGTTAAGTAACATTTATTCAATTTATGTAATTTCATTCTCATGAAATGTCCACAGTGTTTTCTCTTTGTGGTGGGGGTAACCTACCTAGCATGAAGCACGGGGGAATTAGCTAGCTAGCTAAGTCCATTAAGTTTTACATTTAAGAACTAAATGCTTCATCCTCACGTTATCTTTACAGCATAGAAAGTACATTGCTATGGGCAGATGAGTGACAACTTTTTTCAGCTAATTTTCTGTAAACAGTGTAGCATGACAGCATTGTGGAGCTAACTAACTAGCCGTCTATCTCCCTTATTGCTGTTAGCTCTCATCCTGGCAAAAGTTGACTAGCATCAGAGAGAGAGGCGGGAAAGGTGTGGGCTAGCTAGCTTACTTGCTACCGTTACCATTAGATTAGTCAAATACCCATTCAGCTACTGTCTGTAGCTATGTTAGGAGGCAAATTCTGTTATCCCTGGGCTAAACAATCCTATTCATTACTTGAGTGTGTTAAACGTTGTTGTAATGTTAGAATTATATAATTGTATCATGTCCATGCCACTGTATATGTAGGCCTATTATAAGCTCAGCTGCACAACCTCAACCAGAAACACCAAGGTAAACAATACAACCGGAATATTAACTGGTACTAACTAAAATAACCTAATGTTAGCACAGTGTGTAACGTATAACGTAACTGTATCTAACAAACGTTATATTATTGCTAGCAATTGCAACATAGTTTGAAAGAGGGTGCTGTTAACGTTATTAACATTATCTATATGATTAACGTTATGTTACCAAACTTTATAAGTTAGAGTTGTGTTTTTTTACCATGGTGTTATTGGTTGAGAGCTTGCGGCTTATCCAAACTTCCTTAATAATGCAGCATGCTGTCTTATCCTGATGTACACAATTTCTTGTGTCACTGCTTTTTCCAAGCTTTGTCTGAGCCTGGAGCTACTTTTAGCCTTATGATGTTTTGTGAATCAGGGACAGGAGCATATTAATATTGAATAGTCATTCAATATAGTCATGTCTGGCCCGAGAAAGGTTTGGTGCAGAGGAGAAGAGACCAGCTCGGACACCCTACGCCATGAACCGAAGGGCTGCGGAGATTCACAAAATCCGTCAGGAATTGAAATCCCTCAAGAAGCAGTACAAGGAAGCCAGTGAGGACCAGCGTCCCCCCCTGGCGGGGCTGCGCACCATCTTGAGGAAAAGGCTGATGACCCTGCGCAGAGGTGAGTGGCACTGGAGGCGTCGGAGAGAGAGATCCAGGAAGCATGCTGGATTCATAGCCAACCCCTTTGGCTTCACGAAGCAGTTACTGGGGCAGAAACGGGATGGGAACCTGGGCTGCTCCAAGGAGGAAATAGACCTGCATCTCCACGACACCTTGTGGAACCACCACCTCCTACCAAGGATTTTGACACCAAGGAGCCACTTCTGAAAGAGATCAGAAGTAGCTCAGTCCCTGGACCAAGTGGTGTCCCATACAAGGTCTACAAGAACTGTCCCTTGCTACTTAAGCGACTCTGGAGGATGCTGAGGGTCGTATGGAGGAGAGGGAAGGTCGCTCAGCAGTGGAGATTCGCTGAAGGTGTCTAGATCCCTAAAGAGAAGGATTCAAAGAAGATCCACCAGATCAGGATAATCTCACTGCTGAGCGTGGAAGGCAAGATCTTCTTCAGCATAGTAGCAAGGCGACTTCCTCTCCAGTAACAACTACATAGATACGTCGGTGCAAAAGGGAGGGATCTCAGGAGTGCAGGGGTGTCTAGAACACACTGGAGTGGTGACCCAACTCATCCGAGAAGCCAAGGAGAACATGGGAGACCTCACTGTGCTGTAGTTAGATCTAGCCAATGCATATGGCTCCATCCCACACAAATTGATCGAGACCACCATGACCAAACACCATGTGCCACATTACGTTGCAGATCTGATCGTGGATTACTATGATCAGTTCAGGATGAGAGTCACAGCGGGAGAAGTAAAATCAGAGTGGCACAAGTTGGAAGTTGGGATAATCACAGGCTGTACCATCTCCATGACCTTGTTCGCGCTGACGATGATTGTGCAGTGGTGGAGTGCCGGGGCCCACGGACCCAATCAGGGATGCGCCAGCCCCCAATCAGGGCTTTCATGGACGACCTGACACTCACCACAGAGTCTGTGCCAGGATGCAGGTGGATCCTCCAAGGGCTGGAAAGACTCATCCGTTGGGCTCGGATGGGATTTAAACCAGCCAAGTCCAGATCTCTAGTGGTGAAGAAGGGGAAGGTCACAGACAGGTTCCGTTTCAGCATCGAAGGGTCAATGATACCATCAGTCTCAGAGAAGCCTGTGAAGAGCCTGGGCAAAATCTTTAATAGCAGCCTCAAAGACTCCTCATCGGTCCAGGCAACCTGCCAGGAACTGGACAGCTGGGTCAAAGCAGTGGACAGATCTGGCCTCCCGGGCAAGTTAAAAGCGTGAATATACCAGCATGGTATATTGCCAAGGACACTCTGGCCACTTCTTTTGTAGAAGGTCCCTATCTCCACGATGGAGACCCTGGAGAGGAAGGTCAGTACCTGTCTCAGGAGATGGTTGGGGTTGCCCAGAAGCCCCAGCAACATTGCCCTCTACGGGAACACCACGAAGCTCCGGTTGCCCCTGAAGTCTTTGGAAGAGGAGTTCAAGGTGACACGGACACGAGAGGTGCTGATGTACAGAGACTCACAGGACCCAAAGGTGGCCCAGGCAGGTGTGGTGGTGAAGACAAGAAGGAAGTGGAGTGCCCAGTCCGCTGTGCTGGACGCAGAATCACGACTGCGCCACAGAGAGCTGGTGGGAGTGGTGGCCCATGGCAGAGCAGGCCTGGGGATGTTCCCAACACCACCCCAGCTCAGGGAGTGCAAGGGGAAGGAGAAGCGCAGGCAGATACAGGATGAGGTCAGGACTGCAGTGGAGAAAGGAAGGACAAGCAGAGAGGCTGGTCGGGGGCAGCAGAGGGCTTGGACCAGATGGGAGCACGCCATGGACCGCAAAGTCACCTGGACGGACCTATGGCAGTCTGAGCCACACCGCATCAGCTTCCTTATCTGGGCAGTCTATGATGTCCTCCCTAGTCCGGCAAACCCCTTCACCTGGGGGAAAGTGGAGCCCCCCGAACTGCCAATTGTGTTCCGCAAGAGGCACTCCAGAACACATCATAAGCTGCTGCCCAAAAGCGCTCAGCCAGGGCCGTTACACCTGGCGCCACAACCAGGTTCTGAAGCCGATTGCAGAGGCCATCAGCAAAAGGATCAGCAGCTCTGGCCGAGTGCGTAACACCACCTGCGCAATCGCTTTTGTCAAAGCAGGAGACCAGCCAAAGGCAGGCCGTAAAAAGCCTGGCATCAGCACAAGACTGGCAGCTCTCTGTAGACCTGGAGTAGCAGTTACGGTTCCCTCAGCACATTGTCCGCTCTGCCCTGAGGCCAGATATCCCTCTGGTCTCAGAGAGCACAAAGAACATCTTGATCATGGAGCTGACGGTGCCATGGGAGGACCACTTGGGGGAGGCCCATGAAAGGAAGAGGACCAAGTATGATAACCTGGTCATCGACTGTCGTGCAACCTCACCGCGCCGTCCACGGCCTGTTTGAGAGAGGTGAGCTTTAGTAGAGCGTGTTTGCATATGTACAAGCACGAGCGTGCGCACGTGTATGAGCACGAGCACGAGCGCGAGCACGATGCCTACTGCGGTTCTGACGTCATTTTATGTGCGCCTGTTCGGACATAGAAAAAAAAAAAAAAGACGGACCATGCGCGGACATTTAAAACAATGGCGGCGAAAGGTTCATATTGGTGTGATGCGGAGGTGGAGTGTTTACTGCAGATTTGGTCGGATGAAAATATAAAAAAACAGTCGGACAAGACGCACAAAAACTCCAAGGTCTATGGAAAGATAAACAAAGCGACGCATCGCGATGACGTCATCAATGCGTATGACATGCTGCGGTGTGATGACGTATGGACAGGCAAGAAGCATTCCCCGAGCCTCGCCAGCTGGGGGAGAGGGAGGGGGAGACAAGTACCCTAAAGCCCGGGGCACGGTACGGACGGACAGTGTGAGTGCGCCCTAACTTAGAGGTGATCGGAATTGTTCACATGTTCGGCCATTGTGTCTGTTTTATTTCAATGGAACGTTTGGACCCTGGAAATAGTATTTTCAAAGGGTGTTAGGTCAGACACATCCAGATAAGACCTTTTCAACGGAATTCCATTGCTAAGCAACAGCCGTGTTCCCTGTTAACTTTCTTTCAGCTGATGTCATTCACATTGACTGCGACAGGAAATAAACTAGGATGTTTATGTTTACATCTTTGAAAAGGTCCATAATATTCTCCTGGGCACTGGGGTAATCTGGGGTCATTCCACCCAGCATGACGCAGCTAAACAACAGCCATCCGCTAAACAAGCCCAACTTCCCAAGGCTTCATGTGCTTATTTGTGGAGAAGCTTCTTTAGCCACCTGTGGTTCTGTAGCTCTGGTATAATCCAGATGCTGAGTGCTGTAGGTGTGTGAGATTCCAGATGTTGATGGGAATGGGATTCACGGTTTACGGCCAACAGAAGCGTCATCTACAAGTAGAAGCACTGTGTTTCGTCTTATTTTGAGTGGAACATACTGAAGGGCAGCACATAAGTGGATGATGCTACAGGAGGTTTGAGACATTTCTGTGGATGTTTTGGAATCCAAGATGACAGCTGTTCTCTGTGAAGTATATATAAAAAAACAACTATAAAAAAGCATTTCAAGTCTTCAGGGGACGAGTGTTTGATACAAAGATTCACACATATTCTTTATTATTTCACCAGTTATTTTAACATTTTACTCACAAAAGGAACTGCTGGGATCTAGGAACATGAGCAGACATAAAACAGGGCAACAAACAAGCAGTCAGACGATTAGGTTAGGTAGACTTTATTTGGTAGGATATTTTAAAATGAGCTCCTCAAAATGTCTTTAATAATTCATGGTAGACAAGTAATCGGAGAATGCATTTACATACACTGTAGTGACCTGTAATCTGTGTGTGTGTGTGTGTGTTAATGCAGTGTGTCAAATGTTAAAGGACGAACTAAAGGTCTTTGGGGAAATATCAGAAATGGTGTAGCTGTAGAATCCCAGTGGGCGGGCCAGTGGGTGCATTTGATTGACAGCTTAGCCAGCAGGGGCACTGATGGACAATGTGCCCCATGCTGTAACAGTTCTTACAAAGGATTCAATCTTAACTGGTGGATACAAGTGAGAAGGTGTAGCATTCAGTAATTCAGTAGTTGTGTTATGCCTGTTTCCAAAGAGGAAAAATTCTTACAGAGAGCCAGATGCAGCTGTGTGTGAATATATTGGTATTGTATGAAACTAGATAACCTAAGGAATCCTTTGGTACCAAACATGTCATGCTAGCTTGTTGGAAGAAGATTAAATAACACTCCAAAGCTGGGTGAAAAATTGTTGAGAGAAAAACTGGCCTGTCCATTTTCAAAGGGGTCCCTTGACCTCTGACCTCAAGTCACTGAATGAAAATGGGTTCTATGGGTAACCACAAGTCTCCCCTTTGCAGAAATGCATCAGACACACTGTATAAAAGACCTTTCTCATCAAAGTCGTCACATACGGCCGTTTTATCAGGACCCTTTGTCATCACTGGTCAATGCTTGCTGTTTTGAAGCCAGGGAACAGGTTGTTTACATCAACTCACATAAAACTAAGTGGTTAAGAGAGGCAACAAATTCACTTGACTGTCTGTCTTTTAACAGGAAGGAAAAGCACAGATTTTGGAAACATGAGTACTTCTAAGATACTTTAGCTTTTATTAAGAATTATTTTGATGCAGGGCATCCGTACAACGTGATAGTTGATATTTTGTCAACCAATCACAACATCAGGATGAGTATATTGGACTATGTGGCAAGTACTTCAGCAGAAACCCTAGCTACATGTTAATTGCAACCTTTGCTGAGGTACTTGCCACATACAGTAGTCTGATAGCCGAATAGCTGCCCTGGTCCACGCAGCTCTGTAAGAACGGCACGTCTTACCTCATCCAGTTGGGAATAGTTTTTCCTTCTGTACAACCCTGCTTCACTCAAACGTGACTTCAAAGTGTGTTTTTTTCCACCTCTCCTTCCTGTTACAGTTTTTCTCAATTGCTAAAACACTAAACCCTGTTTTCTGAACCAATTTCTCTGTTGCCTGGACCCACTGATTGAATCAATCACTCTTGGCAAAACCATGAGCACTTTTCACCTGTTTAGACACAACTTCCCAACACATTTTCATTGTGATGCACCTGTGCTGCATAATGGTGAGCACAGGTGGCAAAAGTCAAACACAATTAAAGCACGGGTGTCACCACTTGAACACAACAACTCAAAATTGATCACACTTGTGGCTAATGATGTGAGGGAATATATAAAGCCAGTTCAGAGAGCACTGATTTGTGAGGCACTACAATGGATAGAAATCTGAGAGGAAGAGTTTGTGTGTAGCTCTGATGAAATCAGAGCTACTGTGATTGACAATGTTCTTGTCCATGGTATGAGCATGAGGGAGGCCGGACAAAGGGTACAACCAAACATTGGTAGACTCACTGGCCCTCATTTATCAAACGAACATACGGCAGAAAAACGTGAGATCGTGTACGCAAATTTCAGCCTGTGGATCTGCGGTGCAGCACAGCAAAATCTGTCTGAAAATAATTAACAAACCTCAGCTGTCATTGAGCATAAGCAGTCACGTATTAAGAACAGATCAAAATGGATTCTTAAAACGAATAAAAAAAAAATCAAAATTGTGGTTGGAGCAATTGATTGTACTCATGTGCGTCTGAAGGCACCATCCGTGAATAATTACGCATTCATCAATCACAAAAACTACCACTAGATAAATGTACAGCTGATTTGTGATTCCAAGCTATCGCTTTTAAACGTGGTGGCGGGGGGACACGCAATTCTTTTATATTTCAAAACAGCTCGGCTCCAGCCCCCCGTGACCCCGACAGGGACAAACGGTTCAAGATGAATGAACTAATGAATGTGTTGGCGCGATAAATTGCATTAAATCAAACAAGGTATCAGATGATTAACATTTTGGTATGGTTCTTCTAGGGGACAAAGGTTATCCTCTCACGGAATCCCTAATAACCCTGCTGGCAAACCCCGCTACAGAGCAGGAGCGCAGGTTCAGCAGTGCGCACACACACACACGGGTCACAGTGGAGCGCTGCTTCGGGTTGACTGCCGCCGTTATTCTTTTCCATACAGCGTTTTTATGGGCCCCTTTTATTCCACTCTTAAGACTGCCAAAAAGCACATCTTTATTTTGCTCCATCTCGGATGTCAGGATGCCGATCTCTGTGTCGGAAAAGTTTCTTTTCTTACCAGTGTTTCTTCTCTCCATTGTTAGACCTCAGTGGGCGAGGCCTCCGAACCAGGAATATTTAAGGGGGTAACATGTTAATGACGATCAAAATCAGCTGCCGCAAGTATCAAGGCCCGCTAATTCGCACGCTGAGATTGCTCCGATACAAATGTTTCATAAATCACACGTGAGTCCTGTCATACGACCAATTCTGCGCTCAGATCTGCGCCCGTTTTCACGCAAGATTGATAAATGAGGGCCACTGTGTTCACCATAATCCGAAGATTTAGAGAAGAGAACAGGTAATTATTTTTTTTGACATTATAGTACAGTATGTAAATGTTGAGAGCAAATTACTGTATGACATATTACAGTATATACTGTACCACAGTATACTGTAAGTAAATATATGTTTCAGTACATCACTGTGCCAATGTACTGTAGCATTGTAATGGAGAGTTTGTCTAACTGTCTGTAGGCCTACTATTCCATGTATATTTTTTGTAACTGCATGTTCTCTTTTTGTAGAATTGAAAGACTGCCACATGTGGGTGGGAGGACAGGTACGTTCTCCCCACACCAAGAGACCCTAATTGTTGATATGGTCCATGAGGACAATGCCATTAAACTGCGTGAAATTCAGCAGAAGATCATTGGAGACCATACAAATTTTGAGGGTATCAACAGTGTCAACCTCACTACTGTTGATCGTGTCCTCAAGTGCAACAGACTGCGCATGAAACAGCTGTACAGAGTGCCCTTTGATCGGAACTCAGACAGAGCCAAAGAGCAGAGATTACAGTATGTACAGGTTGGTATATATCCAGACACATTCAATGTTGATTACTGTAATTAGTGATTTACCGTAGTGGACTAAATCACTTTTTCTGTATCACTTACAAAACTATTTCTACAGAGAGTTTTTCAACTGGATGCAATGGAAAAACCCCATGAATACATCTACGTGGATGAATTCGGGTTCAATCTTACCAAAAGGAGAAGGAGAGGCCTTAGTGTGATTGGACATCGGGCAATTGTTGGTGTCCCTGGGCAGCGTGGTGGCAATGTCACATTATGTGCTGCCATCAGAAATCACGGGGTTGTCCCCCATCATGCCAAGCTGGGGCCCTACAATACTCACCAGCTACTCATTTTCCTTAACAACATGTGAGATGCTCTGTTGGGGCAGCAGGATGAGCATCCCATGTATGTTGTTGTGTGGGACAATGTGCGCTTTCACAGAGCCCTCCAGGTAAGAGAGTGGTTCAATATGAACCAAGGCTTTATAAATCTTTGCCTCCCACCATACTCCCCTTTCCTAAACCCAATTGAGGAATTCTTCTCCTCTTGGCGGTGGAAGGTCTACGACCGGCAACCTTACACCAGGGTAAATCTCCTCCAAGCCATGGAATTAGCCTGTGGTGACATAAGTGTAGAGGCATGCCAAGCCTGGATACGGCATGCCAGGTTTTTTTTCCCCCGTTGCCTGGCCAGGCAAAATGTGGCATGTGATGTGGATGAGGTCCTGTGGTCTGACCCAGTACGGAGACATGATGCTGTGGCTGAGTAATGCACTTATGTGTATATTTTTGTACTTTATTTTTTAAATGGACTTACTGTACACAAGCAAATGCATACGATTTCTGTTTGTTTTGTACAAGTGCTATGTGTACCGTAAATGCACAAGATTTCTGTTTTTTGTCTTTGTGTACAAGTGCTAAATGCACACGTTTTTTGTTTTGCAACATGCATTCAGCTTCATGTCCTGAGCATTGTGTTTTCTATTTTTCTATGTAGTGTTTAGTGACTGTTCAGTAGTGTTTTTAATTTTGATTGACTTGGGGCACGATTTGACAACAAAGTTCAGTTTTGGGCACAGATTGAACTGTTTTGAGGTGAAAGTTTGGTTTTGCAAGAAGAGTCTGAGGTTTTGTGAATGAAGCTTGAATATTGGGGTTTTGTGTTCACAGAGAAAAGGTGACAAGCTTTCAAGAAATGTGTCTCAGCAATCGAGAAAGACAGACAGAAAGTCCATCTATCCAATCAGGAGGGTCCTCTGATAGCTAGGCCTACCTTTTCCAGTCGAAGTTAATGTTGTGTTTTCATACGTGTTGTTGTGTTTTCCTGTTTGACGTTGTGTTTTATTTCTTGTTGTTGGGTTTTTGCATTTTCTGCTGTTATTTGCACTTTAGGGCCACCGTAAATATCACAGCATACGGGTTTACAGTTAAAAGCCAATTGTAGAAAAATGCAATTGTTGCAGAAATCTTCAAATGTATAAAGTTTTTGATGCATTTGAACACATCATTCATTTTTTTTCTCTGGTGTTCCTCAAGATCTGGGTGTCTAAATGTGGTATTTTGGAGGGATTTCTGGCGATTCTTTTTATCAGTTCGGCAAAAATGGTTACATTTACTAATGAGACATAATAGAGCATGAGAATGGGCATCACAATGTTCTAAGACCTTATACGGTTTCACAATTTATTAATCTTCATGTTCCAGCTTTCAGATATTTGTTATCTACTGTTGACCTGCTGCTCCCCCTGAACATTTCTGTCCCCCTCCCTCAACAGGGGAAAAAGGGGGAGACTTCATCGGATCTGAGGAGGCTGAAAACACCTGTGACCCCTGTCTCCATCCAGGGGGTCCCTGTGGACACTGTAGAGGAGTATAAGAATAGAATTACTTTAATGATCCCAGACTGGGAAATTATTTTGTTACAGCAGTAGTGGGTCGGCAAATAAAACACTTTGTACATAACATAGATAGAATCCAATATATACATAGTGTATATATACAGTGCACAGTGGGTACCTGGGGGTGTACTTCAATAATAAGGTGAACTGGACTAGAAACGCAGAGGCTGTCTAGAAGAAGTGCCAAAGTGGACTCTTCTTCCTGAGGAGGCTGAGGTCCTTTAACATCTGCCGGACGATGCTGAGAATGTTTTATGAGTCTGTTGTGGCCAGTGCGATCTTCTTCACTGTCACATGCTGGGGCAGTGGGCTGAAGGTCACAGACACCAACAGACTGAACAAAGTGATCAGGAGGGCTGCTGATGTCGTGGGGGAGGAGCTGGACACCCTGAGGACCGTGGCAGAGAGGATGATGCCACCCAGGCTCCGGTCTATCCTGGACAATGTCTCCAACCCTCTCTACGACACACTGGCCCAGCAGAGGAGCACCTTCAGCAGAAGACTCCTCCACCCAGATGCACCACAGAGCGCCTCAGGAAATCTTTCCTGCCTGTGGTCATTAAACTATACAACGCATCCCTTGGAGAGTATGTCAACCCCTCTCTGTAATATGGACTCAATTATAAACAATCTGTTCTTTGCACATTATTGCGGTACTTTTGATCTGTATATATTACTATTGTAAATTTATATATATATTTCTATATATAAATTGTTTTATATTTCTGTTTTTACAAATATTCTATCTGTATAATGTTGTTGTTTAAATATGTTGTTTGTATATCTTGAGTTTGAAATTAAAACAATTCCCCTGGGATTATTAAAGTATTTCTGATTCTGATTCTGGCTTGGCAAGGGGTTAGACACCTCAAAAACATCAATAATAGTTTTAGTGTACAGTATATATAGAATATTTCCACTGCTTGACCTTGCCGTCAGGCAGCCCCGTTTAAGTTTACAGGGGGAACTAAAGCTGTTCTATGCTCTCTTCAAAGCCACCAGACTCCTTTGACAAAAACAGTCTCACAGAACACAGAAGTTGCTGTTACCACTGCCTCGATTGATTAGTTTGTTAGTTCCTAACCCTTTAAAACGCCAAAGCGACACAGTAACAATTACTAACCAATACCCCTGTCCACAGCAGGACATTGCTTAGCTTCCAGCTGCTTGATGTATGTACTAGAGTAAGCTCCAGGTTAAAACTACAGCAGGTTCAGTAAGATGAGAGGGGGACCAGCCCCCAAGGAAGGAGTATGGAGTGTTCTTTCTACAGGAGCTGGTGGATCATTGGAGGAACTGTGTGACCAGGGGGTGGAGGATTCAACTCTTGAATGAGTCTGGGAGTGATGGACAGTCTAAAGGCTGAACCAGGGACTGCCTCAGCAACATTCTGAACCAATTACAACAACCCAATGAACTTTACTGCCGTATAAATGTGAAGGGAGGGCTCGGTGCTCTTTCTGGCTCATTGGTTGCAGCAACAGCTTTGCTTAAAGCCAGGATGATTGTGATTTCTGACCCCAGAGAGACCCCTTGGCCAAGAAGACTATTCTTTGCTGTTTTTATAATAAACTTTTTAAACTTTAAGAAGAAGTCTGGTTTTCCTTGAGTAAGAACACGACAGTACGCATGATGACAGTATTTACCTAAGCAGAGAGGCTTGAGTCATTTCCCCCGGTAACTTATATGAACCTGCTGATCTACACATTTTCATGATCCCTGGTGAATTTTTTTCGATTCTGAAACTACACCTCAGTAATTAAAGCAACAATCCAGTGATAACTAGCAGCATCTTTCTGGAGAAATGTAATTTCCAGTGTTTTCTTACTGAAATAACTTGTACCAGTGTGAATTACTGCTGTTCAGTGAGGCCAGAGTCTCTGGTGGTCCTGCTGATAAATCCAACGTTGAGAAAAGTGTGTGTAACGTTGCCTCGCTGCATCTCTGGAGGTCCAAAATTAGATAAACATCCGCCTGACATGAAAACAGCTCTTAAAACTTCCTACCCTCCAGCTTACTGAACAGACAGGAGAAAGGGCAGTCGACGAGGCCGAGCAATCGATGCCTCCTCCACCGCCCGAACCTGAGTGCTATTGATTCTCTCTCTCGGTGAAGAGGAGGTGTTGATGGACTGAAGGTGCTGCCTAAGGGAGTGGAAGAAAAGTGAAAAGAAAGAAAAAAGGGGAAAAGGAGAGGTCAAAAGGAGGGTGAAAGATAGAATGGGAAGCGGACGTAGCAGTGGAGGTGACTGCCTGACTCTGCCTGGAACTACGAGGTGACCCCTAACCTGTGGGAGGATCTAATAAAACTCTTTCTGTGTAGTACCTTAAGAAGCATATGTAATGTATCTAAACACCTGTTTTGTGTTTCCAGTGCAGACATTACTGTTAAACATAGGTACCTAGGTTACCTGATGGTAAGGTGGCAACCACGTCTTTCCTAGAGATCATTTTCCAGGACTTTTCCAGGTCAGTTTTTGATCTACCACCTTAAACATATCCAACGCTCATATGTGCTCTTTGTTCCTTTGCACTATTTATCCTGCCACAAATAACTAGCCCTGAGTTCTGAGTTCTATGTGCCCTGGGTCCTATGTGCCCTGGGCCCTATGTTCCCCGGGTCCTATGTGCCCTTGGTCCTTTGTTCCCTGGGTTCTATGTTACCTGGGTCCTATGTTCCCTGGGTCCTTTGTTCCCTGGGTCCTATGCTCCCTGGGTCCTATGTTTCCTGTTTTGTATGTGACCGGGGACCCTCGGACCCCTAGTTTTATTTTGAAAAAAGGTCAGATGTTCCCCGCTTTTCACAGAAAGGGTCCGATGTTCCCCAGCCTGTTATTTTTTCCACAAATAGTCCCTAATTCCACACCAAATAGGACTGTGTAGACCCTAACACTACCCCCTAACCCTGGCCCTTACCGCAGTCCCGTTCATTTTTACTCCCCAACTAAAACTAAAAAAACTAAACTAAACCTACTTAAAAGGGAGCTTCCTCCTGTGTCCCAATAGACCAGCCTCCACTGATATACACATTAGGTAGGTTTTCACTGCTTGATCAAAAAAATTTCTTCGAGAATTCAAGGCACTCCTGAGTATTTGATGTACAAACTGTCATTTTGAGGGTGAAGTGGACTTTCAGAGAGACAGACTCGGGAACGAGAACACTGCAGGATCTTCTGTTCAGGGCATCTTTATATACTGTAGAAACATACAACTTATTTATGGGTGTAAACCCTAGTGGTATCTAGATATTTTAGTGTCCCTGTAGGAACAACTGTCACCTTAACCCCTATGACCTAGGATAAGATGAGAATAACCTCAAGGCCCTTTACGGCTAAACTAAACATGCCATATTGCCTCCTATTGTGTCCCTTATTTAGTCCATCTTGTCAAAGCTTCACCCACACTTGGTTCTGATTATTACAAGAAAATAGGATATTTAAAGAAATTCCACCCTTTAAAGTATTAATTCTGGATGATGGCTGTTGACTGTAGTGATCTTATAAAAGACTACTGAAGCCTTGTGTGTGTTTCTCAGAAGACCTGGTGAGACTCGATGTCTCCCCATAACGAAGCCAGTGGTGGATCCACTCTCTCAGCCCCGACAGGGTTTTATAATCACAGGGTATTTTCCGCTTGACATCTCCAGGCGAAGGTTAAGCTCTCTAAAAGCGTTTGATGGAGGCCACAAGGGGATAAACCTGCTTGTCGTTGCCCTCCAGCTTTGTTTTTCTTCTCTTTTTTTTTGCTTCTTCATGCCCTCGTTTTTCCATTTCTTCCCCTCTGATAAGATTCACATGTCTTCCTCTATGCTCGAACGGCTCTTCACTCTGGGGTGGCACTGGTGCTGGCAGGACTCAACCCATCACCTCTCCAACCTTCACATCTGTTGACTCATCTTTTGATTTCCCTCTCTTTCTGTTTCTTTCTTCTTCTGTTTCCTCTCTCTCCTTCCAGCCATGGCCTCTGCTGCAGAAAGCTGCCAGGGCCGGCGGGAACAAAACCAGCTCAAATCAATGTGAGGAGTGGATTAGCTTTGAAGATGCATTTTAAGGTGCTGTGTAGATTCCTATGTGCGGGAGAAGGAGTGGGGGCGACGCACTGTCAGGAAGTGTCAGGGGAGGGTGGTAATAGCCTGTGTGTGTGTGAGCAGGGTTATGCTGAGGAAGGTGAATGCAATCATCCAGGGTTGTGTTGCTATTTAACACTTAGATTCCCCATGAGAATAACATTAATGCTGCTTGGCCTTCGCCAGTAGTTGCTTATTAGTTTAAGTGTAGGCCAAAACAGTCTTACTATACAGACACACAAACTCTCGGAATATGCCAGGAAGAAAACACTTCAGTAAAGCACTTATGTAACAAAACAGCAATGGATCCAGGGTCATACGGGTCAAAGAAAAGCCAAGTAAAGAAATAACAAGCATGTTTCCTTTTCAAAATAGCCATCTTGTTTACCTCTTACGTCTTCCTCTTTCTCATCTGTGCTGCCTTTTTTGTATGCATCAACAATAGCCGCCTTTCCAGGTGAGGCAGGTGAGCTTGTGCGTGCCAAGGCCAGTCGCATTTCCATTTACATTTCTGGTCTTAGATCGCACCGAGGTGAGGCAATGTTATGGCCAGTTTCAACTTGAACATGGCCCACCATTTACCTATGGGTCAAGCAATGACCTGAGGTGGAATGTCTTAGCGGGGAGATGTGTGCAACATTTCTCATTATCCCTGAAGAACCAGGGAAGATGCAAAAATGGATAACAGTCAGACATTTGGGCAGAATAATAATAAATAAGCAGCGGTAAAAATTTTAACTGCATTATCCGTGCAACATCACATCACATTTATACACATGGTCATTAGAGATAACATTAGTACCTAATTATGTTATATGATTAAGAATGTGTGATTTACAGATGAGAGTATCAACTGTGCAACAGCAACATGTTACAGAGTTTTGAAAGTAGTAATAATATCAGACTACTAAATACTAATTCCAGGTCCAAACGCTCCAATGAACAAATGCATAACAATGGCAGAACCTGCTGAAGCATGGAGGAAGACAGTCAACAGTAAATAATCTTCTGATTAGGAATAAACCGGCCCGCCCGCTGCATTTAGGCTCCGAGAGGGCACTTTACCACGCATTTTGGCTCCTAGAGGACACTTTAGCCTGTGTTTTGGCTCCTAGAGGGCACTTTAGCACACGTTTAGGCTCCTAGAGGGCACTTTAGCATGTGTTTTGGCTTCTAGAGGGCACTTTAGCAAGTGTTTTGGAACCTAGAGGGCACTTTAGCACACGTTTAGGCTCCTAGAGGGCACTTTAGCATGTGTTTTGGCTCTAGGGGGCACTTTAGCACGTGTTTTGGCTCCTAGAGGGCTTTTTAGCACGTGTTTAGGCTTCTAGAGGACACTTTAGCACGGGTATAGGCTCCTAGAGGGCACTTTAGCACACATTTAGGCTCCTAGAGGGCTTTTAAGCATGTGTTTTGGCTTCTAGAGGGCACTTTAGCATGTGTTTTGGAACCTAGAGGGCTTTTTAGCACATGTTTAGGCTCCTAGAGGGCACTTTAGCACGCGTTTAGGCTCCTAGAGGGCACCTTAGCACATGTTTAGGCTCCTAGAGGGCTATTTAGCATGTGTTTTGGCTCCTAGAGGACACTTTAGCATGTGTTTTGGCTCCTGGAGGATACTTTAACGAACATTTTGGCTCCTAGAGGGCACTTTAGCATGTGTTTAGGCTCCTAGAGGGCTTTTTAACATGTGTTTAGGCTCCTAGAGGGCACTTTAGCATGTGTTTAGGCTCCTAGAGGGCACTTTAGCATGTGTTTAGGCTCCTAGAGGGCTTTTTAGCATGTGTTTAGGCTCCTAGAGGGCACTTTAGCATGTGTTTAGGCTCCTAGAGGGCTTTTTAGCACATGTTTTGGCTCCTAGAGGGCACTTTAGCACACGTACTGGTGGTATTCGAGAGAGCCTGATATTTTCTGAGGTGGTACGTCATGTACAAAGTTTGAGAACCAGTGCGGTAGTTAACATGGTAGTCCTTAGATATCTCCTCTATATTAAACTGGCCTGAAGTTCTTTTACTTTTTTAATTTTACACAAAAAAGTTGGATGGTTGTTTCATTTGGAAGTTAGTTCTAAATCATAGGCACCATTTACTGCCACTGTTTACTTTCTGTCTCATAAATCAATGCTACGTTTGGGTACGCCAAACTGTATTGTCAGTGTATGAACCAGTAGCAGTAGTAGTAACATGCGGTGCAGTGTATTCATGTATTCATGGTCACAACCTAATTTACAGTTATTGTGTTTTCAGTTGCTGAGCTGCAAGAGCCAGCAGGCAGCAGCAGCCATGATGAGGACAATGCCGGTTTCAACCCATCAGAAAATGTGCTGTACGAGTCTGTCCTGTGTCTGCCACCACAACTGCTCCTTAGGCTTAAATAAAAGGTTTTCTCATAATAGTAGTATGTCAAGTAGTGTTACAGAATTCAATATAATGCATTCCAGTACAACACCACCGCACACTACAAACTCAATAATAAACATGAAGCACAGTGAGTGTACATACAACAATAGATGGAATTGAATCATTGTTGATTCATTGACAATATTCTATGTCTTCTTGCAGGAGGGAGAAATAGGCCACAGTCGGACCATGTAACTCAGACATGAAGGCGATTTACCAGCGGATCAACGGGCACTTCACAGAGCTGCTTCACACACAACAGATTGAAGCATGTGAAGCTGTGACGCTAAAGGATCTACTGGAAGCATTGGCGGCACTGCGTGAGAGAGAGACGGTAGTGCGGTTGGCAGCCCAGTTGGCATGCACATGCAAGAGAGAGACAGCGGCTTTCAATTAGATGTTCAAGTCCAGGATGAAGATGCTGTCGTTTACAGATAAAGCAGGACCTCTGAAACCTGCCTTATCACATTCTTCTTATTTTTTTATTTCATGCTTTCTTCCTGCGCTTAAAAAAGCGACTTCCAATAACATTAAATTTTATAGTTTTATTGTTATGTTTTGCATATAATATAGTGTTTTTTGTTTTGTACATTAAAGATACCTTATTATGCTATTTTTCAGGGTCATATTTGTATTTTTCGGGTCAACTACAATAGATTTACACGCTTTAATCTTTAAAACACATTACATTTCTCATATTGTCCATTGCTGCAGCACCCATGCAGCTCTTCAGGCTCGCAGGCCACAGGCTTGGTCGGCTGGTCCGCTCTGCTGTGATTGGACAACTATTTAAGCTGCTTACTGGGAAATGTTATGCCCCTCACCGTATACGGAATCAGTTACCACAGCAGCTGAAAACGACGTCTATATGGAAGCCAGCCACGTTAGTTGTGCAACATGCTAACATTAGCTTTAACAGTTAACTTCCTATAGGGAAGTCAGGATTCTTCTACGGAGACAAATCCTGGAAAATAGAAGAAATCTCTAATAGCGACCAATACCCTAGTGTTCAGAGCTGAGCCCAGACAACCCAGACGGTCTGCAGGGCTCACGTATAAATGCAAGGACTTCATTATTTGACACTTTGGTATCATTTAACATGATGATGAACTGATTTCTCACATAGGAAGTAAGAAAAACATCAGAGATGGAACTGGAGGCGCATTTACTGTTTCTCACACATTTAGGACTGTTGCATCCGCCCTGCGGTGCTTGTACCCTCGTACGTAGCCGTGGTAGCTTAAGACTTCTATAAACTGCGCCTTAGCATCTACCGGAGTGTCGAAGTGGTTCCTCCGTTGAAGTGTTTCACATATCAGACAGCGATTGGTTTATGGATTAGTGACGTACCAACTAAAGCTTGCCTGAATCAGTTGAAGTTCACAGACATCTCCTCCTTCAGGAGAGGAATGCACAACACCTCTCTAGAGACAAAATCTGCTCAGACATAAGTCACCATAGTCAGTGTCAGACATTTGAGAGGATGGAAACACAAGATAAACACTCTTTTGTGTGGAGGGTGACTTAAAGTTTTTAAGTACAGCATTGTACAGAATATTTTTTACATCACACCTGATATCATGTGGACATCAGCTGTATTATTATACAAACGTCCCAGACCAGGATACTAATGAGCACTTAAAGAACTTGGGGGTGCAATGTAAATAAATCACTGCGTTTTTCCTTAATAAAGGGATAAAAGAAGACATTTACAAGCAAACTATTTCTATCTATTTGAATGCAAAACGCAAGCTACAAAAGTTTTTTTTAAATGATTTCTCCTTCAAAATATTATTTGTTAAATATTACGTAATATTTTGTACTTTAAACTGATTTAAAGTGTATACGGTTGAAGGTAATTTAAACACATTTAAATTCATTTAAATATTGCAATCTGGGGAAACAATTCTCCATTTATAACAAATGTTTCATTTGGTATTCACTCATAGAACCACAGTTTTTAGCGTAACGCAACCCAATCCTCCGGCCACTTGCTATTTTAGCTAGCGCATCTCGTGACGCTGCAGTGATTAACAAAGACAAAGTGGAAAATACAGAAAGGTATGGATGTTAACAGGAAATAAACTTGCCGTACAGTTAAATAAGCAGGAGCAAGAAGAATTTAAAGGGGTTAATTGTCTCTGCTTGACTGAACTGTCACTGTGCTGCAGGTAATGAGCGTGTCAGTGGGCTCCCCAAGTTCGCACCAGTCACCGCAGAGCATGCAAAGGGGCTGCAAATCCAAACAAAAATGTGGGGAATTCACAAGTGCTATGTGTGAACACCCTCTACGTGTTATTACACATGTGCTGCAACATAACATTTACAGATCCGTGTGAAACAGGTGGCTCGTCATGGCCTGCAGATACAATGATAATGTGTCAAGAAAAAAAAAACATCTCTCACACACGTTTGTCTCAATGTACAATCTACAGGATTTCTATGTATTCAAAAAAAAAGTAAAAGTGAAAGTCAATTTCCTTTATTTGTGATTACAGTACAAGCAGCAACTTACATAGAGTTGAGACAAAATTTCGTAGCTGCTTTTAAGCGTCATCTACTTGAGACAAGCGCGTCATGTGGCCACATCGGCACACCACATCCAAAGCTGCTTCCGGGGGCATGGTCTGGCCACCTTTCCTGTTAGCCAGGCTAATTTCTTCTGCACAAGAGGCGGATGTAGTTCAAATGGCTGCACGCATTTGGACAACCAGTCAGACCAACGATCCGGATGTCGTGCTCCATTCATTTGGCCACCAGCGGGGCTAACTAGAGATTAACTTTTACCAAAACCAGTCAACAGTAAAGTAAATACATCCTTTCTTTGGAGGAATTTCTCCAGGGAAAGTTTCTGCTCAGTTTTAAAGGTAACTTTAAAACTGCAGGGACAGCTGCATCAACGGGTAACAGTTGCTGTGCTTTGGTGGCCGCCATATTGAATGTAAATTGTAAACACAAATCTGCTTGCAACCACCTTATGAATTAAATATGCAAAACAAACAAATATTCTGTTTGCTTGTCATTTTCTTGATACATAAGTATGCCATGGGGCAAAGCATTGTTGCCGTGGTTAAGGCCCATTAAATTTGATTGTTGCTGTGTTTACATGACATTTACTTAAATGTTGCCGGTTGGCTCAGCATACCATGCTCCCTCTCATTCTGTCCATGCATTTGTGTTTGTGGTTTCACCGCTGCCTTTTCACTCCCTCCCTCTCTTCAGCTTTTGCATAAAAGGCTGTTTATCAAACCAGCTGGCTGGAAAAAAACATGAAGAAGTGAAAAGAGGGAAAGATGGATTACACTGTACAAGCACAAAAAGTTTCACTCCCATGAGTTCATTATTCTTGTGAATCTCTCCAATGGAACGAGCAGAATCCTCTTCACAGCTGGAGGAATAATGCCGATGGACTCGAGAAAACTGACATATTAATGCAGGTCCTGGTTTAAGATAAAGCAACGTCACATTTGTTTTGACCACTTAGTTATTTGTTAGTCCATGACTTGTTTACAAGACTGTTCACTTGCATGTCAGCTTTTGTGGTACAATACTGACTTCATTATAGATTTTATTTATTGCTGGTTAGAAAACTATTTCTAAGGACAGCATCAGCACTGAGCTTCAGATCAATGGGGTTGATCACGACAGCAAACAAAATATTTACACAAGTTTACAACAATGAATACAACACATGAATGTAATGAACAAGAGTTTACATACTCAACATAACTTTCTTTTTTTAACTTTTATTTTTTAATGATCAGTGTGATTTTTAATTGGAGAGAGAGAGAGAGAGATGAGAGAGAGAGAGAGAGGGAGAGAGAGAGAGAGAGAGAGAGAGAGAGAGAGAGAGAGAGAGAGAGAGAGAGAGAGAGAGAGAGAGAGAGAGAGAGAGAGAGAGAGAGAGAGAGAGAGAGAGAGAGAGAGAGAGAGTGTGTGTGTGTGTGTGTGTGTGTTAAAAAACAAACAAACAACGACCGGCAGGGAGAGGGAGTGTGTGTGTGTTAAATTGTCATATTTATACCACTACTACCTTTATTTTTTATGGAATACAGCAAGAAAGTGTCAGACACTCAGTTAAAAAAAGAAAAAGAAAACAAATCTCCACAGGAACGCAACGCGAGTCCCATTCTACCAAGCAGCACGTCTGAACGAACCCACGTTTACAGAACTCTGCTGTTAATAAGTGAGTACAAACCAAAGTTAAAACAAAGCTGAAGAAATTTAAAAGTTAAAGGAAAAGACCCGCGAGCCTGAGTGACTGTGTGAGTAAGTGTGTGTGTGTGTGTGTGTGTGTGTAGCAGAGGGGGACACAGCAGCAGAGCTGCGTTGTGCCAAACATATAACAGATGCAGACACAGTCCGCTAATGAGGATTTTCATTCAATCCAAGCACGGATATTGACATGTATTACTCGTATCGTACTCGGCAAAAGTGCTTTATCTGTACGGGATACTCGTTTCAGCCGAGTAACCGCCTCATTTCTAGTTCTCATGTTAATGCAGAGAGTTTTATTTCCTTTCCACACAGGACCCATTGTGTTGTTTCACCTGGGAGAGCCAGTTAGCCTAGCCTAGTTAGACTAACATTAGAGACTATTTATTGTTCAATCATCGTGTTCATGTCAACACCTGCTGAGTCATCCACAAGACCTCTGCACCCAGAACTATCTTTGTTCAGCATTATAGAAAGCAGGAGTTAAGTCAACGTTAGCTGTCTTTCTTTCATGGGTCCAGATGTGTGATGGAAAACCAGATTGTCAAAACTCACAGGGTCCCAGTCGGGATTCAAACCATTCAACCCTCTTGCTGTGAGGTGGCAGTGCCAACCACCACACTCCCCTTTATTTGTCATTCATTCACAAAACAGTGCAGCGTGGGTCAGAATGACTTCAAAGTTGCATTAAATGCGACCTGGCTGTTCAGATTGCAGTTGCATTTAGAAATATCTGATTCAGTAGCACGTTTAAAAGTGGCCTAATTCTGATTGAAAAATGTCAGATTCAATGCAACTTTTGCTGTTCACACTGTCAAAGGCATATCAGAAATGGGTCACATATGAGGGAAAAAAAAATCAGATTCAGGTGACTTGGACCTACAATGTGAACGTAGCCTAGGTGACTCTGCTGGCCAGCCCTTGTAGTTGGGCCTCCTAGATCTTTTACCCTGACTGAATGACATTTGTACAGCCTCCTTGGCATCAAACTCTTCCAAGCTAGGCCCCTCCATACTTATTCTTATCAGGTCCTCCACTAGGTGTACATGCAGGGACCCTCTGACATCTGATTTAATCCTCTTCTGTGTTGAAAATCCCCTTTCACACACAACAGAGGAGACAGGAAGGGCCAGCATAATGTGCACACGCTGTAGGATGGTCTAAGAAGAATAAAGAATAAGTTTAGCTGTGATTTTATGAGGTAGTCACAATTTACAAATAAACATAAATGCAAACTTGATATGTACATTGTAGTCAGCTCAGATTGGCAACTTTGTAAGCATCATCTCCCATAGGGCATGGTATGATTTATCCATGTCATTTCTGAAGATAAACATCTTTGTGGTGGAGCTCTGGGTGGTTGGGTAATTTAGTCACGGATATGGGGTGTCTAGTCAGGACACGAGAGGCAGGATATCCTTCAAATAGTTTAATATTACTTAATAAACAGATGCACAGGCACTGATGGTTATATGAATTTGGGTGTGGTGCTAATGGACAGAAACAGACATGCCCAGATGGCCCTTATAACTCTACATACAAAAAACAGTGCTAGACATGTCTACAAGTTCACATACACATATACAACACAGGTTAAGGCTAATAAATTATCAGATAAAAATCACTTACTTGTGGTTAGGGCTGCAGCTTTCAAATATTTTTGTAATTGAGTATTCTACTGATTATTCCATTGTTTAATTGAGTAATCGGATAAAAATAATTGCCTATATATTCAGACCAAAGATTCGCAACACAACAAAACTATTTTAGATTGTTGCAAGTGAAAGTTGTCTCATACATTATGCGGCCTGCTCAGTGCAGGGATCACTGTTCCACACAAACCGTTTTTGGGGATTCGTACCCCAAATTCTGGATTTCAGTTGGCGCGATGGCGAGAGGGTGAAGAAACACTCCGGCAAAGGTCCCAGTAGAAAAGGGGACTTATGAATAAAAGATGCATGGACTTAAAATTTCCTCAGACCATGCATCATAATAACTGCAATAATAAACACAATCAATATAATAGCATACATGTCAGTACAGTATCACAATATGTACCATTTCTCATACTAAACATGTGGAGCATCAGTAGATTCTGCTGAAATATTACCAGGGAAAATGTGCATCAACATTAAATTCAGCCTCTGTTTTAACAGTCAGCATGAGTACTTGCATTAGTATTTTCAACTCTGAATGGAAAGATAAGTAAAATATAGTAAAGCACAGAAAAATGGCTACTTTGAGATAAACAAATAAAGTAATGCATAAAAGTGTACTTTGCTTACAAAAATGACATACTGCAGCTTTAAACCATTGTTAAACGATTGTGCACGTGTCTCAAATCTCGAGTCCCCTTCTCTGCTGGACAGACAGATAGAAATGCTCTACAGCGACACTAGTGGCTGGCGGACCTAAAAGCTCTTCCTCTTATATGTTGTTGACAGATTCAACAACTCAGGTCTTGTAAATCGCATAACAGACCCTCTTACTATCCAATGCAACCTTTGTCTGATGTAATTTTGTCTTTGCTATGATCACTCCCTATGCCCCCTGGTCAACATGCGAAATACATGGATTCTGTGTTTGTATGTATGTATAAATAAAGTGGAGATCAAAATTAGAGAACAAAGTATTAATGCTTGATTTGTTCTGAATCAGTTGACATAATAAAAATACTGGAAACTAAACTCTGGGCAACATATACTGTAACTGAGCCTGTGTAATGGAGATTACTGTAGTGACACGAATGATGAAGGTTTTGTCCAGTCTACCGGAGGGGGAATGGGTAAACGACCCTAAACTGGTGAACTGTACAAACATTCCCTAACTCTTTGATTTTGTCATCATCATCGCTTGGCAACAACGTATTATAGCTGTCTGCCTGACGAAGTCATATCAGGAGGTTTCCAGGGCGGTTAATGTAAAATAGGTGAAATCATGACAGATTACGGCAGGATTTGTATTCAAAGCCTGCAGTTTGTTTTCACCGGAAGGGGGGTGTGGCCTCGTGTGTTGCTGTCTTCGATTGAATCAATGCAGAAGTCCCGCCCCATGGGGAGGAACAATTTATTTTTACTCCCCAACTACCAATGATTCACCGCACGGAGCACCTATCCGCTTACCCCTCCACTGATTGCCGTACAAAAATGTATTGACGCACAGAAAAACTACCCCAATGCGTAAAGCCCTCTAGGCTGCTGATATTGCAGAGCCATAGTCGGGCCTTAGATTCTGATTGTCACAGTCCTAAACAATAAACGATTGATGAGTCAGAAAGACTAGACTAACACGATGAACTGAACCCTCTGCCCCTGCACTCTCTCTCTCTCTCTCTCTCTGGTACTACTGGATGAAGAAGGGGGATCGCATATCACCCCCCCCCCCCCATATATATGCATGAACACACAGTGAGACTACCTTGAACTAATTTACTTGCTTTCACCTACGCAAACTCATCCCCAACTTTATTAAGTGGTTTGAATCACAATCCAGTAGAAGTCGCAACTTCTTCTATTTTTATTTGAGCGTGAGTTGCAAGTTACATAACTGATCTTAAAAACTGCGAGCCATGGCATCTATGTGTTTGTGTGTGAGCCGAACACTTCCTGGAGGTTCATCTCACTGCTCTCTCTCATTTCTCTCTATTTCTCAGCTTCCCCTCCCTTCATAATTAAACTCTGTGCTCACAGAGGCAATTCGATCTCCCTCGTTAACAAGGCCTCATTAGATCCTCATGCTTCATTTTATAAATGAACTGATCAAGTTAAATGGAATGGAAAGTCAGAACTGGGAGTTTAAACTCAACTGCACACTGTCCTGAAATAGCATCACAGTTGGTGTGTGGTGTATGCTTGGGCCGTTATGCACAAAGTCGTCTTTTTAATGTCCCCTTAACAACATTTGGAGTCTGATAAAATTTGGTCGAAAGTCAAAGGTTAAGCTTTTTACTGGGTGGTTATTTATGTTGTTATTAAATATACACATAAATATATTGATGCATAACCAAAAAATGTGGGAATGATGTAATATACATAAATTAGAAACACAATATGCATCAATGTTTCAATAATAACTAATAAACTCAAACCAAAGGAAAGCAGAAGAAAGTACAACATTTATTATTCCATTCAGAAAATATAAATACTCAACCCATGTTTGAGATGGTTTCTTTTGTTGCTGAGATAGGGCTTATTGACAGCCACTGTAATAGAGCAGTGTTCAAACTCCAAGAAAACATAATCCCAGCTTTAGACATAAAAATCAGGAAAAAAAACACTGCAGGGGTGGGCAGTTATTAATTATATATAGGATTATATGTAATTCAGATAACAAAAAAATAAGTAAATACAATAAGCCCAGTTTACCTTCCAAGAAAAGGTGCAATGGCATTATAGTTACATTGTCAAGGAAAACCTTTACTACATTTGTTATTCCAATCACAGCAACGAAATGACGTAGCATAGCGTAGCAAGTGACAAATGCAAGTTGGCAGGGGCTGAAACATAACTGCCAACATTACATTGTGGATAAAGAGGGAGATTTTCAGGGGTATCAGCAAATGGCTTACACGCACACTCCCGCCCCTGTATAACCGTACACCATAGATGAGTAGAATAAAGACAAGAAAGTTAAAGTACATTTTAAGACTTTAAATTAGTCTTAAATTCATAGCTCACAGTAAAATCTTAGAGCAAGTATTTTAAAAAACATGCTAGTGCAGCATGGGTATAGCCACAGTGCCCATTCTATCAAATTTTGAACAATTAAAAAAACAACAACAGAATTTCAGAATAAATCAAGAATTAATACAATTTTCTTTCATTTTGATCTCTGCTGTAGGCAACATACTTGCAGGCACAATTCACAAATTTGATGTTTTGTTTGGATGCCAACTTTAAAAAAAACATCAGGTTAATTAAATTAAAAGGCACAGCAATTTAAATTAAGAGATAAACTGGAGAGGAACAGAAAAGCCTGACACATACCTATTAGTGAAAATATAAAAAACACGACAAGGTGCAAACACCAACTTGAACAAGCAGTCAGCAGGTAATATGAAACCAAAAGGCCTCAGGTGGATAATTCACAGGATGCTCAGTGTCTGCGCAGTATGTGTGAAGAGAGGTGTTGAGACAGGTGTGTCTTTTTATAATGAACAAAATATCAACTTCCTCTTATCCTTACAATTAACCACCAGACTTTTACTTTTCTTTCCATACTCTTACCATAAAGTTAGACAAAAGGGCATTGGGATCATGCAAAAACATTCTCAGCTGAAATGGATACTTTAGCCATTTTAATCCAGGTCTGTGTCATGGCAATGTGGCCATTGTGTTCCGATAAATGGTGTTTGGTCTATCTCTGTGGCATAAGTCCCTGCAGAATGAAGCATTGGAGATCTTGTACACTGTTCATCTGAACACGAAGCCCACATTGCCATAACAAAGACCTTAATAACATGGGTAAGGCATCTCTTTAACGTTCTCTTAATTTGTTTTTGGGGGGTTCATACTTCAGATAACTGTGTCCTATGTGTCTAATATTCATACAAATGTGTTACAACAGTTACTAACAGACTTTGGGCCTGTTATCGTTACTTACCTTAGACAGCAACACAAAGCAACACCGGTGAGAAGCAAAGCACATAAATCATGTTGCCAAATCACTCATTCGTCTCATCACTCATCTTCAACCGCTTATCCGGGGTCAGGTTGCGGGGGCAGCAGCTCTAGCAGGGGACCCCAAACTTCCCTTTCCCGGGCCACATTAACCAGCTCTAACTGGGGGATCCCGAGGCGTTCCCAGGCAAGTGTGGAGATATAATCTCTCCACCTAGTCCTGGGTCTTTCCCGAGGCCTCCTCCCAGCTGGACGTGCCTGGAACACCTCCCTATAGAGGCGCCCAGGGGACATCCTTACTAGATGCCCGAACCACCTCAACTGGCTCCTTTTAACGCAAAGGAGCAGCGGCTCTACTCCGAGTTCCTCACGGATGGCTGAACTTCTCACCCTATCTCCAAGGGAGACTCCAGCCACCCTCCTGAGAAAACCCATTCTGGCCGCTTGGTCCCGCGACCTCTTCTTTCTGTCTTTCGGTCATGACCCAGCTTTCATGACCATAGGTGAGGGTAGGAACGAAGATTGACCGGTAGATCGAGAGCTTTGCCTTCCGGCTCAGCTCTCTTTTCGTCACAACGGTGCGGTAAAGCGACTGCAACACCGCCCCCGCTGCTCCGATTCTCCGGCCAAACTCACGCTCCATCGTCCCCTCACTCGTGAACAAGATCCAGAGGTACTTGAACTCCTTCACTTGGGGTAAGGACTCATTCCCTACCTGGAGTAAGCAATCCACCGGTTTCCTGCTGAGAGCCATGGCCTCAGATTTAGAGGTGCTGATCCTCATCTCAGCCGTTTCACACTCGGCTGCGAACCGATCCAGTGAGTGCTGAAGGTCACTGACCGAGGATGCCATCAGGACCACATCATCTGCAAAAAGCAGAGACGAGATCCTCAGCCAACCGAACTGCAACCCCTCCCCACCATGACTACGCCTTGATAACCTGTCCATGAAAATCACAAACAGAATTGGTGACAAAGCGCACCCCTGACGGAGCCAACATATCCAACTTACTGCCGAGGATCTGGACACAGCTCTCGCCTTGGGTGTACAGAGATTGGATGGTCCAAAGAAGTGACCCCCTCACTCCATACTCCCACAGCACCTCCCACAGTATCTCCCGGGGGACCTGGTCATATGCCTTCTCCAGATCCACAAAGCACATGTAGACTGGATCGGCATACTCCCTGGGCCCCTCCAGGATCCTTGCGAGAGTGAAGAGCTGGTCCCTTGTTCCACATCCAGGACGGAATCCGCATTGTTCCTCTTCAATCTGAGGTTTGACTATAGGACGAACCCTCCTTTCCAGCACCTTGGAGTAGACTTACTACCAAGGAGGCTGAGTAATGTAATACCCCTGTAATTGGCACACACTCTCTGGTCTCCCTTTTTGAACAGGGGAACCACCACCCCAGTCAGCAACTCCTTTGGCACTGTCCCAGACGTCCACGCAATGTTGAAGAGACGTGTCAACTGTAATGGTAAATTCGAATATTCCTTTTTCCTTGAGGGGCCTCCTCACCCTGCTTTCCCCCCAAGATATCAGATCTCTTTTTCTTTGCTACCCATTTGTGTATTTTAATGTCTAGACCTTCTAATTGTATTTCAAGTTTCGGAGACAGCCAACCGCTCACTGTCTCATGATGTATTCAAACCCTTTTGTATTCTGAACTGTGTTGATCTGGGGTCCGTTTCACAAAGCAGGTTAAAAAAACTCTGAGTCTAACCCTGAACTCTGAGTTGATCTACTCTGAGATAGGAAACTCTGAGTTTTCGGTTCCAGAACAGCTGATTTGCGTTAGGTTGATCAACAAAAGTTTGACCTGGAGTTAAGCGCGTGCACCACAAGTAAAAAAAGACAGCATCAATGGAGCCCTGATTCGACGAGTCACCATGGCAACGGGGAAGCGAAGGGCTACGCTACAACTGGAATTGGAAATATTAATGTGCTCATACGGTGAGTTTGAGCAGGTTTACACCGCTGCAGCAGCAAAAGAAAGGGAGACGGTGCGGGAGAACATTGCGGCTCGGGTCAGTGCATAAGTTTAAATGTAGTCCTGTTGCAATCACAGTAATATCACAGGGGGAACTGCTTGACTGGGAGCCTATTCATTTATTTCATTTAGGTGCATTCACACGGGGGAGAAGCCACTTGGCAGCAGCTTAAGATGAAAAATAAAAACATTGTTCAGACAGGTAAAACATCGGCACAATCTCATGGTGACGCCTCATTTTGAGCATGTTTTACATGGTAAAGTAAATATTACCGTAAGTGGCTGTTTTATATGTTGTATAAAACACTCCCATTTGCAAAATGATCATTATCAAAAGGACATGCCATGGTAGTGAAATAGTTGCGACCTAATATAACTTCTAATGTCTGATTTTTGCAATGATTTTCTGAAAAAACAGACGGAACTATACTACGCCAAAACTCGCCCGCTGACTGAATGAATGAGGAAATCAAACACCGTGTGTGGCTGAAAGAGGGCGGAGACAGAGAGAAACTCAAGGTTTTCTGAGAAAAACCTGGTCCTGACCAGGTTAGGTTCAGAGAGCATGTTACCATGGTAACTGACCGAGAGGTTAAATTACCTCTCTTTGTGAAACAGGCTAGAGTTACCCCTCTGTCTCTGGTTTGAGTTACCTCCCTTTGTGAAACAGAAAACTCAGAGTTTCCCTCATTTCAGGGTTAACAGACCCAGAGTTTTCACTAAACCTGCTTTGTGAAACAGGCCCCTGACCTCTTAATTATACGGCAGGATGTCTGTGAAAAGACAAGAGTGTGAACTGTGTTGACTAGACCTATTGATCAAACTACAGGATGTCTGGGCTGATCAACCCTACAGTAGACAAAGGATGTAATACACATTCAAGGGGTGGGCTTTCCCTCAGGTATAAATGTTCAAAGTTTCTTTATGCTCACGGTCTTTCTTCATTCCTAACCGCTCGCATGCCGATTGACCTTTTCTTTGCAAAGAAAATAAAACTTTGTCGGCCGGCAAGAATTTGTTATTTCATTCTTCACCAAGAGCAGAAAATTTCCACGAAACAACCAAGACAGCCCCTCCCCACCCAAAGCTTTCAGTATTTCTGGACAAATCTGAACAATCCCTGAGGCTTTGACACTGTGGACTTCCGCCAGAGATACTAATGCCAATCCCCCACCAGCCTCCAGCTCTGCCACTACAAACGAGGGCGTGTTAATTGGATTAAGGAGTTCCTCAAAATGCTCCTTCCAACACCTGATTACCTGATTGATGCTACTGTATCGGAGGTCGAGTTACTCCCGTCATTTTCCCATTCAACCCCCTGCATGTTTATGTGGGCAACTTCAATAATCTGTTTATTCCTTTAACTGGGGTAAGACCATTTTCCAGTTACCGATGTGCATGTAAACGCACTGTGTTTGGGGCCCCAGGCCAGTAGGGGCCCCCCGAGGGGGCTGACAAACTTTAAACTACAGCAGTGACAATGCACAAAGTTTGGAATGACAGTAGGAGACGTGACCTCCCTAAGGGGGCCCCACTCAAGTTTTGATTGTGCTTCACACTCTACGTGTCAAAGAGAAAATAAAACAGCCCGTCAGACCCTGCGGACCGTTCTATCAAAAAAGATTTGTTTGAAAACTCTGAAACAGGAAGAAGCTTGGCGGAGGTCTGTAACATTACAACAATGGGTCACAGTAATCATTACCTCTGACACCATGTATCATGACACATAGTGTACCATAAAGATCTAAAAGATGAAAAACACCGGTGTAGACTTTTAGTAACTTTATGTAACTTCCTGTCCCTCTCTGGCATGTCCCCATGACACTTTCAGATGCTTTGTTTGCCACTTTCACTTCCGTAAGAAATATATACACACAAAATATAGCATTTCTTCAGGGGGCACATCATTTCACTTAAAATTCGGTCCAACTGTAAAATGATTTAAAGACTAAGGGCGCACTCACACTGTCCTTCCGCACCGGGCCAAAACAGGTTTTGCGGGTAAAGCCTAGTGCGTTTGACCAGTGTGAGTGCATCTGGCCGTCCACAGCCCGTTTACGAGAGGTGGGCTTTTGTAGAGCGCGTTTGCACATGCACGAGCACGAGCACGACGCCTACGGCGGCTCTCACGTCATTTATGTGCGCCTGTTCGGACATATAAAAAAAAGTACCCTAAAGCCCCGGGCGTGGTGCGGAAGGACAGTGTGAGTGCACCCTTAAACAGGCTTAAATTGTACAGTGTGGTCTCAGATTTACAAGATGTGTTATGTGTGACTGCTGTGGATGAAATGGGATGGAGCCTTTAATACTCCGCAGTAGGATTCTATAGTAACTTTTGGTTGAGTTGTAGCTGATTCAATGTGATCCCTGAGAAAATATTTTTGTCTTTGTTCCTCAGAGCACAAATAAATGGTGGTTATTGAGTGAAAACAAGAGTGATGGTTGGCTGTGCTTTGGGGGAACTAGGTCCAGAGCGGAGCAACTGTCAGTAGAGGAGCTGAACCCCCTCTGGCCCTGTGATGTCTGCAGCCCACACATCCTGCCTCTGTTAACTTCATCTATCAGGACCCTTCTACACAGGATCCATGGAATTCCACATACACTTTCGCCCACTACCTCCCTGCATGTTTCTGAGGATGCTCCAGACCCTGCAGTGAATCGCTTGGAGGAGTATTATTATTTTCTTCAATGCACAAGCAACTCGGTTCACCACTCAAAACGCCACTCCTCAGAAAATCGAAGTGTCTTTCTTCTTGTGACTTGAAACTGATATCTTTTACTTGTATTTCTCCTCCTCCTACTCACCATCATCATCATCATCATCATCATCATCATCATCATCACGATTATCATCTCTCGGGGATGAGAGGGTCCTGGCACTATTTTAAAGGTTTTCCACCATGTGGCCGGCGTGTTCAATCAAGCTTTCAACAACGGAATGGAATGTGATGCATCTGCCCACTCGCCTCTGTTTCTTTATTTTTTTTAAAGGGTTTGATCAAACCTACAGATTGCTTGGTTTTGCAATTGTATGTTCACCCCCCCCCCCCCCCCCCATGTTCATATAGAGACCAGGACTGCAGAAGACGTTCAGTGGGTTCCCTCCCCAACAGCTGAACACATAGCTGCAGAGGTGTGTTGTATCACATTAAGTTAAATTTACTTACATGTTCCCAGGAGACTGGGGATTAAAATGAGCTTTTAGCTACATCTCAATATAATGCATCACATTTCAAGCATTGAAATTAATATTGATCTAACATGGTCCCTGTCAAGCAAACTTGTTAATAATATAAAAGGAAATTGTACTTGTTGGAGTAGTTTTAAAGCTGTAGTTGTACAAGCTGTTTTAATTCCATATTTGCCACAATATTCTGATAGGGACAGATGTAATGTATCTCTATCTCGGTCTGCTCCTGCCATCTGCTAGATCCATGGCAATCGACCCACAACCAATCAGAGCAGAGGAGTCTCTGAACGCAGCATGACCATTGGTGAAGATCCAGGCCGACAGACTAACCTCTGTCAGTAGCGTCACTAACAATGCAGCTTATTTATATCTAGAGAGGGAATGTCTCCACAGACAGATATTAGAATACTCTGCAAAAAAGGCAACAAGTGCTTTCAGTAGTGGGTCATATGATCAATCACCACTGTTTTAACTCACTCTTTGATAGATATTAACTTAAAAGGCAACTGCCTGCCACTCCCCCCTCATCAGCTCAACTCTCCTCACCTGTTGCACTCAGCTGCCTCTGATCATCAATTAACCCAGTATATAGACTCTCCTCACTGGTCACTCTGCCAGATTATTCTCAACTCTCATGCGATTCCCCGACTGCCTACACGGTTTCTACCCTGCCTGCTCCTGACCACCCAGTCCTGTTGTCTCCCTGGATATCACCTCAGCCTTCTGTCCTCGACCACGATCTTTGTCCAGTCCCTCCTGGTTTACATCTGCCTCTCTCCTCAGCTGTTTAGTGAGTCCCTGCCTGGCTTCGACTCCCCTTTCGCCTGTCCCTCTTTGTTGAATAAAGTTCATTACCAACTGAACCTGCCTGAATGTGTGCTGCTATTGGGTCCTCACTTTACCCGTTACAGGGGCTTGGTTTTGTTTTGACTTGGTCACAGACTCATCTGATGTGACCTGAAACAGCACTATGAGAGTGGTGAGAATGAACCAAAACAGAAATGTTTCTGAAACTATAACCCTCTGTCAAGCTGAGGGGAGCTGCATATTCAGGTGGTAATTCTCTGTAGGCTCATCATTATAGGCAACACATTGCTTTTCATATTGTCATATGAAACATTGTTTTTTTAAAACAAAAATATTGATTGTCTTTTAAAGGGACCCTGTGAAACGGGTGGTGCTACAGAGCTTGCCTCGCACAGCAGCCGGATTATGGCGATAACACGAGATAACGGGAGAATCACTTTCACATCACATCCATCTTGTCAGGCTCCAAGTAATTAATTAATTTGTTTATTTTGGGCACGTCAGTTACATCAATCATCATCACACATTATCTTAGTTTGAATCATACAATTCACATGACCGAAAGGGAAAGCAGGAGAAGCAAAAGCTTATCTAGTCCCGCCCCCGTCCCCACAGAATACATTATCTTCATCATACTATTTTTCTTATGACATTTGACATAACATGTTTCAACAGCAGGTAGTAATCAGAGCTGCAGTCTAGCTCTAGACAGTCAAACAGACTACGAGTGTGTCTGCACAAGTGCCCATATTAGTCCGTTATGAGTGAACAGTCTTGTCTTTTATCTGCACATTGTTATTGCACGTTTATAGAGTTTGTTTGGGTACAAGTGGTTTTTGTTTTTTCCATTCCATCTCAACACCGTGTCTGCTGACTCCTGCCTTTGACCTTTACAACCCTCATCCTGGGTCATTCTGCAACGATTATTAGTCATATTTACATACTTCTTTTTGAAGTCACTCAGTGTTGCTGATTTTTTTACTTCCTCATCTAGATCATTCCACTGTCTGACACCCTGACATGACATAGTAAAGGATTTTAATGTAGTTCGTACCTTTCTCTGCCTGAAAACCATGTTCCCTCGCAGACTGTGTCCCTCCTCTCTGTCTAGGACTTGCAGGTTGTGAGGGAGGCTTTTGTTGGCAGCATTGTACATCAACTGTATTGTGTGATAGTTAATTAAATCATATAATTTGAGAAGATTTGATAAATAGTTGATTTGTATGTGCCCTCTAATTGCTGTAATGTAGAATTCTCAAAGCTCTTTTTTGGAGTATAAGCAGGGGATGTGTGTTGCCTTTAAAAATGTGTCCCCACACCTCTGCACAGTATTGTAGGTGTGGAGAGAACAGTGCGACATACAGCAGATTTAATAGTTTTTGTGCCTTCCAAAGTATGGACACACTCCTGGCCAGCTTACTTTTTAAATGTCTTATGTATGGCTTCCAACTTAACATGTCATCGATGATCACTCCCAGCACCTTATTCTCACTAACCCTTTCAATATTCACTCTATTAACTTGAATGTTAATGCTCTTGTTGCAGCCTTTCCCCCATACAGCATGTATTTGGTTGTCTCTAGATTTAGTGATAGTTTATTAATATTAAACCACACATGTAGCTTGGCCATTTCAGTGTTGACTGTTTCCACTAATTGGTTCAATTCATCCCCAGAACAGAAAACATTCAAGTATCATCCGCAAATAATATTAATTTCAGAATATTATATAGTTTGCATATGTCATTTATATATAGTATAGACAGCTTTGGACCCAGAACTGACCCCCGTGGGACCCCACAACCTATGTCCAAGCAAGTTGCAAGTGTTATCACCTAATTTGACAAATTGAGATCTCTTGTGTAGGTAGCTCTTGACCCATTCCAGTACTATACCTCTAATACCATATCTCTCCAGTTTACCTATCAAAATATCATGGTTAAAGGTGTCAGATGCTTTTTTTCAGATCTATGAAAATTCCTATTGAGTGTAGTTTCTGGTCAGTAGCATCAGTAATGATTTCCACAGACTCAGTTGAGTGGTTTCTTCTGAATCCATATTGGCTGTCATACAGCAGATTATGATTGTTGATGAAGTTGTCTAGCCTATTGGTAAATAGTTTCTCTAGAATTTTTGACAGTAATTAGTAAATTCCTGCATGCCCCCCTTCTTGAACATTGGCACAACTTTGGCTACTTTCATTTTTGCGGGAAATGTCCCAGTTTGAAATGACAGGTTGCAATTATATGTTAGAGGTGAAATGATTCCCTCTTATACTTTCTTAATAACCTCATGCCATTGACATCAGTGGATTTTTTTTCTCAACTTTTGTTGACCAGGGGTCCGTTTCACAAAGCAGGTTCAACAAACTCTGAGTCTAACCCTGAACTCTGAGTTGATCTACTCTGAGATAGGAAACTCTGAGTTTTCAGTTCCAGAACAGCAGATTTGCGTTAGGTTGATCAACTCAGAGTAGTTTGACCTGGAGTTAAGCGCGTGCACCACAAGTAAAAAAAGACAGCATCAATGGAGCCCTGATTCGATGAGTCACCATAGCAACGGGGAAGGGGAGGGCTACGCTACAACTGGAACTGTAAATATGAATGCGCTCATACAGAGAGTTTGAGCAGGTTTTTCACCGCAAGTGTAACACCGCTGCAGCAGCAAAAGAGAGGGAGACGGTGCGGGAGGACATTGCTGCTCGGGTCGGTGCGTAAGTTTAAATGTAGTCCTGTTGCAATCACAGTAATATCACAGGGGGAACTGCTTGAGTGGAAGTCTATTAATTTATTTAATTTAGATACATTCCCACGGGGTAGAAGCGCACTTGGCAGCAGCTTAAGATGAAACATAAAAACGTTGTTCAAACAGGTAAAACATCGGCACAATCTCATGGTGACGCCTCATTTTGAGCATGTTTTACATTGTAAAGTAAATATATCCGAAAGTGGCTGTTTTATATGTTGTATAAAAAACTCCCTTTTGCAAAAAAACACAGCGCAACACACAATATCTGCTGGGATGTGAGAGCATGACTTTGGTTGTTAATGTTGGAAATGTAAGGAGGGATGAGGTTGTTCATGTAAATGATGGACTGTGACATGAAACGGTGTTGTGCCGTATTCAGCACCCCTGCCGTGAAATGCACCCCCTCGCATTATAGATGATATTCTGGATCAGAAGGCTGTTGTTACCACCCATAGGAGTAGTTTATATACAGGTAACCCAATTAAAAGCACACACTTTTGAACCTATGAATTGCAAGAAAAGCTGGGATTATATTTAGGAAACGCTAAGTCAAATACATTCAACTTGCTCAAAAGATCCATTTCATTCATTTTGTAATTATGGCTGCAGTATATTAAGGACTTCTATGCGCGGTCTGATAATCATCTCCCGACGAATATTTAATTCTCTGTGCAGTAATGCTGCACCTTCATCCACGGGATCGTTATCAAAAGGACATGCCATGGTAGTGAAATAGTTGCCACCTAATATAACTTCTAATGTAGGCCTACTGGCTGATTTTTGTAATGATTTTCTGAAAAATCAGACGGAACTATACTACGTCATAACTCGCCCGCTGACTGAATGAATGAGGAAATCAAACACTATGTGTGGCTGGAAGAGGGCGGAGACAGAGAGAAACTCAAGGTTTTCTGAGAAAAACCTGGTCCCGACCAGGTTAGTTTCAGAGAGCATGTTACCATGGTAACTGACCGAGAGGTTAAGTTACCTCTCTTTGTGAAACAGGCTAGAGTTACCCCTCTTTCTCATGTTCTATTATCTTTACCGGTGTGAGAAACATTGTGCTGGGATTTCTACCTCCGTCCTAATCAAAGTGGTCCCAGTGCACGGGTGAGTCAGGAATGTCCTTGGCTAAGTCTGGCCCCATATTAACAAAGAAGTTGTTGAATCTTTCTGCTGCGATCTCCATGTTGTCTTCCTTCATGTTATTATCCTGGAAGTAGGGAGGGTATTTAGGTTTTGTGTTTTTATTGTTGATCACATTGTTTAGTATATCCCATAGTTTTTTGGTATCGTTCCTGTTTTCTGCTAGTAGATTACTGAAATATTCTTTCTTGCGATCATTTAGGATGCTATTTAGTTTGTTCCTGTACCGTTTGTATCTCATTTCTGACTGGTCCGTCGTTAATTTTATGAACTGTCTGTACAGAGTGTTTTTCTTCCTGCAGGCATTTATCAATGTTTTTGTGAGCCATGGTTTCCCCTCCTTATTCTGATTTGTGTCTTTTCTTCATAGGACAGTGTCTGTCATTCATCGTTTTAAATATTTGAAAAAAGGAATCATATGCACCATTCACATCTGTTTCATTGTAATCATTGTTCCAGTTTTGCATCAGTAGTTCATTTTTCAGTGCATTTATTCTTTCTTCAGTCCCTATATGTGTGATTTTGTTCAGTGTCTGTCTCTCAGTGTGTTTCCAGTCATATATAGCAAAGATTGGTGGTCACTTATATTATTTATCAGTAGTACTCTTTATGTCATTCCCTATAATATTAGTGAAAATATTATCGATTAGATAATAATAAGACTCAATGGACAAACAACGAAGAGGAAGAGAGACCCTGCCCGGAGGAAGCCTGGGGCCCCCGTCTGGAGCCAGGCCCAGACGAGGGCCTGGTGGCCAGGTTTGCCGCGGAGCCCGGCCGGGCACAGCCCGAAAAAGTGACGTGGCACCTCCCTCCTCTCCATCCTGTGGGCCCACCACTCGCAGGAGGAACCACTTGGGTCGGGTGCGCTGCTCTTGGGACGTGGAATATCACCTCTCTGTCGGGGAAGGAGCCGGAGCTTGTGCGGGAGGTGGAGCGCTACCAGTTAGATCTGGTGGGGCTTACCTCCACACACAGTCTCGGTTCTGGAACCGTACTCCTGGATAGGGGTTGGACACTATTCTTCTCTGGAGTTGCCCAGGGTGTGAGGCGCCGGGTGGGTGTGGGGATACTCACAAACCCCCAGCTGAGCGCCGCGGTGCTGGAGTTCACCCCGGTGGACGAGAGGGTCGTCTCCTTACGCCTGCGGGTGGTAGGGGGGAAAACTCTGACTGTTGTTTGTGCATATGCACCAAACAGCAGTTCAGAGTATTCGGTCTTCTTGGAGACCCTGAATGGAGTCCTGCATGGGGCTCCGGTAGGGGACTCCATAGTTCTGCTGGGAGACTTCAACGCCCATGTGGGCAATGATGGAGACACCTGGAGAGGCGTGATTGGGAGGAACGGCCTCCCTGATCTAAATCAGAGTGGTCGTTAGTTATTAGACTTCTGTGCTAGTCACAGATTATCTATAACTAACACCATGTTCGAACATAAGGATGCTCATAAGTGTACGTGGTACCAGAGCACCCTAGGCCAAAGGTCGATGATCGATTTTGTGAACGTATCATCTAATCTGAGGCCGTATGTTTTGGACACTCGGGTGAAGAGAGGGGCAGAGCTGTCAACTGATCACCATCTGGTGATGAGTTGGATCAGAGGATGGGGGAAGATTCTGGACGGACCAGGTAAGCCCAAACGAGTAGTGCGGGTGAACTGGGAACGTCTGGAGAAATCTTCAACTCACACCTCCGGCGGAGCTTTTCTGGCATCCCTGTGGAGGTTGGGGGCATTGAACCGGAGTGGGCAATGTTCAAAGCTTCCATTGCTGAAGCTGCAGCGGTGAGCTGTGGCCTCAAGGTCTTAGGTGCCTCAAGAGGCGGTAACCCTCGAACACCGTGGTGGACACCGTAGGTCAGGGAATCTGTCCGACTGAAGAAGGAGGCCTTCCGGGATATGCTATCCCAGAAGACTCCGGAGGCAGTTGCAAGGTACCGACAGGCCAGAAGGGCTGCAGCCTCTGCTGTGTCAGAGGCAAAGCAGCGGGTGTGGGAGGAGTTCGGAGAAGCCATGGAGAAGGACTTTTGGGCGGCACCAAGGTGCTTCTGGAAAACCATTCGACATCTCAGGAGGGGGAAACGGGCAACCGTCCAAGCTGTTTACAGTAAAGACGGGACGCTGGTGACCTCAGCCAATGAGGTAATCGGGCGGTGGAAGGAGCACTTTGAGGAACTCCTTAATCCGACTAACACGCCCTCTTTTGTAGAGGCAGAGCTGGAGGCTGATGGGGAATCATTGTCAATATCCCTGGCGGAAGTCACTGAGGTAGTCAAACAACTCCACAGTGGCAAAGCCCAAGGGGTTGATGAGATTCGTCCAGAAATGCTGAAAGCTTTGGGTTGGGAGGGGCTGTCTTGGTTGACACGCCTCTTCAACATTGCGTGGAAGTCTGGGACAGTGCCAAGGGAGTGGCAGACCGGGGTGGTGGTTCCTCTTTTTAAAAAGGCGGGACCAGAGGGTGTGTGTCAATTACAGGGGTATCGCACTACTCAGCCTCCCTGGTAAAGTCTACTCCAAGGTGCTGGAAAGGAGGGTTCGTCCTATAGTCGAACCTCAGATTGAAGAGGAACAATGTGGATTCCGTCCTGGACGTGGAACAACGGACCAGCTCTTCATTCTCGCAAGGATCCTGGAGGGGGCCTGGGAGTATGCTCATCCAGTCTACATGTGTTTTGTGGATCTGGAGAAGGCATATGACCGGGTTCCTCGGGAGGTACTGTGGGAGGTGCTGCGGGAGTATGGGGTGAGGGGGTCACTTATGTGGGCCATCCAATCTCTGTACACCCAAAGCGAGAGCTGTGTCCGGATCCTCGGGAGTAAGTCGGATTCGTTTCCGGTGGGGGATGGCCTCCGCCAGGGGTGCGCTTCGTCACCAATCCTGTTCGTGATTTTGATGGACAGGATATCAAGGCGTAGTCGTGGTGGGGAGGGGTTGCAGTTCGGTGGGCTGAGGATCTCGTCTCTGCTTTTCGCAGATGATGTGGTCCTGATGGCATCGTCGGTCAGTGACCTTCAGCACTCACTGGATCGGTTCGCAGCCGAGTGTGAAACGGCTGGGATGAGGATCAGCATCTCTAAATCTGAGGCCATGGCTCTTAGCAGGAAACCGGTGGATTGCTTACTCCAGGTAGGGAATGAGTCCTTACCCCAAGTGAAGGAGTTCAAGTACCTCGGGATCATGTTCACGAGTGAGGGGACGATGGAGCGTGAGTTTGGCCGGAGAATCGGAGCAGCGGGGGCGGTGTTGCAGTCGCTCTACCGCACCGTTGTGACGAAAAGAGAGCTGAGCCGGAAGGCAAAGCTCTCGATCTACCGGTCAATCTTCGTTCCTACCCTCACCTATGGTCATGAAAGCTGGGTCATGACCGAAAGACCGAGGTCGCGGGTACAAGCGGCCGAAATGGGTTTTCTCAGGAGGGTGGCTGGAGTCTCCCTTAGAGATAGGGTGAGAAGTTCAGCCATCCGTGAGGAACTCGGAGTAGAGCCGCTGCTCCTTAGCGTTGAAAGGAGCCAGTTGAGGTGTTACGGGCATCTAGTAAGGATGCCCCCTGGGCGCCTCCCTAGGGAGGTGTTCCAGGCATGTCCAGCTGGGAGGAGGCCTCGGGGAAGACCCAGGACTAGGTGGAGAGATTATATCTCCACACTGGCCTGGGAACGCCTCGGGATCCCCCAGTTAGAGCTGGTTAATGTGGCCCGGGAAAGGGAAGTTTGGGGTCCCCTGCTAAAGCTACTGCCCCCGCGACCCGACCCCGGATAAGCGGATGAAGATGAGATGAGATATTATTGATTAGAGTAGCACTGTGTGTTGGGATCCTGCTAGGTGGCGTAGTGAGAGGTTGTAAGCCCATCGTATACACTGTATTAGTGAACTCACTCAACCCAAAACAAAATATGATGATTGATAAGTCACCACAGATAAAAACCCTATTTTGGCTAGTTTCTGAGAATATTCCTCCCACACATTCATTGAAATCTTCTATTTTTGAATCCGGTGCTCTGTGAACACAGATTACAACTATATTTTTACCTTTCGTCACACAAATTTCAAGTGCTCAACAGCTTTAGACATATGTTGTTGTCTCATACTTGATGTTATTGTCAATGAACAGGGCCATTCATCCCCCACCTTTGTGTCTCCTGTTAACACAAACAGGCTTATATCCATCCAGGAAAAAATCTGTGCCTTTGTCTTCATTAATCCATGTTTTGAACCATACAATGATGTTGAAGTGATTTTTTAAGTGATTTAGATATTCCTTGATGTGCTCGAAAGTTGGTGTATAGACCCTTGCTATTAAAGTTAATTAGAGACAGTTTCCCACCATCTCAATGCTCTCGTTGTATTGATCTTCAGTGTAGTACTGGCATTTCTCACTCATGTTACAGTAAAAGTGATTATCCGGGTCAATTCCTTCATTCGGGTCTGTTAAGGTTCACATGTTGATTTGTAATCAGCTCCTCACTTTCATGCTCAACAGTCCTCTCTGATATTTCCATCATCTTTTCAGTCTGTGTAAAAAAACCCTTGACCTTTGCTGTTATGGAGTGTATGTGAGCCATACCTTAATTGTTTAATTTTTCCAGCTCGTCCTCACTCCTGGTTTGCATTATTTTACCTTCTTCTGGTGAAGATCCATTTGTTTTGATGTAGATTCTGCAGTTTGCAGTCCAGGTGTGTTGAATCTTGCCCCCTTTGTTCAGTACACAAGATTTTCTTGCGATGTTGACATTCTTTTTAGTGAGATTCTCGTTGATGTAAACGTCCGAGCCTTTGAGGTTCCTGCCCTGTTTCAGCAGTCCAGTCTTGTATTTTCTGTTGGTGAATCTTAGCACGACAGCTCGTGTTCCAGCCTCTTTCCTCTGGGGATATACTTCCAGATTGTTGAAATCCACATCGATGTCCTTGGCAACCAGGAACCCAAACACCTGCTCCTCCACAGATTTGATATCCGATTCATCAGGATTCCCTCGACTGGTTCGCCGCAGCCGCCCTTGCGTAGGATGCTTAATCTTGAGGCAAGTCACAATCACCTTGTTGAGTCTTCCTTGCTGGTCCAGCTCAGCCGCTCTGTTCCCAGCTCCTTTAGCAGCTGTTTTTTTTAACATTCTCTTCCTTGATTTAAGCTATCATTGTTTGGAGAGGTTGCAGCTTCTTCTTTATCATTGAGCTCGCTTTTCAGCTCACCTTTCAACACCTTCAGGTTTTCAGTCATGATTTTGATCATGCTTTCCTTCAGCTCCTCTCTCATCACTGCCGGGCTTTTGTTCATAGCGTCCAACATTGACTGAGCTTCTGCGCTATCCTCCGACCTAGTGTTGGATTTCGTTTTCACCATTTTTTAAAATTCATGCCTGTGAGAGATAGATTGCGTTCAAAAAGCTCAGACTGCTGCTGCTGCTGCTCTCAGCAACGAATAGTTTATTCATTATGAATAATGTAATACGTTTTACATACGGGTTTACAGAGCAGCAAAGACTGAAGATAAGAGGGCTAACTGGCAAGCAGGGATGTAAACAGTGCAGCTCTGAAAACCTTTAATTTGTTTTACAGATGTTTTTATGAGGAAAGAACCCAAATGTAATGAAAGTTGATTAAACCTTCCATATTTCCTAACAAGGAATTTGTGACCATGAACACATTTTTAATACTTGTTAGGATAAATGGCATTGATTGGACCATTATTGGACGTCCTACTCTTTCTATTTTTTTCTAATTCCTAAAAGGCTTGGTTTGGATTGAGAACTGTTGATGGGTTCTTTTCGCCCTGAAATCCCTTTTATACACTGACAATGTAGTGACATTGGGGTGTACAAATAAAATGCATTCCTCTTGGGACAGGACAGATATTGGCACTTTGGTGTGGAAAAAAATCAAACACTTTCAAATTCCACTTCTTTCACTTGACCTAATCAACTAGAAGAATTAAGATAAAGCACTGAAGACATGCTTGAGAGTACTAATCTCCACCCCTACATCTTCTTTTACGTTTCCCTGAATCAAAGAATTTGAGGTGTTTGAATAAACAGTTTCAAACACAATGGTTATCTTCTCTCCTTGGCCTTCATCACCTTCTCTACCATGTTTCCCCTCTTTCATCCATACTTTCACTTTCTTAGTCTACCTTTTTATTTGTTCCCTGCGCTCCCCTTCTCTGTGACTTTAATTTTTTTTTGTATCTCTCTTTGTATGCTGCCTTGCTTTTACTCTGGGCACCTTCATCTGCCTCTGTCTGTGCTGTGGCAGCTTTTTACTGATGCTGGGCCAGTGGCTGTCCTTGAGCACAGAGAGCTGCTTGGTGGTGGATAAAGGCTTTAGAGTAGTTAGCTACTTGGACAGAGACGCAGAGAGATGGGACAGAACAAAATACAAATACAGCCAACCTCCAGTGTTGTTTGGGAAGGTTATTTCAACATCAGTGTTGGGCTTCTATTCTCTAGGAAAATGCTGGTGAAATTTAAATTTAAAAGAATAGTTTAACATTTATGGAGATGGACTTGTTTGTATTCTTTCCAAGAGTGAAATTAAAAGATCAATAGCACCCACCCACTAGGAGTCAGGTCATGGTGAGTTTAGCTTATCATAAAGGATGGAAACAGCTAATCTGGCTCTGTCTAAAGTTAAAAAACATACACCTACCAACAACTGTATACACCAGGTCATACTGTCTGCAAGGGTCCGGGTGGTCCACCTGATGTAAATGTGGTCACGCTGTCGTCATACGCCAATCCCTGCAAAGGTCCGGGCAGCTTGTTTGCGTGCAGCCCAAAAAAACGAAAAAAGAAAACCATGCCTTTATTAGTCCCGCAAGGGGAAATTCACAAGTCAAGTATGCACAAATGCGCAAACAGGTCCTATATACATGAATCAATGGAGAGATGTCAGAGCGAGAGGGCTGCCCCATGAGAAGCACCCAGAGCAGTTTTGGGGTTTGGTGCCTTGCTCAAGGGCACCTCGGCAGTGCCCAGGTGGTGAAATGGCACCTCTCCAGCCACCACTGCACCCTTCTCTCTTGGTCCTGTGGTCAGCCATTGTGTGTTTTTATGATTTAAAAAATCAACAAAACAAACATGTTTGATATTTGCGACTGACATCGGCGACCAATGACATTTTTCCTCCACAAATGTCACTGCATACCTCACGTTTGTTTGGGTACTAGAACGTAACAGTTGATGTTCTAATGGGATTTTCAGGGTCATCTACCTCCAGTGATTACTGACCAGTGGTTCAGTGTGTTGTGGGGTATAATCGTCATCGTAAGGTTTATGTTCCTTCCTGATTGTCAAAGACAAAGAAATCTGTGCAAGATGGTGGAAACAATATTTGTGGGATTTGTTTGATCTTTTTAGATTTCAGCAATTCTTCAGCTTTGTCCCAAGTCTAAAGCTCACAAATTAGCATTAAAATCTTACCATCAAACTTAACCCTTAACTAGTAGGAATGGCTGTACAAAGAGCACACATATACGTAGATGTGCTCACTAACTCATGTTTGTTCCTGAAAATGATACCAATTATCCACGAAGAAGAGTCAGAATCATGCCTGACCTCTCAGAGCCAATGAGGCACTACAGGTAAAGAGATACTGTTTGTTGGCACCAGAGGGCCAGTTGTTGGCACAGCTCAATGCAGCTAAATGGTTTACAAATGCTGATGCCCACTCTGGATTCTGGCAGATACGTCTCGCAGTGGGAAAAAAAACAAGCAGCTCAGTACATTCATCTCCTCCCAGCAGGCACTGCTGCCTCAACATCTTGCCATTTGGCATGGTCTCAGGACCAGAGTACCTCCACAGATGCCTGTCTCAGCTGCTTGCTGGGTGCACTCGGGTGGTGTAATAATCATGAAGATGATATTGCTGTACATGTGGAGGGAGAGGGCGCAGCATGAATAACCACTCACAGCAGTTCTGGTGCGACTCCAGGTAGCTGATCACAGGCCAAAACCAGCTGACACATGAGCAGCCCTCACACAAAGACCAGTCCATTCTAAATAACACAGTGCCGTCCTCAGCATGCTGGCAACAGAGCAATGATGTGCACGAGTGGAGGGAGTCGCTGGCCCTCCTGTGGAGCTATAGGAGGCTTTACTGACTCGACTTTAGCTTTCCACAGAGAGCTACTACAAATCAATGGTAAACTGATGACTAGAAGGGGGTTCAACCGTAACCAGAGTTTCTGTCGAAGTTGTTGAGGGTCGCCCTATAAGACTGACAACAGTCAGGTGAAAATTGGCAAAAACTAGTTTGTAGAATTATACTCAAATCAAACTATTAATATTTGACTTAAACTCAGTCAAAATGCAGGTGCATTTAAGGTTGAATATGTAGAATCTTTATTAAAAGCTATATATATTTATCAAATAATACACCCACGGGGCATTTTGAGGGGTACAGAATGAAAATATAGCTTTTCAGTTTCATCTCAACCACACACCTGTAAAGTTTCTTAAAGTGTAATTCCGGTGCAAAATCATCCCACGGTCTTTTTCGGCAATTGTATACATCAAATAAGCCATCAAGACTGATTGTTTGGAAAGACTTACCAACTGGCCCCGGTACCTGCTCCTCTCATAGTAAAGTCCATTCAAGTCAATTACCAAAGTCAATCCAAAAGGAGGGAACCCATTGGTGATTTATTTAGGAATCGTTGCCTCTTCCAATTTATTCTGGGGATATGGAAAAAAAGTGTCCAGTACGGTGCTGTTGATGAGGGATGGGGAATCCCTCATAACAGTCACACAGCGTGTTTATAGTATTCAATGATTCCAGGCCACAGCTGTTGGCAGCATAAACATTCTTCTTCGGTGCCCGCACACCGAGACTGCTAATGCTACCTCTACCTGTAGCCTGTTCCGGCGACAGAGATCCTAGCCCCTCAGGTGACATTTTGGTGTTGCGGGGAGTTCACTGTCTGGGACTTTTCCAAACCTTTTACTTCTATTATTAACTTATATTTAACCAAACTGCCACAACAAGTTTACGTGTTTTGCTGGAAAAAATCATCAATGGGCTCCTTCCTTTTGGATTGCGTTTGGTAATCGACTTGAATTTTGCGCCTGAATTACACTTTAATTGTGTCTTGCATGGTTGCGACACTATCAAAGTCACAAAATGTATCATCAGACAGACATGTAAAGACCTAGCATAATGATCAAACCCTGCATATATGTTGTTGGTGCATATGTTGCATCCAAACGTTCAGGCCTTGAATCATTGTGAAAACAACACCTGTATCCCCATTGCATCCCTGTTGCATCGCAAAACTATGAACCTATCCTATTCATTTTTTTTCCTGTTTGGGTTTTTTTTGCTAGAATAAAATATTTTCTACATAGCAAGTGTACCTCAGTTTCCTTTCTTTTCATCAACAACCAAAAGATTTTTTTTTTATTCTAAGCCAGAAAGAGAAAAACAAATCACGATTTATAAACCAGACACAGATGAGATGCACGTGTAAAGTCTCGAGAGCAAACAGTCAAGTGATTGGAAGCACCTCATTAGAAGCAGGATGGTGGTTTATTTAACAGGCTGTCATTCATCAGACACATAGATTTTCTAGCTCCAACTGAAATATTGAAAATTCAGTCTGGCTGCCTAACAGTAAGGAGGTAGTGTTACGCTCATACAGTGCTTTCCAACATTATACTGTGAATGAAATGCAATCTCTTGGAGCTTTCAGAATGCCTGCTGTCATCACTGAAAGACTGAAAGGCAACTTCAGCAGTGAGTCAGACAGGCACTGCAGAGACTTTCCATGTAAACAGTCTCCGATCAGAGCAGCGAACCTCCAATTATAAAGCTGCCGTGCTACGTGACCATGTCAGCCTGGGCTCACACCGTTTACTCTTGGAAGCTGTGAGGCAGCTTGCTTTGCATAAGCTTCTTAATGAGTTAGATGAACATTTGGCAAACACAGCTCAGGTAAACGAGGTACAGTATATGAATACAGTTACACACTCACACAACTTGAGAAATAAGAGGCAGTAGTGTAGTGGAGAGCAAATCCGTACAATAAAAATAAACAGTGCAGGACAAAGAGATGAGAGAGAGAAACATGCATTAAAAGGAGAAGTGCCCTGCAGGGAAGTGCAGCTAATTGCTACAAAATTACACATACGTTCACAAACAAGTGACAAGGTTAGTCTTAAATCAAATCCACCTCTGTTTTTTAATTTTCACCTACCCCGGATAAGCGGTTGAAGATGAGATGAGATGAGATAGCATAACCAAATGGAGAAGCTTATAACAGAAGAACTGTAAGGCCAAAATGCAGGGATGAGGCTAAACCTAAGTTCAACTAGTTTCTGAAATGTGCTAAAATTGTGCATGTGGCTAAGACACAACCGAAAGATTTTTAGGTCCTCATCTTTAATAAGTCTTTATCAATAACAATTACTAAGACATGCTTTATGCCACTAATATGACCATTGGTTTTTGTTATGTGTTTTGAATGTGTGTATGTAATTAATCCTCTGTGCCAGAGGGAGGTGCTGCTCCTGTTTCGATGTGTCCCCCTTTGATTTCTTCAGGTGATGAATGGAGATTCTGATTGGCTGGGAGCTGTTCAGGCCATCTTTAAAACGATACCTGCTGCAGATGTCTCTCTCTCTCTCTGCCTTTGTCCTGCCTTCCATTCGATGCAAGTGACTCTACTCTGGTTTAAAAAATTACAAAATTGCGGAGGGATATTTGGCTTCACTTTTGTACAATAGTAGCCTCCCAAGATCAGGATGGTCTCACTTCGTTGATCTGATTGGTTGATTTGGCCTGTCTATCACAAACATAGGTGGTGATAGACAGATGATTTATCCAATCAGCGACCAGTATTTCCACCTCTTACCATAAGATCTCCAACGGAGAGTTCCCAGATGGATATGCTGAGCAAATGAGAATTATGCGAATCAATCCATCTGGGGGAGTCAGGTTAGAACAAAAGGAGGAAGTGGAGCCTTGCCGTCCATCTTTACATAGTTTGTTTGTTATAGGCTGCTCACAAGAAAAAACAATGGGCCATTGGGTGAGGACAGTCCGGCTGGGAATAGGTGATCAATGTATGTAAAGCGTTTAGACTTGCCCTGTTGCCTTGGACCTGAAAATATAAATATAAATAGGATTTTATTTCTCTGCTGTGGTCTTTGCTTACATATTTTGGTTAACTAATCATTAGCGCATCAATTCACATCTTGCACATACTGTATGTGTGTGTATCCATTTTATAGGTTTTTATATGTATGCATACAGTAATATGTATCTTTTGCAGTATTAGTGCAGTGTTTTGGGGATATTCAGGAAATTGTAAAGCCTGTTGATTCTCGTTTTCGCATTTTAATTTTGTTGGGAGTATTATGGCAGAAAAGTAGAGTGTGTCAGTGAAGTATTGTACAGCTCAACATGGACAGAAGCAGCTTAAGTGAATTTGACTAAGGACACTCCAAACGCTGCCACTCCCCTCCTCATGACAGCTGCCATGATGAGAACGTCAATAGTAATGATGAATAATCTGTTTCAGACAGAGCTGAAGAATGGCACTTGTATACCCCCCCTACAGAAACGGAGGAGATGGATGGATAGATGAGTGAAAGAGTGGAGCATCTTTAAGTCTGTGGGGAGGAAGGCTAGCAATGAGTCATGATGACAAAGAAGACAGGATTGATTTGTGACACTCGACTGGAGAGGGAGAGTGTGCAACACAATGAGATACTGAAAAGATTCATGATTCACAATAAACACCAGAGAGACTGAGGCAGCATGTGCTTATTCACCCACATACACACACTGTTGGAGTTTAGGGCTGAGTTAGGGATGCATACAGTTCATCAAAACTTAAGTTCAGGTCCACTTAGTGTCTTTCAGAGCCTGGGGAGAGTGGTTGTCTCCCTGACAACTGTGCTACCCCCATCCACTTATGAAGACCATGAGATGCTCTTGATAGATCTGAACAAGCGTGAGTGGGTATTATGATTTTCTTTGTCAAACTACCATTTTCAAAGTCAATGAGGAACACTCTGTTTCACAGTTCTCACAGTTGATGCTAACTATAACTTCTAATTTTACATTGGGGCATTTGTCTTTTTTTACAGAAAATGATATGACTAACTCGACCATATAATCTAATTCAATGTAATAACACTGAGTGGAGCAGTTCAGCCTGGTAAGAATAGTTTACGCCCGACTGATACAGTGTATGGGCTAATATTTACTTATCACAGATGCAACCAGCCTTTATTTTATGTAACAAGAAATACCACCACAGAAATGATAGAAGAAAGAGAGGCTTGAGGTATGCCGCCATTTTAAACTAATTTGTCCACTAGAGGGACCTGACACATTTGTGTCCTGCTCAGCAAATCCCAAGTCATTTTTTCTAAGGCAGGTCACATCAAAGGCAGAGGCAATTCTAGAGTCTGTTGGGGCCCTGGGCAAAAATTCAAAGGGGGCCCCTTGAACCAGCATTCATCACCTTTGTTACATGTTATAAATATTCCAAGAACCTCAAAAAAAAATTTGCAAAATGTAAACATTTTATTATTTAAAAACTGAACTTATTATTATTATTATTATTATTATTATTATTATTATTATTATTATTATTATTATTATTATTATTATTACTATTACTATTTCCAAAGTGTACATTTTATTATTATTTCCAAAGTGCACATATTTTTGAAGTTAGTTATTTCCAAATGTATTATTTTTTAATTTAAATATATTCATATAAAGAACATTGAATAACAGAAACATAAATAGAACAATCAAAACTTGAGTGGAGTCAGGCGGGGCCCCCTAAGGGAGGTCACTTCTCCTACTGTCATTGCAAACTTTGTGCACATTGTCACTGATGTAGACCACCGACTGGCCTTGGGCCCCAAACAATTGCCTGCCTTGCCTGCTGGTCTGGTCAAAGGTTATGTCAAGTCAAGCAATATTATTAGCCAATTTATCTAAGCTCATCAAAAAATATGAACAATGAACTGAATTTGTTTTCTAATTATTTATAATCAGTAAAATAAATATAATTAAAACAAATAACTTTATAAAAACCTCTCAATCAAAAACATATCCCCTCCCAAAGTAAACAGTGAAATACTGACAGACTACAATGTAATCAAACAAAAATACTGAAACTTATTCATTAATTCATTTTTTCTCAGTCAAAATGCCATTTTGCTCTGCTGATTCGGTTAATTAGTGATATAAATCATCAGGATAATCTCATCTTAGCTACAGAGTTCTTAAAGAACAGATTGTACCTGGCTAACGTGCAGCCCTCACAGACCCTAGGTAACATTACATACACACTTGTAATGACGCATTGAACGAATAAATGTATTACCTTTTTAATATTTTATGTTAATATTTAAACTGAAAACCTAAAATGAACACAGGCCAGTCATTTGAGTCATCATGTCTCAAGTCAAGTTATAAGTTTTTAAGTGGGGTCTCAAGTCATTTATTTTTCTGTCAATTCAAGTTGCAAGTCAATAGTAATTTGAGTTCACTCAAGTCAAAGTCCTTTCTGGTTCTTTAGTGCTGTCACTAAAGCGGAGGAGGAGTCAAAAACACAAAAGGAAAGCAAGTAGGATGGAGGGAAATTTACTTGAGGACCTTTACTTACTTTAGTGTGACTGCATAGACAAAGAATGATCGGAACCGTCTTGGCAAAAACTCAAAGAAAAAATAGAAATAAGAAACAAAAAATTCATGACTGTCATGAAAATTGGGAACCTGATTTGTCAGATGGTTTGTTTCACAGAACCATCTGAGAAGGTCTCATTGAAAACTGATTGAGAAAGGGCAGGAGCTTTTGAAACATACCTGGCGGGTGATTGGATGAACCATCTGTCCGTCAAACTCTCGCCAAAGTCAATCAGGAGAAGAGAGAAAACACATTTTCCATTGAGAAAAGCCTTCAGATAACACTGATGCTATTGCAGCATCAAAGCTTATTAAGAAGCCGCCATTGTTGTTCTGAACAAACAGTCACCCTAATGTCATCACCCCCCGCTCCCTCCTTCCCCCTCAACTGCCAGTAGCTCCTCCAAGATTGGTGCACGGCTGACACCTGGAAGTGTTCTTTCTGTACTGTGAGTCGTGTTTCTAGTTGCCACACACAACTCAGCACCCCCCACCCAGAGCTGTTTCTCATGTTGACCCCCTCCAGCTATCCCTTCACATACACCCGTCCTCTGCCCTTTCACCTTCAGAACTCATTCTGCCTTTCAACCTCAAAAACCTCATTGTTTTCCCCACAGTCATACTTTCATGTGTGTGACCGTCTATTTGCTCAGGCATCGGTGAAATGGCAGATCTCTTCAGTTTAAATGCCATCCCTTGCTCTCTACACTCCATCCATGCCCTTTCACTGTCAACCAAAGTCACAAAAAAGGAAATATGACATTTGTGTGTTTTGAGTTTTGTACCTGGGGGAGGACCAGAGAGCAGATTTGGTTTAAAAAATTTAGAAACACACAATATATAAGACACTGCTGATACGTTTTTGTTAAACGTTGGGATGTAACGTTGCAACGATGATATTATACAGTAAGTAGGTCTGTAAAATGTATGTTGTTGCCTGCCATTGGAAAATTAGATGTTCACTGATTGTTGTGGCCGATGTTTATCTGCTGTGTTGCTGGCTAAATGTTGTGCTCAAAGGTTAAAAATGCTTTTGAAGCAGTAAGCATGTAAAATATTTTTCATGTGAAATAAGGTTACATTGTTTGTATGATTAAATTTGTGCTCTTTTAAAAATAGTGTAATAAAGGGCTGAATGACTCTAAAACAGTTCAGTTATTATTACTTTTAAAGATTTCTTTGTTTCCCTGGCACAAAAGGGGGAAATAAATAACAAAACCAAATAAACAACAGAAAAACAGCTAACGGCCACATTGTTATTTTAAACATCAATATCAGCCCAGAATTTTCGAATCAGTTTTTCCATTTGAACTGATTTTTTCCTGCAAAGCTGTTTCTGCATTTGGCAGCTGCTGCTGTGTTGCTTGTAGCCTGAATGATGTCTTTATTGTGTACATATTTGTAGTTTGCTCTTTGCTCTGCTAACGGTAGATTTGTCCATGTTTGCGATTGGCCATATGCTGCAAACGCTGCCGCATTCAGGCAAACATGCCAATATCTAGATTTGGAAACCCTGGATTAATTTAGCGAGTTGATAACCACCATCATCAACTACAATGGTTCAATTTGGACATTTGATGGACAGATAGGTTTACTTGTTGCTAAAGTAAGTGCTAGCTGAAATTAGCTTAGTTAGTTGTGCAGCTAGCAGTCCTAGCTGACTCAAATGAGTTACCAATAGCCAAACCCTGCAAGAAAACCACCTTGGTACTGTATTCCATGTTGTCAAACTGGCCTCCGTTGGTCTCGGAAGCTGTGTTCAGTCAGCTCCCAGTCCAGACACAAATATTAGGGCCACTAGGGGATGTAACGCACATTCAGTGTTATTGGCTACTGTAAGTCCCCCCTGTTTTCACAGTAAACATGTGAATATAAAAAAAGAAATAGCACTCGGCTAGTCGTTTCATGGGAAGCTTTCAGTGAAGTAGGTCTATACCATAGACTTTATAAAAAATGGACGTAGCTTCTCCGTCGGGGCCCGTTCTCTCAACTTGATCCAGTCGTAGATGTGATGTGACGTTGGGGGGGAGGGAGATACGTACCGTCTGCCTGATATAAACAGAATTAGCCACATTAGCTCCACTGCCCGGGAGCTAGGCTAACAGAATGCGTTACTAGATAAACGGAAGTGGGAGTCAATGTTGAGATTATTTTCCGGAACCAGGAGGGAACAGGAGTCATTTTTTTTATTTTGTAATGGGAAAAGGAGTTTTTAGAGGGTAGAGACTGACATGGCACTCATTTATACCGGCTCGGCAGGTCGAATACAGGCACTCCCCGTCAGGCTAGTGGAAAACACATCGGCTCCAGGAGCAAAGTGCAGACAGTCAGCACCATGCCCATAGACTGGAAAATCCGACCCTCACGGCCAAAATCCTCCCACTGCTCCAGATTAGCATCTAGTGTATGTGCCATCGATAACAGGCTGTCTTGCAAGTCATGGTACTACTGTGACTATTTAAATGTGCGTTGCTAAACCATCTGTTGGTACAGTTGATCAAAGAGATACCATCTTGTCACTTATAGTAACACCACAACTCGAATGACCGCAGTCATGGTCGAGATGGCGGAGTAAGCATGCTAATCCTGACAACTAAACTCCGAGGAGAAGTGAGGGCCAGAGGCTAGCTGTCACTCAAGAACCAGCGCCCCTAATTATCCATAAACTTTATTCTCCAATAACATAAAATCTAGACTGGTACAAAATAATCCACCCCCCTGACCTAAACATACAGATGAGAATGTTTTTTGTCCCAGGCCTTAAACAGGTTTAATGATGCTGTGAAAACGGCCTGTTTAACATGGGGGTCGATGAGAAACTGCTCTATTATGAAACCTGCCTTAGTGGACACTCAGAGAACTACAGTTTTTGGCACTTCCTGATTAGATCAACCAGGAAGTCACTGTGGTCGGGGATTGGTCTATTCACACACACACACACACACACACCCACCCCCCCCCCCCCCCCCCCCCCCACACACACACACACACACACACACACACACACACACACACACACACACACACACACACACACACACACATTGGAAGATCCACAATCCAACTCAAGGTGAAGGGACTCCAGCAAATTTAACTTACAGTCACATTTAGGGAAAAAACTCTGTAAAAACCATGTATGAATGAACTGGGATAATGTCTCTGCCTTTGGACATTAACATCTGCTAGATGAAAGGGTCAGTTTTTTGGGGGAGTTTCATTCAGTCCTATTAGGCTGCAAGGTTCTTGGTTTAACTTCCAAGAAAACAGCACTGTACTGGAGTCCTAGAGCCACCCTGGGAGGCAACTATTTTCTTAGCTGAAGGGCTTCCTTTCACAACCTATAAGTCATGATCTTTACTCTCTCCAGAGTGCAACCATGGAGTTGACTGAATGGGACATAGGGGTGTGCTAATATCAAAGTACCCTATAAGTCTATCTATTATCCTGAAGGACTTCCCATAAGGAGTGTGCAATAACAAAATTCATAAAAATAATAAGCTTTCTATAAAGGATGTTATGGGGGGCAGAAGAAGCACTTAGGGCCCTGAGAGGTTCTAACTCGTAAATGCCTCTTCCTCCTTGTCTTGTGACCTTAGGCAAGACACTCAAGCACAGGAACTGCCCTAATATCCTTAACCAAAAAGGGACAGGAGGCCTATGCTTGGGTCAACCTGTCCACATTTGGTGTAAATGTGGTCATCTTCCAGAATCTGTATAAGACCAGTAACAATCAATAAAATATCATTACAAACACAGCAAAGCATGCATTCAAGTGTTATGTACAGAAAAGAAAATTGAGAACCTAAACAACGTCTGACTCACAGAGCTGATGACGTTTCGGGTTGAAATGTGCAAACTTCTCTCCATGTCTGTAATTGTATATTGAGATACCACATGCATATCATCCTGTTGTAAGATACAGTTACTCAAACTGAACAAAAGCCATGTTCATTTATTGGCATGCATGATTTCTTTGCTCATGTCGGGATGTGTAACACAACAGTGGAGACAAATTGTGCTTCCATACTGCGAAATTAGGGTAAATTGTGGTGAATTTATGATGTGAATTTAAAATAAACCTTTTTTCTCTCAACTCACTATAAAGACATCACAATCATTTCTCCTGGACTGTACAGGAAATCCCTGAATCTGCATGTATTGCAAATTATACTGGCAGCCAATCACCGGGCTCACCAAAGCCGGGGAAACCAGACTGTCCCTATGGATATAATATAATGGATATAACTATGAACTGTGGATGGAGCGACTTGCCTTTAGGCATCTATTCTGCCGAAATTCCAAAAGAAGATGAAAGCCGTCAGTGCAGAGTGAAGCTGAGGAGGAGACTGTGCAGCACCTGTACGGTTTTAGAGGTTAAATCACTGATGGCCTGATCTCACTGCAACACAACAGCTCTTTTAAGAGCCACACACTTCCTGTGAGAGCTCATTTCTGTTCTTTTAGAAGCATTCAGACCCCTGGTTAGCACTAGCATAACTTCCATTTAGCACAAGAGTAGAGCTGAGCCGGGGATTAGCTTCAGTCAGCTAGTCGCCTGGGCTGCTACCTGCAATTGAAGCAATGATCAAAAATGTGACAAATGTGAGCAAGCGACGCAATACTCTGGTTCCGGGCGATTTAATCGCCTCCATCTCTTTTGGTGTGAATGCACGGTCAAGCTGTGATCACACTGCATGCTATAGTTGCGATGAAATCACGCGAGTAACATGCTGCTTGATCACATTTGGACCGTCAGACCGTTAGAGCTTCAGTAAGGTAGCAGCTAGCTGCCTGCTGCTCTACTCTGCTGTTGTGCTGAATGGTAAGTGATGCTAGTGCTAACCAGGGATCTGAATGCTTAAAAGAACAGAAATGAGCTCTCAGGTGAAGTGTGTGGCTCTTAAAAGAGCCGTCATGTTGTAGTGAGATCAGGCTGTCAGTGATTTAACCTCCGTAGCTGTAGAGGGTGCTAACCTGCCTCCGTGGCTCTCTTGTAGATCAGATCAGGATACACTCATGGGATACGTTTCACTCTGCAATGACGGCTTTCTTCTTCTTCTTTTTCTTCTTGTGGATTTCCGGCAGACTAGATGCCTGAAGGCACGTTGCTGCCATCCACAGGTTAGAGTTATAGCCATTATACTGTATTATATTCATAGGAACAGTCCAGTTTCCTTGATGCAGTCAAGAACTGCAAGAATGGCAGCTGTGGTGATCCCCTGATGACCCCCCGGATGTTATGCTGCTTACCGCAATCTCACAGGGTCAAGCGATTCAGCTGAAAAGTTCAATATTTTCAACTCGCATGTTGGAGGCATTGGTTTTGAACCTGGGCGGCACGTTACCTGCGATGCGATAGAGGCGAAAATCGATCGATATTCACATCTATCACGTCGCAGGTAACGCGCCGTCCGGGTTCAAATTGCGTCTGTAGACCAATTTGTATGTAACCGCGCTGCTTCTATCGCGTCAATCACGGGTGGTTTGATCACAGTATTAAGGTCATTGTCATTATTGCACAGGTTTATTTGTGCTTCAGAACATAATGGCCGTAAAACAATAGCAACGTTTGATTTGTACGATTCACTGCTCATGAGACAGCTAGCAGATTAAAATGAGAGAATATCTGCCGCTTGAGATGTGCAAGTGAGAAAACGTGTCTGATACACTGCAGTCTATACACAGAGTAAGAGTGACTGTGTTATACGCTACTGCAGTACAACTGAGCCCGTTTGCTACACCATACTGTACATAATCATTGGAAAAGGAGCAGCTGTAAAACTGTGAATACATTTTTTGGAATGTCAGTTTTTTGAAAAGCCACCTAAATTGTTGCAGTGATTAATTAATCAGTGCCTGCAGTGCGTGTGTGATCACAGGATGTGTGGAATGGTACCAACAGAACCGCGGGATCCTCCACTGAAGCATCTGATAGGCTGACTAAGTCTAAAGCTGTTGAATTTTAAACCGTAATGAATCATGGTGGCTCTGATGTAACTTATCTTACTTAATATCATCCTTTACCTCACTTGAACTGCAGTTAGGCTACTGTTTGACACTAATACATGCAAATTTATGACTATGATTAACTTTACTGAGCATAACGAGAAAAAGGTTGCATGTTACACAGTGGATCTCTGTTGGAAGAACTGTATTTTATATGCTAGGAGAAACCTAATTTTCTGATGATACACAGTGTCTGATATTGCTGATGTAAAGTGAAAAAAAAATCTTCCTTGCTTTAAATAACTCTCTTAATATAGACTGGAGATCAAAATAAAACACTTATTAATACTTCATTTATTCTGAAATACTGTTATTCTTCATTGTTCATTATTTGATAGAATATCAGCTGTGGCTATACCACTGCTGCACTAGTCTGTTTAAAAAAAAAACCACGGCACAAAAACCTTTATTTTGTGGAAAAAACAGTGAGCTAAAATAGGGAACAGTAACCATTGTGCCAGAGAAGATTTAAACAATGTTTTCTTAGGGCTATAGAATTCAAAAGTGAATAGGAAGGGTAGAGCTCTAGATATGTCACCTTGTTCATTGTTCTGATTGGTCGTAGTTGGTCGTAGTGCTATCCAATTGCATGCAGTGGTATTTTGAAATGCATGCGTAGGTGCCATCCCTTGAGTTGGGAAGGTCTATTGCTCATTGCCAGACCCTATGTCTTTCTAGATGTGGGTCTGGATTTCCAGACTGTGTCTCTCCTTGTTCTCTACCATTCATATTTTTTTCCTGATTAATGGATTGTATCCACCAGAAGGGGAGGGACTTCTCTATATTTATGTTCTGACTGTTGTGTTCAGCCCCTTTAAAGATGCTAAAGAGCTTGGTAGACCCGCAGAGATGGTGATAATTATTGTTAATACAAGTGACATCATTCACATTACAAGTCATTGTTGTTCCACTAATGATTAGTGGAGCTTAACATCAAGCTCTGTATTGATGTCTTATAAAATGACTTGTATCGAGTAACCAGGTGACAGTTCCAGTGTGGTTCTTGACCGATCTCTTCAGATAGAGCTGTATGATGATGGTCAGCAGAATAACCTCAAACTTCCATGTGTTTTCGTGAGAGGGGCTAGAGATGTCTTTACTGCTGCTTTGTTTTCAGACGGCCTCCTGTGCTGTCAGGCAGAGAATATCCATAACTGCAATCCATACAGCCACTACACCCCCATCTCTTCTTTCAGCATCAAAGCACACGGGTTCTTTTCAAGTGCGTAAAGTAACACTTTATCTTTGATGACTCTGACTTCAGATTGCGATAAGGCAGCAACAGTAGAGTGAGAGGTGAAACTGAATACAGGAGCTGAACACATGCATACACACTGATACAAAAAAAATACCTGTACATATGTGGGGAAATAGACAAACACTATACTGTTGACAGGATAAAACTGTATGTTTGTTCTGCAGGGGGCACTGTTGTCTCACCTAATAACTGAACTATATTTCAGACACACTGATGTACAAACACACACACATACACACCAAAGCAGTATAACATTGCGTGGGTAGCAACCATAGTCCTTTCATTATGTCAAAATCCTCAAAGTAGGAACTATAGATCAAAGTCAGAGGATTCAGACTTTCATAAGAAATGTTGTAAATTTGAAAGAAGAAAAATAATCCACCCCCCCCCCCCCCAAACAATTTCCAAACAACCTGAATACCACAATCTTGATGGGAAATGGCTTACAGACAGCAATACAAAAGGATATTTGTGTATATCTTAATTGGCCACAATAGCCGGTATATTTTCAGAAATATACTGTATGGAGCTGTTATTCAGAGTGAGTGATGACAATATAAGCCTGTTAAGAAAAAATAAACAAAAGAACAGTGGAATTCTGGAAGAAGCTAAATGCAAGAAAATGAAACTTAATTGTATTCCTCCATCAGAAGGACTGGCAGCATCCTGCTGCAGGAAATTGATGGCACTGGGACTGAATGCATGCTCACGCAAACACACACACACACACACACGTGCACACGCGCACACACAGATCAGAAGTGAGGTGTCAAAGGAAGCCTGGTGGGAAAGGTAGTGAGCGTTGCCCAGATCCAGGGTGGCATTAGATGGATCACTGCTGTGCCCTGTTACCACCCGAGGGTGCTGCTGATGGGGTCTGGCCCACAGTTAAACTCACTACTATACCCTGTGTAAAACCTTTAACTTAACTGATTCTGATGAGACATTCTGACTGGATGGTATTATTTTACTATCCTGGGTTTTAGTACAGTTTTAGTGACCCATATTGGGCACTAAAATATAATATATATAGTCTATATGCCTATATAATGAGTACAGTACAATTCTCTGTAATACTGTACAGTATACTTGTAATGTTCTGGGACATGCACTGACTGTTAACGACAGAATAGGTTTACAAACAAGCCAGCATGTGTGCAGCAGGTTGCAGGGTAGAAAATATGAGCCACAATATCATGATAGATTTATTATAGACATTTTCAACATTTAGAAATAAAGCAACTCACCAGTCAAAATTATAGACTGTGTTAAAAATGGACGTAGCATACCTGTCGGGGTCCGTTCTCTCAACTTGATCTAATCGTCCTCGCCTACAGGAGTCGCCATCTTGTCAGACTTTGACTCCGCCTCATTTCCTCTTACCAAAAAAGGGCATGTATGTGATGTGGGGGGGAGGGAGATACGTCCATCTGGCTGACGTATACCTCCGAGAAAAGGGGAGGGCCAGGGGCTAGCTGTCACTCAAGAGACCACGCCCCTAATTATTCGTTAACCTCCAATACAATGGACACTCAGAGAACTGCAGTTTTTTTGGCACTTCTGTATTGGATCAACCAGGAAGTCGCTGTGGTGGCGGCTTGGCATATGGTCAAAAATACTGTTTAAAGGCACATTTGTATGCGCCACAAGCATTTTCAAAACTGTTTTAGCCGGTCACTTTGGCTAACTATCATGACAGATGGAATTCCAGTGTGAAACTAATGGCAATATTTCTAAGATACTTTTACACAACGAGTTAAAAGAACAGAAGGCCCCCTCACACAGCATTTTAGCATTTTAAAGTAATAAAACAGCCTGACTACCAGTGTGAGCAGTGCGTGTGCTCAAAGGGATTGGTGTTGCAGGTGTCGATATCAAAGGATAAATGTTATTGTCGGCTTATTTAAGGAAAGCATTCATTTTGTGTTTTTTTATGTTGCATTGTTTATGTATGCCACTAGCTGTACTTCCTGTACACATACACCTGTGTAGCCCATTTTGACTCCAACACTATCATCAAGTTTGTTGACGACATAGTGGTGGGCCTGATCACAGATAACCTGAAAGAAGTAGTAGACAACAATGCCACTGGAATTGTACCTGTCTTATATAATCTAATGCGAGTAAAATTTATTGATTGTTTGATAATGCGGGTCAGTGTTGACTTACGTCATGAGACAGGAGTATGTTTTTTCACCATCTTTCCCTAACCTTTACCAAAGAGTTGCAGTCTAAACTTAACCACAAGAGGGGCACAGAGTTTGACCCTGGTCCGTGGCGTCAAATGCATGTGCTTTGTACGCCCAACTACCCCAACCAGCTACATGTGACTTACACAGATGACACTATTGAACAGTAAAACACGTTGTGAGGTTACCATAACCAAATCATATCAAACCATGTAATATAATATAAAGCTTAGTTTCAGAAGACAGCATTGGGCTTTAAATCAGTATAGACATATACAGTACAGTATGTGTGCAATATACTATTAAAGTGGGAAATAATGTCAGCCGCATAAGTGGAGGAAATGACAAAATCTCAGTCTAATGTACTTCTGAGCTTCTGTCTCCTTAAAGCTCTGGTCTACATTCTGAAAATCAGTTGAGACAGATTTGAACAAAGCAGCCCCCCCCCCAACCAAACCCCTCCCCTCAGTGTTCCACGACTCCTCCCCCCGAGCTCGTATTCCCTCCCTCGCCTCCTAACGACACGCCCCCTCTGTCAGAACAAGAAGCCGGACGGCTAAAAACACATGGCTAACGTATGCTAATATGTATTGACATAGGCGTTTATCAGACCGGGGAAGTTCACAGTCATAAGACAGTATTGAAACAGACTAATGGAGGTTATTTATGTAAGATCTACCACAATAAAACGCAAAAATGACCTGTTCAACAAAAAGTCTGCTGACTCAGTATCTGTTTTCAGTCCCAAATCCTGGCGTAGCCTTCTCCACTGCTCAGAGGAATCCTCGATGTTGACTCCTCTTTGGTTCCCGTGTCTGTCACATTTCCTCTTGGTTTCTGCCTTTTCCTCGCTCCACTTACGTTTTCTCTAACCTTCGCTGTTGGGGCGAGCAGAGGCCTCTTGCTCGTATCTGTCTTTTCCATCTCCATGGTAACAGAATCTCCGGTAACTGAGCTGCTAAGCTAATCACTAGCTGCTCAGAGTTTACAGAGAGGGAGGGACGAGGAGGGATGACGAGGAGCAGGTGAGACGAGGGGATTGGACGGAGAGCACGAGCCAATGGGAGCCTTCCGTGACAGATGACTCCTGTTGGTCAATTTCTATGCAGGCCTATAGTTGATAGACTGAATGGATTTTTTTGGTTCTTTTTGCTATTCATATTGTGTAGATCGGACTACAGGACCATAATCACCGTATAAACGATGATAATAATAATTACCAATATTCCAAATGGTGGACCATAGCTCTAAAATTACCTTGAATAAGACTGCTGTGGAGCTTGGAAGTGGTGTGTTTGAACAGAGTGGTGTGTGTGTGTGTGTGTGTTACAGAAAAGACAGAAAAAGATAAGGAGACAGCTGCAAAACAAGGAAGATGGAGAGAAGTGACAGGGCCTGATTGAAAGGCATCACTGACAGCAGATGAATGGATGACTGCTGTCATGTATCCGTGGGTAGATACGTACAGTATCTTTCCTCTCACTTTGTATGTGTTTGCAGTTCTTTCTTTGCTGTGGGGAGTAACAGCAGGGGCTTAGGAGAAGGAGACGGGAGAGCAAGGACAGATAGTATGCAAATATAAACAATGATAAACCGCAGGAGTACATAACAAAATGTTCTTAATTACCTTCAATTCATTGATAAATGAATAATTCATCTGCTGAATGAACTTCAAGACCTGTTTTTCTTAGCATGCTGTATGGAACAGGCCCTAGACCTCCATCCTCAAATGAAATAAACAAAAATTAAAGAGCAAACGAAAAGAAACAATCAGGAAAGTGCTTTTAGTCTCAGGCTTTTTACCTACATATAGGGTTCAGGGCCAACTCCTAATTCCAGAGCTGGAACACCTGAGAAAAAGAGAGCAGAGGGGGAGATGAAAACAAAAAACAAACACAGGGGAGCGCATTACAGAGATTATTGAAGTTGCTTATGAATTTAATTTCCATTTATTTATTTATACAGACAATTCACATCAATTTATCAATTCACATTAATCAGCGTAACTGTAAATGTGACAGTGTTAGCCATCTGACTAATATTCAGCTGTAGTCCTTTGGTAAGATGTTTTGAGACCAGAGCAACAGGAAACAGCAAGACAACAGGACCCCTGAAGGAGAGCAAAAGCAACAAAGTAAGCATTCTCAAGACAGTGCTGAACCTATGCAGCGCTACAGGAAAACTTAACATTAATACAGTAACACATCAAAAATATTCACATTCAGTTCATGTAGCCATGCAAGCAAGCAACACAAAGCAACTACACACAGCCAATCAATACTGATTCTAGACTTTTACACATGCAATGCAGAGCAACAATAAGCAAATTATATGTAAATAAAATACAAAAATACAGCAATCATGATGGAGATAAAAAGTTAAAAGATGCAGTACAGGTTAGTAAAATGGTGATAAAACACATCAACTACAAAAGCCATGCAGCATGCATTATTCTGCTGTGGGTGAAAAGCGTTGGGGACATGGAGTTTATTATAGCAAAGCAATGGCACAGAAAAAAATAGCATATTACATAACTTGCTTTTATCAGCATTGACAGCGTGCTAAACACACCTTTGAACATTTTTTTAACATGTTTTTGATAGTACCAAAGAAGGAATATCCAAATGAAGCTTCATGAAACATTAGTTATATTTGTTGAATCCACTAGATGGAGGTCTTGTTTTAAAGAAAAGGACTCAATGAATGGTGATTCAGTGTGTTTTCAACCCTCTGTTGAACAGAGAGCTCTATCTGGTGGAAAATAATGAAAATGGTTAATAAAGCTTCATTTGGACATCAGACTGTTAAAGTGAAGACAAAGCATCTGGATTGCCCCCTGGTGGTTGGCTGCAGTATAGGTCATGAACCAAAGTAAGAGTACACCTCAAATAAATTGGTGGCCAAACTTCAGTCACTACATTGCTGCCCACGTGCTTGCACACTCAATAATTGCGACCTGCATCATGTTGGTATAATGCTGTAAAATGAAACATAATCATATTTACAATAACGCTAGCTCAATGTTTGCAAATCATCAGCCAGCGCCATGAAGAAACCAATGGCAGATCCACCACATGCAGCCAAAGCCAGTGTAGGTTTTGCTGAGCTACTTTTAGCAAGCAAGCTAACTAGGAGCAGTAAACTAGTTTCAGGACACCCACCTACCTTAGGTCCATCTCCAGGCCGCCGCTGCAGAATGTATAACAGAAGAACAGCATGTGTAGACGGGAGCGTACCTATGTTCCCCAGGTCCTGTGTTTCCCGGGGTCCTATGTTCCCCAGGGTCCTATGTTCCCCGGGTCCTATGACCCCCGCTTTTACCAAAAAAGAAAGGGTCCGCTCCCCAGTTTGTTATTTATTCCGAAAATCTAAATTCCCTGGCAAATAGGCCTATGTAGACCCTAATCCTACCCCCTAACCCTGACCCTTACCCTGACAAAATGCTGAATTAATCCGCGAAGGCATAGGTTTATGCGACCAGGACATAGGGATGACCCTGTGTGGTTCATATGTTGACGTTAGCGGACTCCATTTAGCTAATGCTGTTGGCTGTAGGCAAGCTCAAGAGAGGCGAGGGACTCACAAAATGTCACATCCTTTGGAGTTTCACAGAAAATCCATCCCAAATTCTTTACATAGAAGTCAGTCCACAGGCTGTTAAAGGCAACAGAGAAAGTCGGTGAAGGTCTTAATTTTTAAGTTGCATAAGAACCCGTTTGCCCATTTGCAAACGGTCATTATTCAGATGTTAATTGTACTGATAAGTTGGCCTTTAATCAGTGTCTAATGTCTGATGCTAAAAAAGCTGTGATTGACTAGAAATTGGTCGTATGGGTGTATGGGCAGAACTTCAATACCGCCCGATCAGTACTGTGCAGACTCTGGTTGCAAAATTACAACATGGCAGTGCCCGTATCCGGGACATTTTACTTAACTTTTGTACAGTAGGAGTAAGTGATGATGTTTCATCCATCTTTATAGTCTATGGTATGTATATAGCAGTACTTTTAGCAGTACTAGTAGTAGTTGTATTCATTGCATTTTGAGAACCTAACATCACATCAGTCTGTGTAAGCTCTCTTTCTGTCGGATCCAGCCCACTTCCCTGCATTCATCCTGTCTATCACACGAGCCAACAGTCATTTAACCATGAAGGAAAACTAATAACCCAGATAATCCTGTGCAAAAAAAACAAAACTGATTTTGTTTGTCTCTCCTTGACGGGGTGTTTGGTAGTGATGTCCTGCTTTCCCTTGTGCATTCTTTGGTCTATTGTTTCCCTGTGTGTTCATCAGATTGCATTGTGGGACGGGTGACAGGAAGACAAAGATGAATGGGATGTTTTGATTGCTGTTTGTGGTGCTAATGTGTTTTAGTCACTCAAATAGTCTCTGTGGAAATGGAGTTAATGAGCACTCTTGTGTATAGGAGGAGTATTAAAGTTATTATGTTGTGTTGAGATGAATAATGCCTGTTTGTTCGGGGCTGCAATGCTTTTAAAACATTCCCTCTCGCTCCCAGGACAGTAGCGAGTGTCACTCTGTTTCTACTTTCTTTGCTTTTGTTGTGAGGGTGTGTACACAAAAACACACACAGAAACACCCGGACATGTAGGAATGAAATAACAACTGTAAAAAGCCTGCATTAAGTTTGGAGCACCAATTATCCTCACCATCTGGATGAGTGGGACATGAAACAGCTCACAGTCACTGAGAATAGCGATGAAAAATAACAGGTGATTTGTGGTGCTCATGTCTCATTTCTTGGTATTGGACCCCTGTTAGAAGTTTTGAAACGGTACGGTCCATTATCCCCCTGGCCAAAGCATCATTATACTCTTCAGATCTGAGAGCTCAGTGATTTCACAAATTTCTTTGGCTCTGATGAGAAGAGATGTTCTCTCTGATCAGAGAGAGAATCACCTCTGTGCACAGTTTTGATGTTAGGCTATTTCATTAATCTGCTGTAGCTTCATATTGTATTTCACCAACACTGCGTCTTTAATGAGCTGATTTTATTATGCACATCTCAAACTTCGGCAAAGTTGATCAATTAACACACTTAAGAGGATTTTGGAGACAGGCAGAGGAGATGGCTGAGAAGAATGATTGATTCAGGGATCTGTCAGCTGTGACAGGAACACAGGAGCACTTAAGAAACTGTGAGCCATAGCTCAAGGCTGTCAGGTTCAGTTTTCAGGCCAAAACACAGCCTTGTTGTTATAAAGCTTCCCTGAGCACCACAAAACACCAAAGTCTAACTGGTAAAAGACTGAAACTGAAGAATCTCTGACTGGAATGACATTGAAATTTTCATTAAAACATCTAGATGAAAAACTGAATTTTTCCTCTGAGTGAGTTTATGATACTGATCCATATGTGGTTTTGCATCATGTAGACGATATGAAGCATTATGCATGAATATGCCTCTCCAATGTCAAATACATTTGAAGATAAAAAGAAAAGATAAAAGATGAAAAATGTTTATGCTAAGTAAGGATTAATGCCTGGCAAGGTGTCCTATATTAAGAATGAATGGATTCTGGCTTCCCTGTCCATTAATTCCTGATATAGGACACCTCAAAGGGCATTAACCTGCGTATACCATAATCAAGTACCAAAGAACATTTTTAAAGACCATTCATTTACTGTAAATTTACATGCATTTTGCAATCAAAATATATAGTTCCTTTTCAAACAATGACTAATGGTTTGACTAATAATTGGAACAATAGGTCTTATCCAATAAGTTTCTTATGCAATGGAAACGTAGGGTAAATTAGTTAAGACTTGGCAACAGTATAAACTGTATTAAACAAGGGACGTAGCCTTTCTGTCGAGGCCCGTTCTCGCAACTTGATCCAATTGATCTCACCTCTGGGAGTCGCCATCTTGTCAGATTTTGACTCTGACTCATTTCCTCTTACCAAAAAAGGGAGGGAGATACGTCCATCCGGCTGACGTATACTGAATTAGCAAAATTAGGGGAGCTAGGCTAACACAACACATTACCTAATAAACGGGAGTGGGATTCAATGTTCTCAAGTCAACCATCTTGTCACTTGTGGTAACACCACCATACAAATGACCGCAGACCGCTAACAACTTGCCTCCGAGGAGAAGTGAGGGCCAGCAGCTAGCTGTCACTTAAGAGTAATCGTAATTATTCATAAACTTTAACCTCCAATAGAATAAAAACTAGCCCGGTGCGACAAAATTAACCCCCCTCAGTGTGGAGATATGACCTGAACATACAGACTATAATTTTTTTTTTGTACCAGGCCTTAAATAGGTTCAATTATGCTGTGAAAACGGCCTGTTTAACATGGGGGTCAATGAGAAACTGCTCTATTGTGTAAACTACTCCTGATGGACACTCAGAGAACTGCAGTTTTTGGCACTTCAGTATTGGATCAACCAGGAAGTCGCTGTGGTGGGGGCTTGTCACAAAGCAATATCAAGATTTCCATGAAGAAAGATAATCCATGTGGAACGTTACTGTTGACTACAGTCTGAAGCGGTGAGTTGAACAGTGAATGGGATGTGATCTTTGTGATATAAAGTTCAGAGGAGCAGAGTAACTTCTTACAGTCTCATCATGTGGTGTTCAGAGGACCTGAAGGACTACACTCAATGTTGGAAAGAAAAGTTTTTATTTTTCATTTAATTAACCTGGAACCATGAACAGACAATTTCACCGGAACTACTTAATAGGTGTCCTATATCACGTTTTAATGGATACCCTGCAGCCAATCAGAATTGAGTTTTCACCTAGACCATGGTAGAATTATGGAATGTAATATTGTCTCATCTTTCCTAGACTTGGAGTCATGAAGATTGGGGAGACTACAGGTCGCCCTGCTCTTTGAATTAATGAGCCCCTACAATACTGTACCCTATAGTAACTGAACAGACCAAAAACAGCAAGGACCAATGCATTTTTAAATCTTCGGGTCCTGTATCTTGGCAGAATATATCTCCGAACAGAAGAAAGAAACCTGAACTCACTGAACAAAGGGTGACATGAGTCAGCAAGGATTATTTGGGCCTTTTTTGTGACTCATGAGAGAGATCATTTAGATCAATGCCTGCAATCATACTGTAAATAATAACAATAACTTCAAACCTTTTCCTGTTTTTCAAAGCATAAGACATTCTTATAAAGGTTGTGTCAAGATTAAAACTTTTGAATTTCTGATAAAAGTACATATGCCTATGGACATTTGCACAAACATCAGTATTAGGTTCAATGGTCAACTTATCATCAATAAAAGAATTCTAAAGTAAATTATTATTTCCTTTGTTTTCCACACATTTATATCCAAAAAAGGAGTGATTGCACCAGACACTAAAATCCTCCACCACTGGAACATAGTCAGTTTCCTCAGGGACACAATAACAGACTCATCCGCGAACTCAGTGATCTGTCTGATAATGACACGGACATTCATTTGTATCCAACACAAAAGTGGTGAGAGGACACTCCCCTGGGGAGAAGCGGTGGAAGATAAAAGTGCATCAGATAAACACCATTGACTTTTACCCTTTGTTACTCTTATTAGTAAAGTGAATCCATATCTGTTATTAAACACTATAAACATCAGACAGGAATTGTGATTCACTCATAATGAGTTTTCACCCTTTTTGCTTTAAAGAAAGTAAAATTTCTGATTGGAAGAATTCCCATTACATGAATCACTATAACAGGAAGTTTTAACACGTTTAGTGGGTGTATTAGAATAGTAAAAGGAGAATATAAAACTAAAACAACTAATTACACGCAGTTTGGAAATGCATAATGTCTTCAAAAGGAAATTAGTCTACCCACGGCCGGTGTCCCACTCAAGGCCCCAAACGCCCCGTGGTAAAAATGCTTCGCGTCAGCTGTTCCATTCATTTCCTATGGAAGAGGTGGTAACTCCCATTGTAGCGGACATTGGGTGGGTTGGCAGGCCACGTCAGCTAACTTAACTCGCAAATTTGTTTAGCATTTCAGTGACAGTACAATCCTATTTCTAATAATTTAAAGTTTGGCTGGAGTCATTTAAGCCTCTTTTCGTATGTTCAGTCCATGAAGGCAGTAAAGCTTAATGTTTTCCTTCTACCTTTGTAAACAGTCAGACTGTGATTGACAGCCAAAGCAGGCAGTGGCAAACCATCAAAAATGCATGATTTTTAAAAATGTTTTTGTCAAATGCTCCGCGATATTAGCTGCTTGAAAATAATCACTTGATAGTAGGAACTTTATGATACGTTTATTTTTAAAAATACAAAAATTGGGAAGCAAAACTATAACTGCTCCCCCTAATTGAATGGGGGGGATGCCTTTTCTTGCTCTCTTTGTTTAGTCAAACTAGCAGTTTCTAAGTTGTGGTAAGCTATTCCACACTTTAAGAATGTATGAAGTGTTTCAATTTGAACAGGCAGTATCAAGAGAACATTTAATGGACTAAAAAATAAAATCATCATGAATTCACCTTATTTCCCAACAACACCATCTTAAACTGATATGAGTCTGAGAAGAATGGAAAGAATGCACCTCTATATGCTGCCTCACTGTTGTGTTTCCAAATGTACTTTTCAGGGTTCGACACAAAAAGTTACTCTGTGGCCACCAAATAGCCACACCAATTTTTTTTATGTCTCTCTTGAGGAAATCATGATGTCACAGGCCATAATCCATTCATGAGCGGTAATCCACAGCCACAGTAAATCCTTTTGTTCACCAGAGACTAGGGGTGTGCAATATATATCATCTATGATAGTATCTTAATTGTTGTTTTAACAGTGTGGGAAATTATAATGTCCCACATTTTGAAAAACCAATCAAAACATGCCTTTTTGAGAGGACACACATTTACTGCATGAGTTAGCCTAGCTGTTAGATTGGACTGTTTTCAGCCAAAATATTTGGGCGGTTTTGTCAGGGTTTTGTGTATGTCTGGCTTGGAACTGTGAACTTAATTTGGCACCCCTTTCTGCGATGCGTGCGCATTGAGAACACATGCCGTGTTTACGCTTCACAACAACAACAACAAACCCAGCTAACGTAGCTGCATACTATGGCTGAAGTTAAACATGAGTGAGTACTTTAATAATCCCAGGGGGAAATTGTTTTTGTTTCAAACTCCAGCTGTACAAACAACATATTTAACAACAACAATATTATACAGATAACATATTCGTAAAAACAGAAATATAAAACAGTATACTTATATATATATATATATATATTTATATATATATATATATATATATATATATAAAATATCAATTTACAATAGTAATATATAGTAATATATACAGATCAAAAGTACTGTAATAGTGTGCAAAATACCGTAAAAATGTGCAAAAAATAAAAAATGCCAGTAGACAAAACACAAGCTCTACCGGCCTCAAAATAGATGTCGTTAGAATGAATAACTAATTGTGGATCATCCTCACTTGCATGGAGGTGGTTTGGCTCGAAAACACTGATGTTGCTCGGAAGATGCCGATATGCAAAGCAGATGCAGATGCCAATCTGGAAAAAGGTTTCCGTCAAAAACAACTTGACAACAAACTTTTCTCACCATCTGCAAATTAACTACCACACAGAATATGAAGAATATTCGGCCATCAGTGGTCGATCACGACTGGCCAGCAAGGTACACTCAGCAAACTCGGCAAGGGAGTGCCTTAAGACAAGAAGGGCAACAGATGTCAAGCACTAACGCAAGCTGTCACCAATCTTTTTGCAATATTTGACACTTGAAGCTTGGATTTGGAAAATTAGTTTTGTTTTAGTGTTTGTAGTTCAAATATGATGAGTAGTGTTTTCATTAAGGGGAAGTGTCAGTTTAAAATGCTTTCATGATAGTTTGTTAGTGGAATATTTGGTAAAGTAAATCCTATAAGCCACATTTAATGGTTTACATATACTTGCACTACTTGATCTCAATACATGCACTGGTGATTTCAGTGTTTTTGTATTATAATTACTTGAATGACTCCCTTTTAATATAATAAATAAGACCTGTTTAAGTTGTTTTAGCATTAACATCTAATATACTATTACAAGAGCAAGCCAGTACAATAGGCCTTTGATGCTTTTACAGACGCATTTTTGAGGGATGCAAAATATCATCAATAATTGTTATCGGCAAAATCCCCCAAAATATAGGGATAGTGATTTTTGTCAATATCGCACACTCCTACCAGAGACTGGACACTGGTGAGGAAAATGCTAGGTAGCAATAGCCGAAAAAGGAGTTAGTGTTAGCCATTAGCCCTCCATCTTCCCCAGGCTTTGTTTACAGTCTCGACCCCACCTAATAGCGTGTTTGTAGCCAGCATCAGTGTTATACTACTAATTCTTTTACTAGGTCTCATCTCTGTCTCAGACAAAGAGGACTTACTCCAAGGCTGGTTAAGAGCACACCTGTGGAGATATCATTTAATTGCCTGTGCACTGTCTGATATTTATCGTCAGCTATGACAGAAACCGCCCTCATAGGGTGAGAGAGGTGACAGCAGGGAATGAGTTTCAACACAGTTTGTGATCAAATATGTCTAACTTTTTTCCTAGTCTAAACTTGACATTATTGATTGTGTGTTCACTCAATCTTTCCAGCACAGTGTTAAAAATACACATCTATACCCTCTCCATGAGAGTTAATCACCCTTAAGATGATTATTATTTCAGTATTAGCACATAAAAAAAATTGCCATAGTTTTTTTTAAAAAAGCACAGAGAAAAGTAAAGGGAGGGAGGGAGAGTGTGCATGGCGCATATACTTTCATTGTGTTAATGTCTTTTAATTTAATCAAGTGTAACAGAACTATCATCATAACCCTCTGGCCTTGTTTTGTTTTTCAAAATTGCCGCAAGATCGATTAAAGGAATATCATATATAATCAGTAAGTAATCAATAGTCACTGCAGCTACTGCATGACAATTTTAAAGTGTGAAGTGACCATTTCTATCTAAAGCTGTGAGTGTGTGTAGAGTGTGATGCAGGAAGTTCTCTGTCCGGGCCCTGCAGCAGAGTGAGAGGATGGGGGTGGAGCTGCAGGGTTGATCCCTGAACCCTCAAAGAAAGCAGCCTCTTCAACATCTATCAGTCCCTGGAGGCAGCAGTCCGGAGGGGTGAAAACCGAGCTGGAGCTTCGTCATCGCCTCCAGGGCCTCCACAAGAATCAGACGGAAAGAGGAGAAATGTGCAGAGGGGGCACAGGAGGATTTTCTCTCCTTTTTTGCTCCTGTCTTGATGTGTGACAAACTATTAAGTTAAATACAATTGTGGACTTTTAGGTAACTGTATATTGGTTTTGAGAAGCCGCAACAGTGAGCTATCATTTATTTATCTGTGTTGTCCACAAACACCCTTGTTTTCCCCACACTAAATCTGTGGTGGGATAAAACCAAGAAAAAGAAGACGTTACCTAAGGTGAATGATCACTGTAAATATGGACTGTAGGCTACTTGCAATTCAAAAGATGGATTTATGTCAATAAACGCTGCTGTACTTTGTCCACAGGGAATCACTTCCGTCAATTACTTTGGAGACAGTCATTCTGGAAAGGGAAGGAAATATCAATACCAGTAACACATTGAGCTGGCCCTGCCTCATTCTGAAAATATACAGTACAACACAAAGTGAGGAAGTGAAGAAAGGAGAGAGGAGAATGGTTGAGACAACAGCAGGATGATCTTTGGGCTGATGGTCAAATGTCAGAACAAACCTCATTATGTCAGAACAAACCTCATTAGATTTGCAGTAGGTTGTGATAGACCGTATCCATCCATCCTTCCAGTGGCAGGTGGCAGCAGGTTAAGTAAAGTAGCCCAAGTGGATTTCACATATGAAACCCGGACAATATCAGGAGATTCAGGTCCAGAGTTTCTCTTTCACACATGCAGCACACAACCAGAGATTCTCTGACAGAAGTTCCTGAATCTGATCATCTCTCCAGTTAGACATTTTTGTTGCTGTCTTGGTGTAAATCACCCTTCTTCTTCACAATTGGAGGTTTGTTTTACTCCGTGTTGGCCGCAGCGTGATAGAAATGTCATCAACATGTCAACTCACTCTCTGTGACTACACCGGAGGCTGCACATCTGCTGTGGCCGTGGTCACACTTTGAGCTCACTCTAAGATTAAACCGTCTTTGTTCCAGGGAGATCGCAGGGTAAAACTGTCTGACTGACTCTGACATTTGCGTTCTCACATACAGCCCCGCCGTGCCTACCCGTAGATCCAGTTGACCTGCAGCCATCAATGGACCTTCTTTTTGTTTTGATTGACTGTCCATTTGAGAATGTTAATAGCAAATCAGGTAAGTTCCTGAAAATAAGTTCATTGGGAGTGACATGGGACTGCTTTAGAGATGTTTCCTACTGATATTTATTGTATATCATCCATTAGTCTTTTTCATCATGATAAAAATGATGAAGATGAACAAAGCAGTAGTTGTAAAGCCCTTGGGGGCCAACTAACAACATGGGTCCCCAAGCAGTTGCCTACCTTGTCAGTTCACAAGCTGAGCCTCTGAGGACGGCTGTAAAGCCCCCCTAAGACATATCAGGACAGTTAGTGCCTATTAATTTCAAAAGAGCAATAGCCAATGGGGAAATACCATAAACTGTATAAAAATGGATGTAGCGTACCCGTAAATACCTATTCTCTCAACTTGATCATATTGTACTCGGGTATGGGAGTTGCCATGTTCAAGTCGACTTTGTCCTGGCCACATTTCCTCTTACCAAAAAGGGCATTGATGTGACGTTTGGGGGAGGTAGATACGTCCACCTGGCTGACGTATACTGTATTAGCCACATTAGCTCCATCGCCCGGGAGCTATGCTAACACTCTACTAGATTGGGAGTTAGAGTCGAGGGAACAGGAGTAAAGTAAGGAAATATCGAAAGAAAAAACATGAGCTCAGAGTGACAAAAAGAAGTAAACGAAAAAATAAGAGTCTACCACTTTTCCCCACCTATTTTATTTGCACTACATTTTCTTTAGCAGCTCAGGTAATTTTGAATCCATTTGCACAAAAATAACCTTCTTCTTCCTCCTGTTGTGGAATAAGCTCCCTGGTGCCACCAGCCCAATGCACATGATTCCTCTGCGTAGACCTTAAAGTGTACAACCCTTTGCATTCTTTTAACACTAATTGGCATAATGATGGTCAATCACACATCAAATGTCCAACAGCAGTGTTTCATATTTGAATCTGTTGTCCATGTGATGAAACACCGTCCAACTATTTCCAAGCTCGGTGTCAGAACCAGGAAATAAAGAAACTAAATAAAAGAGCTTACAGTAGTTTAACTATCCCTTCTTTAGCTTCCCAACTTTGGTCAGAAAGCACAGGGAGAGACACTTTCCTCTTGTCTCTTGGGTTGGTGTCTTCAGAGCTATCCTCCGTCACTCCATTCAGCAGCTGGGAAACAGGACACTGGACACTTCTGTTGGTCTGGAGGAGCTGCAGCATTCATTTGTGCTCACACTGCAGACTTTCACTTTATATCACTGCTAAACTTTAATTCTCTTTGAGCACACAACAGCACTAAAAAAGAGAGAATATTGAACTTACATTCATCAGGGGAGGAAAAGGGATTGGGAACAGGGATTTGAAAATAAGCAACTTGCTAACACATTCACCATTTCAACTTTATTAAGGTGATAGGTTAATGTTGTGTTTACAGTAGGGGTGACCCCGAATAGTTGACTATTCGACGATTAGTTCTGAGGAGCCTGATTTCACTGCCAATCGTTGCATCGTTGCAAAATGTTCAAAATGTGGTTATGGAACAATGGATTATTCCATTCTGGCTCTGGGGATGCTGAATGTCTGATTTTACATATAGAAGCTTGGTTTCTCCCAATAAACCATGATAAAAAGCCTATTTTGGTATAACTATAAGCCTGTTAATAAATACTGTTGCTAAAAATGTGACAATAACTAATGTGCTTTTAATCTATCTCCTTAGTGTGCAGGATAAACCCCCTCCCCCTCTTAGACTAAGTTGTTCTATCCAGGATCCAGCACCGTCAGAGCCCAACTTGGCAGGGCTTTAAATCTATATGGGCGTCAGAAATACAACAGTCTGCTCCTGTTTAATCATCAGCATCATTGCATTTGTTGTTTTTCATTATAGACGTTCAATCCGACACAGTCTGACACAACGCTGTGGAAGTGAAGCTACAGTTCTAAATGTACCGTCAGCTATTGTCAAAGAAAGATACAAACAAAACACATTTATGTTCTAACAACAAATACTTTAAATAAGATGCTCCTATCAGAAATCCCATCTTTCAGCAAACCCCTGCCTGACAGGTGTGACCACGCAGTGCTGGACTCACGTGCACCCGCCGGTGTCTGCTTCATGTCCACGGCTCCACTCCGGATCACAGGGTTTTTCATGAGCAAAAAAGAAAAAACTGATTAAACAATTAGTCTATTACTATAGGCAAGACGTGACCAATCAGATTCAACTATGAAAATTATTAGTCGGGGACACCCCTAGTTTACATGCATGCTGTGCCTCTCCAAATAAAAAATATGAATTGAATTGAATTGTCTTTACTGTCATTGTACCAGTACAACCAAATTTACAGTACAATCCCTTAAAGTCCAGAAATAATTTAACATTAAAAGCATCAAAAAGAATAGGCTAGACCTTTAAAAGACACATTTAAAACAACAAGCTTACACGCCCACACGCACACGCACACACACACGCACACACACACACACACACACACACGCACACCGTAGCAGCTTAAGGAGACAAAAACAAAAAACAGTAGATTGCAGAAACCCTGAGCATCATGTCCCATCATAGGCAAAGGTATTTGCAGTGTTCAGCACTGTTATAGTTTTTGGATAAAAACTGTTCTTAAGTCTATTAGTCCAAGCATTCAGAGACCTGAAACGTCTGGCCCAAGGGCAATAACTCAAAGTGTTGGTGACTTGGGTGGGACGCATCCCTTAGAATGTTTTTAGCCCTACTAGGACAGCGAGAGCTGTACAGTTCTTCCAGGGTGGGGAGTGAGCAACCAATGATCTTTTGGGCTGTGTTAACAACCCTTTGGAGGGCTTTCCGCTCAGCCACTGTGCAGCTGGCAAACCACACACACATGCAGTAAGTCAGGATGCTTTCTATGGAGCAACGATAGAATGACACCAAAAGTTTCTGAGTCAGATTGTTATTCCTGAGAACTCTCAGGAAGTACAGTCTTTGTTGTGCTTTCTTGATGGTGGTTGTGGTGCTAATGTTCCAAGTTAAGTCCTCCTGTATGTGCTCACAGAGAAACCGGAAATCCGTTACCCTTTCCACCTGTTTCCCCCTGATGAAATAAAATACTGGATACCAATATCATTCCCATATCTGTCCAGGCATGGTGGAGTCAGGACAAAATAAAATACAATTTCTGTGTCATGTGGGGGTACACAGCTCTATTTCAGCTCTGTAATGACTGATTTTCAGCATATAATGACTGTTTGACAAAAAGAGAAAACTGAGTCAGACCAATAGCGCAGTGTTTATGTGTGACTACGAGAGTGTGTGTGTGTGTGTGTGTGTGTGCTTCTGTGTGTGTGTGCTTCTGTGTGTGTGTGTGTGTGTGTGTGTGTGTGTGTGTGTGTGTGTGTGTGTGTGTGTGTGTGTGTGTGTGTGTGTGTGTGTGTGTGTGTGTGTGTGTGTGTGTGTGTGTGTGTGTGTGTGTGTGTGTGTGTGTGTGTGTGTGTGTGTGTGTGTGTGTGTGTGTGTGTGTGTGTGCGCGTGTGTTATGTGAAGCGTGACATATTTACTGAAATGAAATAAGACCAACCTTTGGCACTGGTCCCAGAAAGTGAAAGAGAAAACAGCCCTGCAAACCTGTTATATGATTTGGATGACTTTATGGCACATATAACCTGATCAATTTGCTCCATCACTCTGCCCTCTCTCAGCTTTATGAAACTCACGTCTGCCCGCTCACTTCTCCTCATTTATCCTTCTGTTCTCACTCACTTTCTATCTGTAGGCTTCTTGCTTATTTCAGGGGAAAGTCAACCATTTATCTAAGAGTGGAGAGTCTGTGCCTGTGTGTGTGTGTGTAGCAATGACTTTGCAATCACTATACAACCTAAAGTGGACTCCCTGATAGACAAACAAACATTATAAATGAACTGGTTTCAATCTGTATGTCGCTCCTTTTACCCTGCCAGTTCCCTAGTACAAAGACTGTTTAACCCCTGTGCTCATGTGTGAATGCAGTTCCTTATTCTCCGGTGTATCCATGGAGTTTAATAGGGCGCCTTGATGACACTCTGCGCTGCCCTTATCGCAGGTGCCCAGGAAGCAGAGTGGCGGTCTAATCCTCTCTGCGCTCCCTGTGGAGCATTTTCCAGCTCAGTATAGTATACAAACGCTGTGTGCCCCAAGATCATTTAAATTAACCAGATCAAAAATGAACAGAAGAGGCGCTATACAGAAAAACTTGATACAGATCAACACCAAATCTGCGATAATGCAACAAAATCAGAAAATAAAATGTGGACTTTTAAACATCAGATCTCTGTCATCTAAAGCTGTATTAGTAAATTATTTGATATCAGATAACCATATTGATTTACTCTGTCTGACTGAAACCTGGCTGTGTCCTGAAGAATATGTTAGCCTAAATGAATCCACTCCTCCCAGTCATATTAATACTCATATTGGAGGCGTTGCAGCTATTTATGACTCAGGCCTATTAATAAACCCTAAACCTAAACTAAATTATAGCTAATTTGAAAGTCTTGTTCTTTGTCTTTCACATTCAACCTGGAAAACTGTGCAGCCAATTATACATGTTATAGTGTACCGTGCTCCTGGTTAAAAAAGAAGATAATGAAACAGAGGAAGTTAGCTCCGTGGTATAACTCACAAACCCGTGAATTGAAACAAGTATCGCGAAAATTAGAAAGTAAATGGCGCTCTACTAAATTGGAGGAATCTCGCTTAGCTTGGCATGAAAGTCTAAAAACATATAGGAAGGCCCTCCGTAATGCCAGAGCAGCCTATTACTCATCTTTAATAGAGGAGAATAAGAACAATCCTAGATTTCTTTTCCGCACTGTAGCCCGGCTGACAGAGAGCCACAGCTCTATTGAGCCATGTATTCCTATAACCCTCAGTAGTAACGACTTCATGACCTTCTTTAATGTAAGATTATAACTATTAGAGACAAAATCAACTCGCTTGGCACAGATTTTTCTTCAAACCCAGGAACCCAGGAACCAACTGTACGACCTGATATGTTCTTGGACTGCTTTTCTACAGTCGACCGTAACAAATTAACAAATACTAGTTCAGCATCAAAGCCCTCTACTTGTCTCCCTAGACTCTATCCCAACTAGGTTACTTAAAGAAGTGTTACCTATAGTTAGCACTCCTGTATTAGGTATGATTAATATGTCCTTATCAGCAGGTTATGTACCACAGTCTTTTAAAGTAGCTGTAATTAAACCTCTTCTTAAAAAGCCCAGTCTTGATCCAGAGGTACTAGCAAACTAGACCTGTATCTAACCTTCCTTTTCTCTCAAGAAATTAGTCGCCAATCAGCTGTGCAACTTTTTACATAATAATGAGTTATTTGAGGACTTCCAGTCAAGATTTAGAATGAATCATAGCACTGAGACAGCACTGGTAAAAATTACTAACAACCTTCTAATAGCTTCAGACAAAGGACTTGTCTCTGTACTTGTCTTACTAGATCTTAGTGCTGCCTTCGACACTATTGACCATCACATCCCGCTACAGAGACTGGAGCATCTAATTGGCATTAAAGGAACCGCACCGAGCTGGTTTAAGTCATATTTATCCGATAGACCTCATTGTACATGTTAATGACAAGTCCTCCATGCACACTAAAGTTAGTCACAGAGTTCCACAAGGTTCTGTCCTTGGACCGATTCTATTCACCTTATATATGCTTCCCTTAGGAAATATTATAAGGAAGCACTCCATAAACTTTCATTGTTATGCTGATGATACACAATTATATTTTTCGTTATTTAGATAAACTTCAAATGTGCATTAAGGAAATAAAAAGCTGGATGACCTGCAATTTTCTGATGTTAAACTCAGATAAAACTGAAGTTATTGTACTTGGCCCCAAAGGCCTCGGAAACTCAATAGCTAAAGACATTGTTACTCTGGATGATGTTGTGTTGTCCTCCAGCACCACAGTAAGGAACCTGGGTGTTATTTTTGATCAGGATATGTCCTTCGATTCTCACATAAAATTTACGACAAGGACTGCATATTTTCACCTGCGTAATATTGCGAAAATTAGGAACATTGTGTCTCAGAAAGATGCAGAAAAACTAGTCCATGCATTTGTACTTCTAGGCTGGACTACTGCAACTCCTTATTATCAGGCTGCTCCAATAAGTCTGTTAAGAGTCTCCAGTTGGTCAAAAATGCTGCAGCTTGTGTACTAACTAAAACAAATCGAAGAGAACATATTTCTCCTGTATTAGCTTCTTTGCACTGGCTACCTGTAAAATCTAGAATAGAATTTAAAATCCTCTCCTCCTTACCTACAAAGCTCTTATTGGTCAGGCTCCATCGTATCTTAAAGAGCTCATAGTACCGTATTACCCGACTAGATCGCTGCGCTCTGAGAATGCAGGGCTACTTGTCGTTCCTAGAGTCTCCAAAAGTAGAATGGGAGGCAGAGCCTTCAGCTACCAAGCTCCTCTCCTGTGGAACCAACTCCCAAGTGTTATTCGGAATACAGACACTGTCCTCATATTTAAGAGTAAACTTAAAACTTTCCTTTTTGATAAAGCTTACAGCTAGGGCTTACGAGCCCTTAGCAATGTTGTTATTTTTAAGCTGATTTTGTTCTGCTTAACTATGCTGCTATAGACCTAGTCTGCCGGGGGATAATACTTTTCCAGATACCCTGATTGTCTCTCCTCTCTGTCTGTATCATTCATGTCTCATCAATGCATGTTACTAATTCAACTTCTTCCCCGGAGTTGTTTGTGCTTTGTCGTCTCGCAGGTCTCTGCTGATCGTGGTGGTGCCTACTGCCGTGGTCCTGCATGACGCTTCCTGCTACTATTATAATCTATAACTTTAGCTGTGCTTGTTTCTACTATTCTGCTGTATTAACTGACATTACATATAAGTCATATTCACATTACTATAGATATTATTATAGTTACTGGAAGTGTGTCTGTCTCTGTCTTTCTCTGTCCATCTGTCCGTCTTTTCTCTCTCCTTTTCTTCCTCCCCAACCGGTCAAGACAGATGGCCGTCCTCCACAGAGCTGGGTCTGTCTGACGTTCCTGCCTGTAATAGGGAAGGTTTTCGTTGCCACCGTACTCTACGGGGGAATTGTTGGGTCTATGTTTATCATAGAGTGTGGTCTTTACCTAGTTTGGAAAGTGTCCTGAGATAACTTTTGTTATGATTTGGCACTATAAATAAAATTGAATTGAATTGAATTTATACCATGCGTCAGCTAACTACGGAGTCAAACAAATCTCTGATGGTGAAGAAGGATGATTTAAAGAAAGATGACAAAAAAAATGTCTAACTGGAACGCAGCTAGACATGTTTTAAAGTATTTAAAAACTACTCCTATGATTAATGTATTTTTTGACATGGTTTAACCACAAAGCTGGATAGCATAAAAAAAAAAACGTAGCTGGAAGCACATCTACCCTTTCTTCCTCATTGAAAAATCCTGGATCTGGCCTCACCCTGCTCGTGTTCGTAATTGCGCTTGGTTTAGACTCATCGGTGACTACGTTCTAGCTTCTCCCAGATGTTGATGAGCAGGCCTGAAGAGAAAGTGAAGTACGCAATCCACCAATCAATATGGCTAAACACACTGGAGAGAATCACCCATAGCCCTACATGTTTGAGCCTACTTCAGACAGATGGATACGGACACTCTGCGACACTCTGAACTTGGTGTTGCATCAGAATGGTAAGTGTAGTTAGCATCTTTTATTAGTTTCTGTTGTTTGTTAGCTTATTAGCTTGTAACTGTCAGTGTCTGAAGGCTATAGTGACAGTGTGTTTTCTCTCTGTACTGATAGTCCACTCTCACCAACCCGTCCTATAGTATTTCACATATCAGACAGTGATTGGTTTAAGGGTTAGTGATGTACCCACTAAAGCTGCCTGGGATACGTTTGAAGTAGTGTACATGTGACGGGTTGTGTCTGGTATGTGGTGTAAGAAGAACATCACGGCCACACAGGTCTTGCTCTCACTCTGGTTTCTTCTTTTAATCTGGTGTAAAAAGCAGCAACACACAATGCTGTCATCAGAGATGTTAACCAACTGCATGCATTCAGATCTCCGGCTTAGCAGTTAAGTAGCATTAGCTTGACAAGACCGGAAGCCAGCTAGCGAGTAAGATACGTGGCTAGCTAGTTAGCATTATCTCAACACAAAACATGAATAAAAATCAACATTTCCGCACAGAAATATCTGTAACCTTCAGAATACATGCTTGTATCATTGACAGTCAAAATACACATTGACAATCGTAAAAGTCATTATAAGACATTAAACTAAAAATAGTAATTTCAACATTGCTCTGGCTAAGAAGTTCTTTCTTTGTCGAGTCTCATAGGCTATGGTGCCAGAGAAGGGACACAACATGCAGTTGCGCTTTTAACCCACCAGGTGGCTTTAAAGCATATTTAAAGGACAAGCACATACATTTTTGTAGGAATTCATGATAGGTTATTTCCAAAACTGTTACATACAGACGTCTCCTCCTTCAGGAGAGAAATAAGAAAACAGCTATCTAATGAAAAACGTTGCACAGACAGATCAGTATAGTCAATATCGGACATTTTCAAGTACAGAAACAGAACAATTTTTGTTTGACCAGTGTGAGTACAACTGTACTTCGCCCAGGCACAGCAGGCTCGCCGGCCGCGGCCCTGATGAGAGAGGTGGGCTTTTGTAAAGCACAGATGCACATGTATGGGCACGAGCGTGCGTACATGTACGAGCACAAGCGCAAGCATTGATGGCGGTCTTGATGTCTGTTTATAGGCGTCTGTTCCTCGTTTGATGCGGAGGTGGAGTGTTTACTGCAGATTTGGTGAGATGAAATGTTCAAAAACAATCGGCACAACTAAATCTCCAAGGGATGATGACGCATAAGCAAGAAGCAACGGAGCCGCGGCCCGGATCATTTCAAATAATGTGAGTACTAACCGGCCTGGGCCGTGGAGGAAGTGGGAGGGGGGACAATCACCCTACAGCTCAGGGCACGGTACGGATGGACAGTGTGATTGCGCCCTTAAAAAAAGTTGTGAGATAATCTTAAGGATCATTTATGATCCCTTCACCTTCAAAAAATAGATATGTTTATTTAAGTTGATGTAACCCTCACTGCCCACATACTTACTTGTCCTTTACGTTGGAATCATAGACTGTATATAAAGATAGACAATGTTTCTCCACTTCCTCCCACTGTACAAAATATCCTGGATACAGGCGCCATTTTGAAGTCTACGCAGTAGGGATTGGGGGACGGAGCCAACCAATCACAGAGTCGATCACAGCTGTCAATTCAGCCCGTTTTTAAAAAAAAATTTTTTTAGCAACTAATCAAAACCAAACTTCACAGAAAACTGTCCACATGAACAAACATCCCTGTGATCAGAACTAACTTGTCACTACCAGTTACAAACAGGCTTAAATTACTTAAAGTTACATTACATCACCTTCAGTGTTCTTATCCGTCAAAATGAGAGACGGCCTTCAGATTCCTTCCTTGCCAAAATACATGTGGAACAGAATCTGTTTAACCTGAAAACACTGTATCACATGTAAACACAGCAACAGTGCATGGATCTCTCCTTGCATCTCTCCCCTTTGTGCTTTATCCTGATGCACTTTATTTTAAGCTCTTTAATCTATATGGACAATAGTTCAATGTACCTTGCTCTAATGTGTGGCTCCCCTGATGTTTGGCTATTCTGTACAGAGACTGACTCAGACAGACTGATGGATAGATGGAGCAGAATGAATGGAGTGAAGAGGATGTATACAGGCTTTAAAATCAGGAGCCTCTCTCTACTTTCAGCACATCTGACCATGAAAGGAGAGGGAGCCGATATTAGTGAAAAGAGCATGATTGGAGGGTCTGCGGGAGGCTGACACATGAAGCCAGAGAGGCTGATTTGAAGGCAGACAGATTTCCAACTACAGGCTGCTGGCAGGTGGGTGGGGTGGCATGCAAGAAGATCAGCCGGCAAACATGTTGCTGAGGATCAGGCAGAAGGGAGAGATGCCAGACAACAACTGTCAGATAATGAAATTGATTGCAGGGCACTGATGGGTGAAGGTGGTTTCGGCTGCAGCCATCCAAAAGGACTTATGGGTGTGATGAGTTTCATAGATACTGCTATTATCGGTGTTATTTTAGAATGGATGCAATATTTGTCCACTTTTATTATTCATAAAAAAGTCGTCTTTTAAGGTAAAATTAAGCTCAAGTGTATCCTCTCCAGAGAAAGACAGAATACTCTGGCTGAAGAATCATTCGGAACAAACTTCATTCATGGTAAGATTCCACTGGAGACCCGTTATAGGCAGCTAATGGAAGATGGATGGCTGAAGGGAAAACCTGTTTCATATGAAGGTGATACATTTGCACCATGCATATACAGTAGTAAGACCTGAATACAGCACAGACCATCTATTAGAAGTGAGAAGGTACAACTCATCGCCATTTCCTGTGTCTGTCAAGTGTGTGTCGTCACGGCCCTGCCTCTTTAGGAGACTAGCAGCAGGTCCTGACTGTAGGTGCGTTTCTATTAGGCTCGAATACCCGGAATGAGGTTGGTCTATCTCGCTGAACGGCCCCTAATTTGCATGTGAGTTGCTGTTTGTTGGCCCTGTGGGAGAGCAGGTCCAAAAAACGGCCGCTCAAACCCCTGAGAGAAGCCTGGTTACTGATTGGATGTAGCTCTCAGCGGAATGTGACGTGTGGTAGTACAGACATGACAACAACACTGTGAAGTAGAGTAGACACTTTTATTCAGTGGTGTAGAAGAACGAAGCACAGAAAATCATCTGTGCATGAGCATCTTTGCACAGGCTTGTTAAAATGAGTGTTGCAGCATGGATTCTGACCCATGATCTTTTGCTGCATGCTCCCTCTCTCCAAATGCACACACACACACACACCGCACTGTAGCGGGGTGAGAGCCTGTCAACAAACACTTTTACAGCGCCCAGAATTTTTAAGATTGAGTGTTTTCTTTGATGTTACTTGTACATAAGTTGACGTTGTGGATCATACAGGCCACCTTAAACCAAACTGGAACTATTCTGTATTTCTCACTTGGAGAAAGAGCACTGCTGTATCACTGATCAGCTGATCACCGGCGATCGAAACCCATTTTGAGTGCACCTCCGGGGTCTCGTGAATCCCTCTGGGGCCTTTTTTTTGTCAGGAAACACGGCGAGTGAACGACTATTTGAGAGGGCGTGTCCTGAAACTTTCTGAGCGGCCACATTTTACCCTGATGGAAACACGTCTTGTATTGATTACAACGGGAGAAGTGAATGTGTACACAGATAATGACCTTTCCCATTGCCCCATAGACACTTAAGCAGATATTGGACCCATCTTTCACATGCCACATACCTCCAGAATATTCTGACTAAATGACATTTTTCAGACAGATAAATCAGGAGAAAATGAACTTTGTGTGAGATCTGTTTCTGTCTCGCGAGATCTGACAACACAGTTGAACGTTCCCAACACTTCAGACAGCTAATTATTGTAATGCTAAATATGTAAATATATAATGTTAGTATAAGAAAATATAAATCAATTATGCAGATATAACTTTTCAGCCACCCACATGATGTTCACTACACTTTTAAACAAGACTGCGCCCATTTAGGAGACAGGAGGTGTATACCATTTCATTCCATTGGTGCAGCCTGAAACACTTCTTTAGTACAGAAAAATCTGTCCTTAGATACCCTGGGTCTTACTTACTGCGTGAAATTCTGCAGGCTTTCAGGACGTACGTCAGCCAAAAAAGAACATTGTATTTGAAAGACTGAAAGAAGAGTGTGAATTTGGTGGATCAGAAAAAGGGACAAAATTGTGTTCAGCATTAGGGAGCCAAACCCCATCTTTGGATAAAGCCATAGACAAATGCAGGGCTCAAGTCTCAGATGCAGACCATGGATGATAAGCTCCATCGACACTCTCACTAAAACAATAAGCGTGTATAGAGGATATAGGTAAAAACTCACGGCCAAACTGGTACTGGGATTTCCATGATTCCACAATGCTAGTCATTTAAGAACAATCAATAAAGCTGGTTATTACGATCACACCATGATATGACTGATATGTTATGGCAGTAAATATAGTGTAATAGTACAAACAAGCGCAGCTAAGGTGACAGAATATGACAATGATAATAATTATGGTGGTAAATTTGATCACTGATGAGTAGTGGTAATAACATCTGTGATACAATGAGATACATTACTGATGATGTTTTTATGGCTACAAATTTTATAATTAAACTAATAATAGTACATTAGGACCACGGCAGCAGGCACCACCACCATCAGCAGAGACCAGACACCACCACCATCAGCAGAGACCTGAGAGACGACAAAGCACAAACAACTCCGGGGAAGAAGTGAATTAGTAACATGCATTGATGAGACATGAATGATACAGACAGAGGAACTAGAGAATGGAGGGACTATGTGTTCTTTGGTGTCCAGGTTTGCACACACAAACAAAACAGCAATGGACATAGCACGCTAACAAGAAATGTTAGTTAAGCTTAAAAATGTCCTGGTCTGGGCTTCGTACTGGACACAGATGAAACTGATATCAGTCTGTTGATCTGACTATGTAAGATATTTCCCTTCATATCAGACTGTTCTTAAGAACGTTATGAAGCAAAAATCTAGTATAAACAGGTCGTGTACTCTTCATTGAACTCCTTTTTAAAAATGGCGATGTGTTGTTTTCAGTGAATCAGCTCCTTCTACAGGAGGCGCTTCTCCTCCTCCTTTTTGTTTATAAAGTTTGGCGAGGCTCATTTAGGCGGATCGATAGTTTGATACCTTTAGCAGTCACCTTGCTAAATGGGACCGTCTTTTAGCTGACTATTGATTTACTCATGACGAGGTGAGTAAAATAATGTTCCACTCATTAAACAGGAGAGCAGTGCCAGTGATTATTGTCACCTTTGCTATATTCCTAGCACCACTAAAGCTGTGCAGAGACACTGCAATAACATCTAGATTTTTTTTCTCACTAAGCTCCCATCACCCTCAGTCAGGGAATGGAGATAGCATTTCTGCAGCCTGCAGTGACTGGCTCTCTAAATACACACCTTCACAATGCATTCCACTACACGTGTTCATTTGCACTGGCTAGAGCAGCTCCCTAAAACACTAGAATTACTGTTTATTCTTGAACCTTTGCTTGATTTTCTATAGCACTGAATGTATCTGAGAGTTTCAGCTTGACTGTTCTTGAATGTACTCTTCCATTCTCTGTTCACATTTATAGTGAATCCTTTTTTGTTTCTTTGTTGGATCCAAAGCTGGATTACCAACCGACAAGACAGGAAATGGCCCAAGGTCACCAGACCTGGAGGGACCTGAATGAATTGCCCCTTGTGTACTGTGTGGCAATTTGTCTGTGGTAATTGGATTAATTGCAGATTTGTTTAGTGACGCTCCACTAAAGCACAATATAAATGTACATCTTAAGGGGCTTACATATTTTAACCTAATCTTGAGATCGTTGTTTGCCAGATGAGCCCCGTGAACTGCACTCAATCAGTATCTTTTTCGTTATAATAGGTCAGTAGTAGCTCTTACGGCCTTAAAACTTTACTGTGTTGGTTCACTCTCTCATCAAGTTTGTTTCCAACAGCAGCTGTTTTCTTCCAAAAGCTCTGACATTTCCACCAGAGGCGTGGACAACACTGGCTCCACTGGCTGTTTCCAAAGGTGGTGACATACCCTATTAACGTTCTGTTAATCTGTCCAAACAAGCCATGAAAATGCGAGAAATAAGTGTGGCCACCGTTGAATCGCCTTTTGTTTTAAAACTGCATCGCACTGCAACTCCCCTAAAGTCACCGAAACAGTCCAACTATTCACTGTGTGACCCTCTCTCAGTAGGAAATGAATAGACAACACAGAGAAACCCTCCGTCATCGCCTCTGGTGGAAATGTCGTAGTAATAGTGGAACATTTGGCAACTAAAGACCCAGATATGTTTATAAGGAGTTGATGGAGAAAATTGGATGTTGTTTCATGTCAGCCGGATGTATAACATGTTTACTACCATAGCTTTGTGAGGTAACAATGGGCTTCATGCAGGAAGCTATATATGAGCAAATTATCTTTCTTTTTGTTTGTAGTCATTAGTTTCTGGGATTCATCAGTGTTTTCCTATTTTTGCTCTTCTCTGAGGTGGGAGAACCTTTTAGGAGTGGTGCAGAACACACTGGCCAAGATGAGAAAAAAACATTCAGTTTTCAACAAATTGTTGTCCAACACAAGGAAACATGCATTTTGAATTTTGAAGATCATGAAACACATGAGTATCATAAAATCAAATGTAGATATTTTATTCTAAGACTATCTCATCTCATCTCATCTTCATCCGCTTATCCGGGGTCGGGTCGCGGGGGCAGCAGCTTTAGCAGGGGACCCCAAACTTCCCTTTCCCGGGCCACATTAACCAGCTCTAACTGGGGGATCCTGAGGCGTTCCCAGGCCAGTGTGGAGATATAATCTCTCCACCTAGTCCTGGGTCTTCCCCGAGGCCTCCTCCCAGACTCTAAGACTATTCAATTTGTATATTTAATCATAACGATAATCACTTTACTCTATTCAAGTTTATTTAACATGTTGATTTCAGTCCTGCTGAGGTTCTTCTTCTTCTTGCAGCCTGTTTTGGTGACATCTCTCCAGGTGTTTGTCATGTGTTTGCACACGGCACCTGCGCTTATTTAGTGTTTAGGGGCATTACCATATGCAAATAAACAGATCAAGTGGGATGATCAAGCGGGATTCGTCATTCTGCACACCCGAGTGGTTAAGAAGGTTTGGTTAATCTGGAGATGACTTCATAAGTGAAATGTAAGAGAATGTCAAGAATCATTGTAATAATAAGGCTAATGTGTAGACTGCCATGAAAACCATCGCTGATGGGTACTTAAAGAAAACAGAATACATACAAGATACACAGGAAAGTAGGAGGAACAAGGGGGCGTAAAAGCTTATTTTTGTCCTCAGGTCCTGGATGTATCATATTACAACTTAAATACTTCGACAACAGGGGGAACACAGAAATTTAACCATAGAAATGATTGTTTTGAATTCACAGACATTGCTGTCCATGACAAGACAAATGAGGGTTTCCTACTGCAGGGGGCACTGTTGCATCACAGGTAACACTCAGCATGTTGCTAGTGCATGAGCACACACACACACACACACACACACACACACACACACACACACACACACACACACACACACACACACACACACGTTCAAACAAAGTCCTCTTGATTATTATTCAGAAGCAGTCTGGGTATGACCAATCATTTAACACCATCAAATAAACAAAACAAAGATTCAGATCAACAGACAGACATACACGCAAACCAGGTTGCAACACCTAATTCCACATGTATGTACACGCATACACACGAGCGCGCACATGCACTCACACACACACACACACACACACACACACACACACACACACACACACACACACACACACACACACACACACGCACGCACACATTTTAAGCAACAAATCTTTCTGCTTGCTTGAGTAAAGGCTACAGCAAATTAAGAGCATTTTATACTTGGTGAAAGTAAGATCTATCAGTAAGCTGATAGATAAAGGATCAGCTAAAGAGGAAGGCAGCAGCTTCTTTTTGGGCAAATAGCATCTCTGATGACTGACATTGCTGATGCTCAGAGATGAGACATGCTTGGAGAATAGTTACTACGATGAACCCAGAGTCACCACGGTTACGGTGATTCATTAACCCCTCAAAGCAGAGCCCTGGCTCTGGGGCCAATGGAAGGCGAGAAGCATTAGCAGAGGTACAGGTTGATGGGGTCGGCACAGATCAGACCTGTGGGACCGAGAGAGGTCGCAGCCGTTATTATGGATCGGTCTGAACAGCAAGAGGAACAACAGAGAAATGCTTAGTGTTCTGTTTTCCCCCAACCTCGGCCAATTACTCTCAATGAAACAGACACAATCACAGGCACACAGCCAGGATTGGGCTCAGATTTTGTCCAGTCAGTGTGATCTATTTGTAAAAGTCTCAGCTTTTCATCATGATCATGATCAGCTGTATCTTGTGTGGGCTGTATATAAGAGATGGACGTAGCTACCGTGACGTCACCCGCTGGTTTTAAGACTACAGAACACAGGAGCATTGTAGTTGTTGCCAATTTGTTTGTTTCAAACCGGACGTGACCATATCTGGACAAGAGGGCGGAGCTGGAGAGGAACGCTAAGCAGCTTCAGGGTGTTTATATCTATTGCTTATTCGCCACTAAAGACGGAAAACTGAAAGTTTTTCATGCAAGTCATCATCTGGACTATTGTCTCCCTTAAGTTACCAGCTAGTGCTACCTAGCTAACATTAGCTTTGTTAGCAATTTGCAACTGAACGCCGATTATGACATTTTCAGGTAACTATAATGTTAAAATTAATTCTGATGAAGTGAGAGGGTCAAAGTCCTGACACTAACAGACTAACACCCAAAAAATAAGTTAACTGCTCTTTTAATGTTCACAGCACTATCGCTAAGCATCAACCGTATCATTAGCACAGCCACGTGTCAATCAGAAGAGAGCCTAAAGCAGACACTGCTTTATGGTCTATTTTTGCTCTAAATGGGACCACCATTTAAAATGAACATCATGTTTTAGAGACTTGAAACTAGTGATTAAGACACTAAAGGCATTAGGAAAGTGTTACAGAGGTAATAAATCAGCTGAGAAGAAGGCTAATTTTCTCATTGATTTCTATACAAATTGAGTTTTTTTGCAGCCAGTCTCCTCCTGCTGGAAAACAATACAAGTTTATGGCACTTCTTCATTGGCTTCACTTTTCAGACATGGAAGCTACCTCCATCTTTATTATAGAGTCTGTGTCTCCCCTTACCCTATGATCAGTGCATCATTTGTAGTAAGTAATGAACAGGCTGAAAGATCTGAGGAGCCTTACTTGTCCATTTTCTAGTCATCAGTAGCATCCAATTGGAATTTTTGTCAGGTAACACAACTCATTGCATGCCAGAAACCAATTTTGACGATGCACATATTCAGGGAGTATTCCTTTAATGGTTGGTAACAGGAAGTGACACCTTGTTCAAGCATTCTGGATCAATGCATGGTTTGGCTTGACTTGGCTTCCCATTCTACCTTTGTACAATGACCATCCCACTGATCCAGTCTGTGCTGCATTCTACTGGAGTCATGATTTCCAGGTTATGGAGTTAGTCCTTCAGCGGCTTCATCATGGCGACTGGAGCATGTCTCTAAGGCAGCTACACAGACTCCATAAGGATGTCTACCAATATTTTGTATTCTCATTAAAGACAGACATCACCAGTGAACACATCATCATACTCTGCTTTTATTTGTCCCATTGAGCAATGTCCACTTGGTGAGGGAACGATGATATCTGATGATGTATCTATTACCAGAATGTTTTCATGCGACACATTTATCATTTCATTGGCCTCACAGCTTTTACCAAACAGTGGCACAGTACAGTCTTTGTCCACCACCTGGAACTCCAACTGGTACAATTTTCTTTTCTTACACATTATTAGTACACTGTTTGAGTCTTCAGGTTTCATGTCAGAATCCAGCAAATTACAGGATGATATTGCAAGAAGCACCACACTGACATTGGAATTTTACAACAGGAGCATGTACACAAAGAGCTGAGTATCACTCACTGTGTTACTGTCCACCGCATTTACATTTTCAGCCTTAGTAAAAGGTGATTTCTACATGCTAATCTCTCTCACATTCTGCGAGCTCAGGTTTATTTTTTTAGTTTCTTAAAGTGATTCTGTTTGCCACTGATTTTGCACATCTTACCATACACCAGGCGTTTGTTTGCTTTATTCATGCCTTTTTCTGCAAAACTTGTATTCCACTGTGCTAACTCATCCCATATGGACGCTCAGGACCCTTTGGCATCACTTGTCAACGCACCTGGTAGCCCTGTATGTTGAACTGTGGTGCTCCACAGTCGCTGTTTCAAATATGAGAGACACAAATTGGACAAACAACAATACTTACAGTACAGTATGTGCCAATTCATAGTTTAGTGAAAGCAACTTTTGAAACTCCCTCAGTCCCCCAGAATGTAGAGACTCCCTTTTTTATTATTTCAAGCTATGTTAGAGGCCATTAAGCATCACATTACCACTCGATTGCAGAAATATTGACCGAGGCTTGTCTCCTGTTGTTGTTCTTGTCCCAGAATTACTTAGCCACAACATTTTGCCTAAACTTAACCGGTCACATCATGGTAGTTTTTGGTTGACTTTCGGTCACTGTAAGATATCTCACACATTTTTGTAAAGTTTTCGAAACCTTTTCATGAGAAGAGTTGCACCATTCCTCCAAAGACGGCTTTACTGTTCTCTTACTATTGTCAGTGCAGATAGGGGACTGAGAATGCAAATGTATCCACAAAAGGTTGGACATGTCTTAACTACTAAGCCTTCTTCTATTTGCCTCCTCATCCCCCAGCATAGGACTATAGAGTCTTGTTGAATAAACCAATCTCCCCTCCCACACCAACTGATATCAACCTTCAAAAAGACATATTGGTGGAAGCTGCAATTCAGACACCCTTATCACCACACTGTCTGTGTATTACAGTGTACAGTATGTGCTTCCTGGACTGCAGTGTGTGTGCATGTGTAAGCCGGTGCCTCTGGTGAATAGATTAGTGTTATTGCATCTTCAAAACAGGGCATGGCTCAGCCCTGCGCACACGTTTAAACTAAACGCTAACACAGCATACTGTCACTGCTCGGCTTTGTAAAGAAATCCTTTAGAGATGACAAGGAAAGGTGGAGGAAGGCAGGGATCAAAGGGAATGAGACGGGAATGGAGGGAGATGAGAGGAGGGGAGGAAGGGAAGTGTAAAATAAAAGATGATATTTATTCTTACTGAGAGAGAACAGAGAGCCTTACCTATGAAATATGCATTTGCAAGAATGGGCATCTCTTTGTAAATGACAAAATGTTTATTAAAGGTGAGAGCTCTTTTTCCTCTCGCTATTCTAGCACCTACAGTATCTACAGCTGTGATGGAAATGAAAAGAGAAGGAGGAAGGAAATAAGCCCACAGAAGAGGGTAGATTAGGAGAGGCAATGAGGTAGATAAGGGAAATAGGAAGGAAGGAAAAAGTAGAAAGACTGAGGAAAAGAGGAGAGGAACAGGAAATTAGAAGATGACATAGTCCAGGGACCATGTTAAGAGCTTATGACATTTCTTCCTTTTACTGACCTTTTTCGTCTTTCAGAGGTTGGATTCTTTTTTCTTTTTGGAAATTGTTTTTTCTTTTTGATTAATTTAGTTTCCTGGTTATAACATAATCCAACATGAACATGATATAGATGTGAGCAGTTAAACTCTATGTATATTCTAATACAAGTAGTGGAAGAAAACAATCTAGGCTAGGTTTACATGTGGCAAGGTGTTTTCATAAACAGACATTTCACCGTCTCCGTTGTGCACACCTTTTCAGAAAAATGTTCATTAACACTAACCCAAGTATGCCAAACCTGTAGGTGTCAGTGTAAAGAGAAGCTCAAGCCCACGTTAGCCAATGATCCATGATCCCCCTAGAAAAATGAAAATGTAAAGGTGCAAGTTTTGGCCCATACTTTGACGTTGGCTGCCAAAAATTAAGTTTTTCTCTGTTTACGTGCAAACGTGTAAATGGAGCGTTTCAAAATCAAATAGCTTTTCATTAGCTTAGCTCTTTTACCGATCAAGTAGTGCGGTAATGTCACCACAAGCTACACTTCCTCAAACATTTCTGAAGCTCAAGGACATTAGAGCTTTCTGCTGCATTCTGACACAAACCTACTGAGGACGCCACCGCCATCCACAGATGTGTGCAAGGATGTATAAAAAGATGAAGTAGATGCCCAACACTGGTGATAAGCAATATGACACATATTAACATAAATGTGTTTGTTTATAAACGGACTAACAGAGCCGCTAGTGTCTGTTCCACTTGGGAGCAGCTGCTGCGTCAAGTCACCTTGTGGTAAAAGTCAATATACCAGTTCAGAGGAGTGTTTGGCTAAATATCAAACCAGTTGGACCACATTTTTACCGGCCCAAGCCTCAACAGCAGCTAGCCTGGAGGGGTGTCATCCCTGTTCCCCAGGTCCGATGTTCCCAATGTTCAGGATTTCGGTCCTGTCAGTCCCTTCCCTCTTAGTTTTGTGTGAGTTTGTCTCCCTCTGTCTGTTTCTACGTGCTTGTTTCTTTCCCTTCATGTTTGTCTGTTGGAGCTAGTAGGCATGCTTCTGCCCAGCTGGGGCTCATCTCCTCGTCAACGCCTGGATAAATAGCTGGATGCGGCTCACATCCGCCGCTACACCGTTATTGCTATTCCGTGGTTCGTGTCTCTCTCTTGGTGGGCTACCTATACTTATGATCGTGTTCTCTATCTGTGTTGCATTGTGTTTTGTTAATCGTTTCTTTGTTTCTTTTGTTGTAGTGCCCCGAGGTCCTGTTTTCGTCTCCTTATCCCTGCGTTTGGTTTTCCCCTCGTCTTCTGTTTTCCTATTCCCTGGTTTTGTTCGTTTTCTCGTTTGTTCATTAAATATTTGTTTAAACCTTACTCAGTGTCCTTGTCTGCATTTGGGTCCCGCTACTCTGAGTTATTCCCCGCACCATTCATGACATTCCCGAAACATCAGACCTTTTTTTACCGAAAAGGGTCCTATGTTCCCCGGTCGCATAAGCCTCTGCCTTCACAGATTTAATTCAGCATTTTGGTAGGGCTAGAAGTTATGGTTAGGGTTAGGATGTGGGGCAGGGTTAGGGGGTAGTGTTAGGGTCTACATAAGCCTATTCGTCGGGGAATTGATTGTAATTGTGGAAAAAATAACAGACAGAGGGACATAGGACCCTTTCTGTGAAAAACGGTAACAAACAAAGCGGGGAACATAGGACCTTTGGGAAAAGCGTGGAACATCGTTGTTGCATTAGTGACTCCTGCTAGTTGGTTGGCTGCACAGGGGGGTTGAAACTGGCAGAGGACAGCATAAATGTTAACCTGTTTAGAGCTATCAACAGTAGAGTTTGCACTGGCAAGAAGTGCAAAGGAAATGGGACATTACAGACTCAAAGAAAAGGGACCTAAAAATGTGTGACTTCACTAATTTGTGATTTCTCCACTGCTGTACACACTATACACACACACACACGAAAACACACAGCCTGCCAAATGAAGCCCGTCCAGACATCTTGACTTGTTTTTCTTTGAGGTGGTGCTGCGTCAGACTGACGGCAGCTCAGAGGTGTGGAGAGCTTCACTTCAGATGTCAGCAGCATTATACGGGCCTGTTAATCAAACACCTTCACTGTTAGATCAAAGCTGACAGGTCACTGATAAGAGAATTGCTGCTTCAATGACTTGAAATATAATTGACTTGTCGGCCTCCCCAGCTGTTGAAGAGACTTACATTAAAACCGTCCATGGGGAAATGTTTCTCTCAGCGTGACAGTGGGAAGAAATGCGAGGCCATTAGGAATGTCACTGCTGCAGGATTACTACAGCAGAGGGAACCTTCACAGAGTCAAGTGGGCTGCGGTTTATTACAACTCTGGAGTCGTCTCTCTTTAGTTTGGTTAGTTTGGTAAGACAGATACATTGAGTTCAGGTGACACCAAAACAACTACAACTTTAACGCTATCTGGCTGGCTTAATGCTTTGAAATAATGTTGTGTTCAAGACCACATGTATAAAGACAGAGAGTAAGGAATAATACAATGAAATGGAACAGTTGGGACTCTAACAAAAGACATAATTTGTCCAAAGTAAAGACATTTTCACTCCCCCAAGCATTTTCTAAAAAGACCGAGCAGTCAGTCATGCATGCTGATATAACCGGTAACGACTCACTAGTTACCTTATCAGTTTTAATGAAATTGCTTATCAGTTTAAAGTGATAATCAGTTTAACAGGTGGCGTTATGTTTTAAAAAATACTAAAAGTAATAATTGACCTGCAGGACCAGTTTGTTATTAGTTAGTATAGCTGTTGAGTATACAGTATACGCTGTGATATTTGAATGAAATTATTATTTTGTTTACACATTATAAAGAACAAAACCAAAACAATTTGTGTGATTAGGCAACTGACAAAAACATTATCATACATGTTTACATTGATCCATTTCACAATTATAATCCACACAATCAATAACCAAAAAAGGGACAGGCTGAGGCAAAGACTCATTATTGCCTAACCTATACAATCCATAAAATATCCCAGAATATCAACAACATGAAAGAGAAAAAAGAAAAGAAAGAAATAACAATTCAAAACAAGCATTACTCTAAATTATAGTCTTTGATTATTTTACATTTCAAAGACTATAATTTAGTGCTAAATGGGTGCCTATTGAGTAAAAAAGACAACACCTGCATATGTAAGTATCAGAACAATATTTTCTTGCTTGCATATAAATGGGAATATAATGGAGACCTACACAGTTGAATAATTGTGAGGTAAAAACTGCTCCAACAATTGACAGGCCATGCTTTTGCAAATCAGAATGAATTGCTATAATATTAGATCCTCAAAGCAATTTCAGTCAAAAGCAACTGGACTTGGTTATTTGTCTAGGAAGACATTTCACCTCTCATCCAAGAGGCTTCATCAGTTCATGTACACATCTGACCAGGTTGGGACTGGTCCAACTAACTGGTGTGAGATCCAGGTATTTAACCTTTCACAAGGCCGATGATTTCACTGAAACCCTTTGTGCTCCAAGTGCCAATATTAGACATTTGGCACTTGTTTGGTGGAAAATTATTGTGTAAGAGTGAGGTAAGAGCTGCTCCACCAATGCTTTGGGAATGGGGCAGAAAATTAAAGGATGTAACCAAACAGGCTGCTCTCATTCACTGTTCACATTAATGCCTATGAAAAGTAATGCACTGTTTAAGTATATAACCTGAGCCAGGACGTGCAGGACTGCCTGTTAGGAAAAAGTCAGGTGACATGGTGTACAGAGCAACAAACTCCACGTAGGGAGGAGGTCCGGGTGGATGGGTCAAACAAACACAGGTCTTTCTCCCAGGAGAGCACGATTCATGTCCCAAGTATTTATTTTAACCCAAGCAAGGATCTTTTCCTAAACCTAAGCGAGTCTTTTTGTTGTCTAAAAAGGAGCTGCTGGACATTCTTAGGATAACACATGAAAAATTGTGCAGAACTGTGCATAGTAAAATAAGATATTACACAAATCATTGCATGAGGACATCTTGAACCAGACCATAACAAAAACTTGGACATGACTACAGTGATACATGTTACGTCTTCATGGACAATAAAAAGCAGATTCCTGACTATCTCATAAGGCTTGACTTTTATTCTTTGGTAACCTGTTTCACCAACAACACATCACTTCTTATGGAGACCTTGCACATGCTATTGTTACATACAACGCTATCTATCTACCAACAAAGGTTCAACATCATATTGACGTTCATCATTTGACCTTTGAACTGTACTGGGTACATTTTTTGGACATCTATGAAAGGTGTAGGAAATGTACATGAAGGTTTTTACAATTTTACAATTTCCTTTTTTTTCTTTAACTGGTTTATTTTGAATAATCAAGCAATTTATTTATGCATAAATGTATTATTGTATTAATATTTTATTAAATGCAGTTAGTAGTAAAAAATCATTTCATGGTAGCCTATCCACCTTATTCTGACAGTCAAATACTACCAGGAGCAACAAGCTAACGTTAGCGCGTCTCTGCTAGCAGCAAACAACCTGTTGCTATAACTGCTGTTCATTATCGTTGTGTTGGCAAGACACTTCACCCACCTTAACTTGTCTGAGGTAGTAGTCGAAGGGGCCGTAGGCGCTGGATGGCGGTCATAAAGTCTGTGACCCTAGAAAAGCCCCATGTTATTATTATAAAATGAGTCTAAATTTGATGTTGAAAAGGCGTCCACAAACGACCACATTTGGAGGTCCTACGAACGTCAACACTGGACGTTTGGTAACCTTCGAAAAAGACTTGACCTGCAGTTACAAAACGACCCCTTCAGTGGACTGAAACTGGACGTCCAAAAATGACATAAAAAATACGTCACTCCCACATCACATTGCGCAGTAAATGTATAATGTGATGAGAGGATTTGTTCCCCCTCTTTAAATCCCTTTACACTCCTTAATTATCTCAGTTTTCAGGTATAAACTTCAGTGAAGAATAGGAACCTATGCTTAAAATGATATTGCACCATTATACTGTATATTGTTTTTCTATTAAAATATGAGTATTCTGTGTGTATGTTGTGCTCAGATTGCCTGGCAGCCTTGATTAGACTGTGAGCTGTCATTTGTTTTCACATGCCGTGAAGAATCCCTAAGCCGAGATAATAAAGGCTTTTTATTTTTTGCAAAGCAGTGTGCCTTAGTATTTTTTGGTTATGGCTTATTGAACGCAAAGCTAAGTCAAGCCCCTCTCAGGATGACCATATTCAGCCACAGTGTTTTGCATTCTCCCTCCCTCCAAACAAACAAAAAAAACAAATGTGATCAAAAATTAAAAAAAAATACATTTAAAAAAATATTTCAAGCCTGTTTCTGACAGCATCAGTTATTTAAATTATTAATTTCATTAGCCTATATTTTTTTGAAAATTTGCCATGAATGAAGAATGGAATATTTTTCGGCTCCTTTAAACTTTCTTATTTGATTAAAAGCCTCCCATCCTCATGTCATTAACTCCCCCATGCCCCTGGGATGACCTTATCATTTCCCACCTCTCCTCATTACCTGCATCCCCTCATCAGGCTCTCAGCATACATCATGACCTTTTCCATTATTACTTGTCATAGCAGGAAAAGCACTGGTTAAAGAGACGTTGTCAACGTTGGCTTCCATAAAGTGTCCCAGTGAAGCAGCGTGGTTGCACCACAAAGGGACATTTGCTCGTTCATGCACAATATGTGGGCCGAATGCTTGGTGACGTAGTGATGCAAGCTGGAGGGCTAACTGTTAACACGCTAGTCAGTCACTGTAGCTCCAAGAGATTCTCTCTACTGCTATTTACTCCCCCTGGTATTCAGCCTCAGCGAGTCAGGCTTCTTGTTCCTGCCTCCTGCCCTGCTATGACCCTTTGCTATGACCCCTACAGTAGACACAGGGCAGTGTTACATTAGCTCCAAGCTGGAAAGAACATGAAACTATCAGTTTATTACACTTGCTTGTTTTCATAATGTTGAAACTGATACACCATGTAACAATAAGATGTTTGTTTTTTCACAAAAATAAAATGATGTTAGATGTCAGTATCTCGACCGTGTTTCTAGTCTAATGTACACTTGAGCTACCAGAACATACAAACAATGTTAGCATAGTCCGTTTTGGCAAACAACATAAAGTTTGATATAAAACACTTTGTGGCACCCTCTTGCATCTGTATGACACCCACCAAGTGCTTTGAAAGTCAGGTGACTTAGTATAACAAGCCTCAAACTCTGTTTAGGGAGGAGGTCAGGGTGGATGTTTGGGTCATACTCACAACCGACGTTAAATTGCCACTTCATGACATTTCATAAAATTCTTTATGACCCATGATGATGATCAGGTGTTTTGATAAAACACTGGCTTTAGTAGTTTTATTACTCTGAGAGCAAAAAGTTTAGTTGGAGTCCAGACACAAAAGATACTGCAGTTTGATAATTACAGTACAGAGAAAAGATCTGGTTGCGGCCAAGCTTATCAATTATAAGGTCTTTAATAATGTAGCCCTGGGGCCTATTTAATGTGAGTAAACATTGCCTAAAGTAGGGTGCTGCTAAGTCCTAGATCCCTTTGTAAAGCAGATAGCAGAGATAGTGGAAGGGGCCAGCACAGTGTTGGATGTCAAACGTTATACCGTTATATGTAACCTTTCCATCGAGGTCCGTTCGCTCAACTTGATCCAATTGTACTTGACTACGTGAGTCGCCATCTTGTCAGACTTTGACTCCGCCTTATTTCCACTTACCATAAAAGGGCATTGATGTGACATTGGAGGGAGGGAGACACGTCCATCTGGCTGACGCATACCAGCTAGCTGTCACTCAATAGGCCGCGCCCCTAATTATTCATAAACATTAACCTCCAGTACAATAAAAACTAGCCTGGTACAAAAATATCCACCCCCCTCAGTGTTGTCATGGAGATATGACCTAAACATACAGATTAGAATGTTTTTTTGTACCAGACCTTAAACAGGTTTAATTATGCTGTAAAAACAGCCTGTTTAACATGGGGGTCAATGAGAGGCTGCTCTGTTATGAAACCTACTCCTAGTGGACACTCAGAGAACTGAAGTTTTTGGCACTTCCTGATTGGATCAACCAGGGAGTCGCTGTAATTTCTTTCTCTGCCAAATGTTTTTTTTATTTACTTTATTGAAAAAATACAAAACATGACAAGAGTTACATTGATACATTGTATAAATGATACAAAACATATGCCAAATGGCATAACAACATTGAAATACAGGATTCAGAATGGATTAAAGAGGAAGTGCTATTGATAATGATATTGAATAAAATTTTAACATCGATAGAAAGGTGTAAATAAGAAAGAAAAAAAGAATAATAAGTAAATAAATAAAGAAAAAATTCAAATAAATTAAATTAAAGCAAATCGTCATACATACAAGGGGAAATACAGTTTAATTTCAGTTAGCACACAGTAGGGAAGTGTTTAACATGCAAATTTTGTACTCTTCCTTCCATTCCTATAATTTCCTTTTCCATTTTATTTTAGAGATTTTACATATATTTTAAATTTATTCAGGAAAAAATTTAAATTGGAGGAGGATTTCAGAATTCTATTTTTGTGGATGAAAAATTATACCAGAATTACATTACAACAGAGTTCAGGACGTTGCTGTGGTGGGGGCTTGGTTATACCTGGTCTGTCCATCTGCTAAAGTCTAATGTAATTAATTAAATGGAAGCCAATGGCTCCTTCGAGGGCAGAGAGTTGGTTGAAAAATGGTCAGCAGTAATGTGATGTATTGTATATGTGAGTGTAGGTACTGAGTCTAGTGTGTAGGTACTGAGTGTAGGTACTGCTGTGTGTAAATGTCAAGCCGTGTTACATCAAGCCAGACACAAGACATCTTCACTGAATGTGCGCAGCAGAAATGTGCTTTTACATATCGCAGGGATCGACATGATTGATAGCTAGACAGACAGTGTGTTTAAAGTGAATAGTACATTTGTAGAGATGTGGGCTTTACTCTGCTCCTCCATGTGGAACACTGCTGTGTCAGAGGACTGACAGGGATGGAAGAGCAGTTGGGGAATGAGAGAATTTCTATGTGTGTGTGTGTGTCTGTGTGTGTGTGTGTGTGTGTGTGTGTGTGTGTGTCATCAGGTATTAGTCTAAGGCTTTGTGCGTTATAAAGCTTTGAACATATTTTCTCTTAATCCAGCACTGCTTTTTCAAGGACAGAATTGAGACAGAAACACACACATGCTCAAATATACAAATGAAATGATGTATTCTGTAGGCATGATGTACTGAAAATTGTCATGTTGCCTACACAGTGCATTTGTGGACCGAGTAACTCTGAATCCAGACAGAAAAGACAAAACCTTACTGTCTGTGTCTTTCATCACATGAACAATAACCAGAATAATTTAAAACAAAAAATTTAATTAGTTAGGTCACCCTTTAGCAATTATCAAAAAATAACTTTATATGGTGGAGCAAAATAATAGATTGAGGGTTTCCTTTCAATATGGTAGGTCCAGGACAGTGTACTGCAAGTGAAGCTCAGCTTCCCCTAAAATGTCAGCAAAAAAAATGAAAGTGGTGAAATATGTACTGCTGTGTGTACATTTCATTGACTAAATATGCGCTAGAAAGCCTTCATCCTTTTTCAGAATCAGCTCCTTATCACAGGTAACCGGAGCAACTTCCTTCTCATTCATCCCCACAGCACTTTACACAGTCGGACGCTCAGCTTCTACTGACTTCAATGGGGAAGCGTAGAGCGGGTTGTTCCACTGCAGCGAAACTAGACGCTCATTGAATAAATACTGGGCTTTGTCCCGCCCATCGGACGCTCAGCGTCTCTTGGGATCTATGGGGCAGTGGGCTGGCCAGGACGCTCGGCTTCTGCATGATGATTGGATGAGCTGTCTGAGGCGGAATCCTTTTTTGATTGACAACTAAATGAGCAAATCAGCGATCTTGAAGAACAAAAATCCAGCGGAGCATTTTCCAAGTCTTTCATTCCATTGTTCTGAACTGATCCGGAGACTTTACCAATCCCCAGCGACTTTGTCTTTGTTAAAAACGACTAGCGTTGTGTTTGGCGAGTCTGTCCTGTCACTCTGCGGATCACTCGCACTCAAAAAATGAGCTTCCGCCACTGATGGGGAGCATACCTATGGCCCCGGGTCCAATGTTCCCCGCTTTGTATTAGTATGTTTTGAGGGTGAGAAAGCCGTGCTAAATGAAGTGACACACGATACAAAGGGAAGTGAAAGTTCAGCAAAATGCAGCATAAACATGTTTTACCTTATTAGTGAACTTCAAATGTCTGTAAAACATAATGGGTCTGTGTCTGTGTGTGGCACAGACATGCCTTCATGATGTGTGATCAGTGAACTCTATGCTTATTTAGCCCTTGTCCATGAATTAATTAATTACTAATTAATCAAAATAATTAATACTTCTCTTTAAAGAGTAATTCCGGTGTAAAATCATCCCAGGGTCTTTTTCGGCAAATTCAGTCATTATATGTCGAGACAGTTTTTTTTCATGTATGACGGATTAACAGAGATATCCTTTAGAGTCGCTAACAGCCGGACATGGCTAACAATAACGAGCTTGGCCTACCTGCTCCGGACCAACAAAACACACAGGGGAGACACATGCAGGGAAAAACAGGGAGACAAACTCACACAAAAGAGAGAGAGGAGAGACCGACAGAACCTGGATCCTAACAGTATTAGTGGTTAAAAAAGATGTTTGAATGCCTTCACCGTGCTGCCCCGAGCTAATTAGTGTTAGCTAACAGCGACTCCCTGGTATTTCTCCGTTAATCGTTCATACATAAAAAGAATGTCTCGATGGCTTATTTGATGACCGAATTTGCCAGAAAAGACCCTGAGATGATTTTACACTGGAACTAGGCTTTAAGTGGCACCACCGCCAATTTAAACAGGACTAGGGACTAAACCCGGCGGAAGTTTAACCAACGGTAGGAGATACTGTAGAAAAGAGACTCCAATCTCTCTGATTTCTATAAGAATTTGAATTTATTTATTTTCTATCTCATGAACTGAAGGAGCGAATTCTTGATTAGCCTTGACCACTGTTCTGCAAAGAGTGAATGAACATCAGACAACGACTCAGGTTTTAATAATTTTATTAACAAACTAATAGTTACAGGAGAAAAATGTGACATGGATAATATGCAACATCATCACTTTGAGGTTAATGGGAAGATGGCAAAAGCTATGACACGAAGAGAAAGCAATTAAACCTAACAGCTCCTAGCCCTCCTCATTCTCACCACACCACCGACTCACCACCGGGGTGTGGAATGGGCTGCTAACTGCTAGTTTGATTTCCCCCTATAGTTCCCCCATCTTTCCCTTTCTATACTCCCTGTCCGTTGCTCATGTGAAACTGTGAATCCAAACCATCTCCAAATGATTGAGCCATTATTTGTAATTAGACTAACCAAGACCTCTTTGGCCGCTCGTCTCTTGTTTGTCTCTGTCTCCATGTTGATGCTGTGTGTGAGTGAGCGGGTGAGGGACGGGATGGGGGACAGACAGGGAGAGGAGAAGTATTCCAACTGGCGGCTTCATGAAGGAAACTTATAACATTATTTTGCACTTTTGGTCCAAACACAATCGAAGTTGCACACACTTGTGTCATGAGGAAACCATGTGAAAACTCATTCTGAACATGATCTGCAGAGATATTAGAGGAACACACTGACACACAGACACATGTTCCTTGCTTTAGATAGATGGTGAAGTCTTGTTCTGAAACCACTGCACGGTTCTCGCTCAATACTGGGACCCCTTTAAAAAAATGTTGTTCCTATTAGTCACTTACAAATACATAGGAAAATAGGGTCCCGGTTAAAAAATACCAAAATTCCCTTCAAGTGATCCCCTGAGTTCTCCTCTAGCACCATCAGCAGGTCAAAGTTTTATGTCATCCAGTGAAATATATCTCTACATCTACCGAATTAAATGTGAAAAAAGAAAGACAGAACAACTGCTGGTGGCAGCTATTTTTTTCATATGGATAAAACACATGGCAGACAGCCTTGTATGCAGACGAAAAAAGCAAGAACTTAGCATTGCACATGTTTAGTTGCTGATCACTCATTTTCTAGCTAGTTTAATAGGACCAAAAGTCACCTGCCAGTTAATAGAACAATTCTTTCAACAACTTCATTTGTTATTGACCTCTTACTTCTGGGATGAAAGAACTCTTTAGATCAATAGTAGTTCCTTATGCTGAGTCGATGCAGTAGCGAACTGGCCCACCCAGATTTTAAACACTACTGTTGATGTTTTAATTCTAGCAGACAGTAGTATAGTAGTAGTATCTGTCTTGATATATGAAGAAAAGATTGTCATCCATTTAGTCTGTGCGCTTTTTTCATCAAGGTATGTTAATAGTCACACTATGGCAATACAGGCTTTAATTACTGGCCACAAAAACATGGAATTACAGTAAGAACCTTGAGGGTCCTATATTGACAATATACTGTAATTGACTCAGTTCCATTATTTTGCTCATATTTTAAAAGAGATTACTTTGTTTTATGACCAGGTATAATTTTTGTCTTGGATGTCCTCTGTTTTGTTTAAGGTTAGGCTAAGTCCTTAAGTCAAGGCATATTCCTGTAAGATGAACAAAAAGGTCGACTGGGTGTCAGTCAACCTAATATATTGTGTCCTTAATGGTCTGTTTCTGCATTCTTCAAGGGCCATTGACTCTGTGGTTCTAAATCAGTATTACTTCCTCATTTATCAAGAGAAATGAAAATAAGGTGCACTCACACACACCCTGTGGAGTGTGCTTCAGACCTCTACTGTGTACATTGAGTTCCCAACTGGAGATAGGACACATTGAGACTATTGCTTTTCTATTATCTGCTTGAGTAGCAGTGGTTCTGTGACAGCTCTCTCTAATGAATAAACTGTGTATATCCAAACTAAACAAAAATAAAAGCTCAAGACCAGAGGTTGTACATTTTATTACACCCCTACCGTGAAGCTAATGGACAGAAATTAACTATATATATAATGTAGGCTTGGTAGAACCAGACCACAAGTGGAACTACAAATGTTTCTGGGAATTTTAGTATTTTTTAACCTGGACCTTATTTCCCGATGTATTTGTGTGTAAGTAACTAATGGTAACAACTCACGCAGCTTTCATAGTCCCTCATTATCTTAGGATAGGACAAGCTGAAGCTATGGCTAGTTGTGCTACTTACTTGCTTACTCAATCCTATTTGTCCCCTATGGAACATAAGGCTTCATTCAGTGGGTTTCGATGCACATCAGTTACCTGAAAATGGCCTTACCCTGGTTTAGGGAATGATCGGATTATTGAAGTTCCCCTCGCATGAGCAGGGGTTGAATGGGAAAATGACCTAGGAACTCAACCTCTGGTACAGTCGGTGGCGCTCTGCCAACATACAGGTGGATTGAATATGGCTTTTTCCCCGTTCACCTTTGTCAAAATCATAAACGGCCAACTATTGGACAGAATTACAACAGAAATGGTAGTAATGTTACTTGGTAATGCTCTATTGTTGCTGTTTTTTCATGTTGTTTTCAGCGCCGTTGCTTCCTAGTTTATTCTATTTCTGGATCAAAAGCCACTGCTGTGAAGTGGGGAGCATGCGCAGACAAGAAACACGATAATAATCATATTAATCAAATAATCGAGGAACTGAAGGAGTTATCTAGGTCTGTTAACCGGTGTATGAGAACCTGGATTTTATCCGGGGTATGGTGTTTACATGGTGTCTCCCCATGACAGATTCACCGTTCCAGCTCTTGAGTCACAGCTCTGCCCCATGTGGTTTTGTTAATTAAGGTTTTCTTTTGCCTGGTGGTGTTCATCTTAAGGCGACATTTGTCAAAGCAAAGATCTGGTCCATAGCACCTATGCCACATGCCTTGCCACTCTTCAGGGATGGATGGCAACTTTAACCTCGGCAGAGTCAGGGGGGTTGGTGTTGATTTCCAGGATATCCTCTGATGCTGTGATGTTGGCTGGTTGTTATGGATCAGTGAGGTTGAGTACTTCCTGGAAGTATTGGACCCATCTGGCTGCTTGTTCACTCTCTGATGTACACATGTAGCCATTCTTGTCCCTTATATATGTAGTTTGGTTTGTACATTTGTCACAGAGTCACTGTGCACTGTGCCCAGGTTTCCATAGGCTGCAGCTTTCTCAGCTTCACTTGCCAGGTGATCAACAAAGACCCTTTTGTCTCTCCTAGCACTCCTCTTCACCTCTTTGTCCTTGTCTTTGTAGGACTTCTTGGTTTTCTCGTAGAGTTGTTGGTACTTGTTGTTCAGCATCTTTGACTTCAGCTGCTGCCTCTCTTCAACTTTTAGCCAAGTGTTAGCTGATATCCATTCTTTGCCTCCTTTCTGTTTGAAGCCCATGACCTTTTCTGCTGTTTCGGAGAATATGGTCTTGATAGCATTTGCTGTTTATGATGGGGTCTTCTTCTATATTATACTGCAGAGGTTTAGTGTTCATCATGAGCAGTATTAGTGGTTAAGCCGTTTTAATGCGTTCACTGTGCTGCCCCGAGCTAATCAGTTTTAGCCACATTACATTACATTAATTACTGTTAGTAACTGTCCGGGATATCTCAGTTAATAATTGTTACATAAAACAAAATTTTCTCAATGGCTTATTTGATGAGTGTATTTGCTGAAAAAGACCCCGGGATGATTTTACGCTGGAATTTCAGTTTAACCTCAACCGTTTGGATTGATACCATCAGAATGTAAAGATGGACGTTTCCAGAAGAGATTAAAATTGTCAATAAAAGCTATACAGCCAGGTATGAAGGCTCAGCGTGCGGTTAAAATGAGCGGCACCACGGCTGTGAGGAGGGAAAACTTTAGATCTCTGAAACTCTTAAGTTCTCTGCAACTCATTTGACTGCCTGGACTCTGCGTAACATGGCCTCCTATGTTGAGCTCTGGGCATGTCTGCTATTTTCTTTCCCTCCCTCAATATCTGTTACTTTCTCACTCCCCCTCCACACAAATAAACAGGCTGAGTGGCTCAGCCATTCACAGTAACTTTTTAATTATCTTTTCATGCTGATTTCTTGCCATCAAGCCTTTGGGACTTGCTCGTGCAAAACAATTACCAGTTGCTGCTTGTTTTCTGTCTCTTATCTGAGGAAAGCTGCTGCCTCTGGGGTGCTCAAACTCAACTCTCTCTTCCTCTCGTCTCCTTTTCTTGGGTCTTTCTTCCATCCATCCATCCATCCATTTCTAAGTCTGTTTCTCTGGTTGTCTCTCCTCTATACCTCTTTTAGCCCTGTTTCCTTGTCTTTTGGTTTCTCACTCGTTTGGCTGTTGTCCTCACTTGCTCTTTGACTTTCTTTCTATTCAGCATGTTGCTCCATATAGAACAAATGTCTTCTTCTCTTTAAATAATCTGGGTAGACTGAGATGATGTCAAACTGATATTGTACTTTTATTCAAAACAGGATACTTTTTTGCAGCAACATAGTCTCAAAAATTACATTTATACTAGTCAGTTCTGCAGATTGACCTAATGTTAAGGTGACGCGCTGCAGTGATAAGTCAATGCATCAAGTAAAAACAAGTAATGTTGCCTGCAGTGCTTGACAGAAGAATTGGAAATACAATTAAATAACGGTAACAGGCAACTAATATAAAGATAAAGCAATCGTGTATAATAATGAGGACACTCAAGAGCAGTTAGAAAGAGATTGAGGGGATAGGATTTAAAAGTGGCAATATATGGGGCAGATCTGTCAGGGAGTGTCACTCACTCCACAGTTTAGATCGTGCAGGATGTGATAAACAAATTTTCCCTTTTTTTCTTTGTATCCAGGATATGTTCTTTTTGCAAGTACCCATTGGTTTCAGGGATTCACCAATGTTTTCTTATTTTGGCATTTCTCTGTGGTAAGAGAACATTTTACGAGTAGCTGAGAGCACTCTTACCTTCAGTGATGATGTGGCCCTTTGGTATGAACGAAGGAAACTGAGGCGTACTTGAGAGCCGTTTTGCCCAAATTTCAGTGCCTGCCCTAACTTCACAAGCATCATTTCGGCCTCCTCCTCTGGCTGAGACATTGACAACAGCAGCGGGCAGCAGAATAACAGCTCTTACACAGAAAACACACCAAACACGCTTCACACTTTTATCCAACATGTCTTGCAGGCAGGCATGTGTGCACCAGTGATGTAGAGTAACTATTTACATTTACTCAAGTACTGTACTTAAGTACAATTTTGAGGTACTTGTCCTTTACTCGAGTAATTCAATTTTATGCTACTTTATACTTCTACTGAGCTACATTTCAGAGGAACGCTACATTTATTGTGTAACTTTAGTTACTTAATACTTTACAGATTTGGATCATTAAAGCAATTCTTACCTTTCTGGCATTTTTACACTTGTCTTTTGTAATCTTAAAATGTAATGTAATCTGTTGCTTTGTTTTGACTTTCACTTGAGCTGCTCATGCTGCGTTTCAGTGCCACGTGAAGTCTGACGTTTCAGACCTCTAACTAGGAAAAATGCACTGGAATGCCTATTAAAGTTGAAACTCCTAAGAGTGAATTCAGGGGAGATCGACCTACCCTGAATTCACTAGGAGTTCCACTTTGACAGTTATACTGTATTGTTGACAATAAATGTTTTAAAACTCTGATTATACATGTGATTATCTGCTTCATGTAGAATTGATCCACACATAGAAAAGCCTTTTTTAAACAATAGCAGTAGCAAAAAGCAACAGTATATATTAACAATACATAGCAATAATATAACAATAACATAAGGAGAACATAGGAACAACAAAAATAATTAAATTAAATAAACCTGTCCACCATCCTTTCCAAAAGGTCCAAAAATCGACAAAGCCTCACACCTTTGCTCCTGAAGGGCCTCTTCAGCCGGGAATTCCAGGACTGATCTGGACCTCTTTCTACTTGTATGGCTGTTGAATCTGAGGTGCTGGGTGTTGTTGGGGGTGCTTGAGTGGAGGGCTCCACGATCTCATAAAGAAAGAATTCAAGTCATGTATCTCCTCATGAAATGTAAAACGAAGAGTAACATAGGGGAAATTCATGAAAGTACTAATTTAGAGGCTGAGCAGCCTAGTCTGGTTGATAAATTCATTAGGCAATTGATAATTGTTTATTTTAAACTGGACACCATATACCTTGTACTTCTGTTTAAGGTTTTCCCATTCTTTGGAAGCCTGTTGCCCTGTGACATTCCCCTCAAGGCCCAATTATTCCACAAAGTTCCTGCATCACAGCCAACAGCACAAACATTCAGTAGGCTTTTAAGCTCAACACAGAAATAATAATGTTATTACTAACGATAGCATTAGTGATTCAAAATAAACTTTTTTATATTATATTAATTATATTATCAATTAAAATGTCGACGCTGAGTCCTTACATTTGTGTGATTCATTTTGCCATCACAAATTTGACGCCAGCCGGCTTTTTAATAAAACTTCGATGATCCGTAAGGCGGTGGATGCTGGGAAATTCCTCAAAGCACTTTCAAGTGTGGTCCTTCCGAATTTTCATTTTAAGGGCTACATAGCCCTTCGGCCTAGTCCTTAAACCAAATGAGAATTGGGACACCCCTAGCCCTCACAGGAATGCGCAAAAACAAGGGGTAGGGCAAAGGGGGTTCTCAAGGATGAGGGGTTTGTATTTCCTGAGCTTGTGCTCATGGGCCTCCTCCATCTTCTCTTTTAGGATACTGTCAGCTTAACAAGCGCCACTTGTTTGGTGCCTGCTGACCACAGGACTATGTCTTGTCTAAGGCTGGTTTGGGCAATCATCCCTGAAAACTTGAGCCGTCTCTTCAGGTCTGCATCTCCCAGTCACTTGCTGTTGCCAGGACTCTTTGGCTCTTTGTCTGTGCAGCTGCTCTCTCTCCCACTCTCACAAAGTGGATGAAGCAAGGTCCATGAGAAAGTTGCTTTTTCCTCCTTGTGGCCTTCTCTACCCCATCTGCAAACTGTTCTAGGATTTTGTCATGGCGCTACTAATATTTTTCTTCAGCCAGGCTAGAAGGGCATGAGGGGAGGACATGTTCGTGGTTGGCTGGCCTTCCACTATATGTGCAGCTTGCATTCTCTGACAACCCCCATGTGCGGAGTTTTGATGGAGTGGGCAAGACATCGTGAGAGTGAAAGAGCACAAGAGAAACTTGACCTGGTTGCCTTTTATGCTCCAGAAGTCCTTCAATGTCAGAGTCTTCCCCTTCACACTCTCCCATCTTGTCCATCTTCCCTGCTTGTTCATGGCGACAGCCTTGACATAACGCCTTTCCTCCTCCGCTTTACGGACTTCCCTCTTCACCAAGCTATGACGGGTAACTCGGTCGAGCTTTCTTCCAGCTCAACCTGATGGAGCAGCCCAGACCAAGCCTGCCTTGAGCTACAGACCAGACGATGTCAGCATGGAGTAGACGGTCCCCGCCTCCTTCAATGCCTTGCTGGCCGACCACTTGTGAACTGTTCTGACCGTGATGTGTTCTTGGCGTACTTGCTTGTTGATCTTTGACTCCAGTCCTTCGACCGTAGAGAGAGGTACCTCGTAGACGAGAAGTGGCTAGAGCAGTCTTGGTAGTACCCCGTGCTGGTAACCCCAAGCATTGTACTTCTTAGACAGACCACTCTTCATTTCGTCATTTTCATTTTTCATCCAGGTTTCTGCCTGGGCAAGCATCTCCTTTGTGCTCTGCCTGTCGTTAAGTTCTGCCCTGTACCACTTCCCCAGGCTCTTCACCGGCTTCTCGTTGACAGTTGGAATTGTGTTGTCCTCTATTTTGAAGTGGAACTGGTCCTGTATTCGACTCCTCTTCAGTACTAGACTTCTGGATATTGGCGGCTTGAACTCCATTCTTGCCCAGTTAGTAAGCTTGATGAGATCTTCCAAAATCCATCTTCCCTCTGGCACTGATCTTGCTGTAATCTTGAGGTCGTCCATAAATGTGATAAAACTGCACTGCTGTAACATTATGTTTGAAATTCCAGACAGCTATAAAATACAAACTTACCACTGTGATATGGCTTGCCCATCTTGATTGCAAAGGTGTTTTGGGTTTTTGTTTCTTTACTTTCAGGGCTTACACCTGTAAGGTTGAACAGCCGCCACGGTTGCAGTAGCTCCCGCAGTGTTCTTAGCTGCAGAGGTTACTGATTTCCGTTTATGGTAAGGGCCGTATAATTTCCAACAAGCATCCTCAACAGTTACATATGTTATTTTTTGAAGATGTGGTCTCTCTTGGTTTTGATTTTGCCATTTTAATTAATATTCTTCAAAATTAAGTTTGTGCCTTTTGGGGAGGCCTTTTTTTTTTTTCCATTTTTGCTGTGTATACTTTTTCTTGAGCTCTCTACAAAATGTGTTTCGAGTGGAAACACAGCCGCTGTGCCTGTCTTACTATCTCTATTGCTCCTTTTTGTGCCTCTTATTTTAGAAGGCTATTATTGCATTATTATCATTTACCCTGGGTGGGTCATTTCAGCTGTCTGACAAGCTGTCAGGGGCCTATCATGCTGATGATGGAGACTGTCAGTTGCCATCTCAACAAAATTAGATACTCCAGCGTGTGTGTGTCAGGGTGTTTGCAGGCCAGAGTTCAGTTTAATTTCAATGAAATCAAGGCAGGATGTGGGTTTCCTCCAAGTTGAAAATCAGAGCTCTGTTACTGGCTAATAGATTGCACTTTATTTCCACTTTGTCCTGAATGATCTGCGGGCAAAATGACCTTCTATAATATATCTATTTGGTAACGGTTTAGGACCTTGTGATGTCACCAGAGATGTTTTAGAAGAGAGATGGTGCAACTCACTTTCATTTCCTGTGTCTGTGTCACACCTGTTTCTCCACGACCCTGCCTCTTAAGGAGACAGGTCCTGACTGTATTGATTCCAATGGGAGAAGTGACCGTGAACACAGATAATGACATTAACTTTGCCCCATAATCACTAAAATAAATACTGGACCCATTCTGACACATAGGGCCCGTCCACACGGAGATGTGTTTTCCTTTAACTGCACAACTTTTGTATTGTTTTGGCCGACCATCCACACGCAGCTGTCGTTATGGGAGCCTGAAAATGGTATTTTTTGAAACCGGCCCCCCATGGCGTTGTTGTCTGGATGGCGAAACCGCATACTTTGTTAAATGATGCCGTCATCTACCTACCTCAAGCCTTAAGCCCGCAGCGTCACGTAACAACAACAGTACTGCTGCATGAGAGGAGAGAGACAGACCCGTAGACTGTTTACTGAACTGGACTCTGAGCGACTGCATGGGAATGAATTAGGCCGACCATATATTTCTCCCTTTTCCCTGATGGTCTGAATAAGTCGCTAAGTTGGTCACTAGTCGCTTTTTATAAATAAAGTTGTTAAGATGGTCTGAAAAGTCACTAAAATAAGCGAGACAGTGCCCACCTGTGAGTGCTTTGGGATGGTGAAGGGGCTCACAGCAGCACCCTCTTCTCGTTGAGGACACTAACTGCAGAGTGATTGGTGCATCAGAGTCCAAAACACCACAAAAGTCTCCAATAACATCAGAAACAGTCGACACATTTCTCTCTAGGATAGAGGAGGATTTGGGAAGTCGCCAGATTTGGCGAGAAATTCTCCATGTGTATTACAGTGTTTTTAGCCGGTTTCACTGGTGTCGTGTTGACGTAGATATTTCTTGAGTCGAGGCTGTGTGGATGGAAAACTTTTTAAGAATGGCAGAGGAAAAAGAGGCAATTTTTAATCATGTGGACGTACCCTAAATTGGCATTTTTTTCAGATCAGGAGATCAGGAAACCAGGAAGTGTGTACCAGTGTTTTGCCTGAATGTTCTTTTATTGACGTGCCAGCCAGTGTTTAATCAGACAATTTATGATGAGGTTCGTTATAAAGGTCAATTCCTACATGGATAATGAATCGGCGTTAACACAATCATGAACCTACTTATTATAAATCACCAGGATCACAATTATACAAGTGATAATCAGAGCCACAATGAAAACTCATTTCAGTTTAAATCAGTGTATTGCACAATGAGCTACACTCGGCAGCAGAAAATATCTTTAAATAATGAATGTCCAAAAGGTCCAAATGATGTTCCCCAACAGAAACAGAACAAAGTTAAAAGAAAAATCACTTTTCTGTTTTAAGCACAACAAAATAAAGAAAGAATTTCAGTTTTGTTTAATTCTGTTTTAGTTGTTTTTGTAGGAGTGAACCATCTTCTCAAACAAAGTAATAAAGGATCTCTGTTAAGCTTCAGTTTCGTTATTCTCGTTAGGAGTGGAGTATCTTCCCAAACAATTTGACAAACAATCTTTAAACAAGTGAATCTCCAACACTGGCTGATTCTTCTAAAAATTATAAACACGCAACCATGTATAGACAGAATTGACATGCCGTCGTGTAAATAAGATAAATAACATAAGGCTGTTTAATTTGTTCACTAAAAGGAACAGGTATAGAGCTGTTCTATAGAAAAGGGATCCTTAAATGACTTCTGTTGGGATCTGACACTATTCAGAAAATACAATTAAAGACAATTGACTTGACTTTCAAGGGGGGTGCCCCCCTAATATAATGGTAGGGAAAACACTGTATACCATTTTATTCCATTGGCACAGCCTGCTGAGCTATCTTTAGTAAAGAAAATCTTTGGCATCTCTTTTTTAACATCCTGGGAGTCCTTTTACTGGTTAGAATAGAATAAAATAGATCTTCATTGTCCAGTGGAGTGGAAATTTGTCTTTGGCTCACAGGACAGATATGACAAACTGTATTAGATAACAAAAAGAGTCAATAGACAGTTAGTTAAAAGCAGACACATATGAAAGACGATTCAAACAACAAATCATACAACAATAGCAGCAGTATCATTTCCCGCCTTGTTTGTTGATTACCTATCATTTGTTGAGTTAATAATGTTGATGGTACTTAGTATAAAGGACTTTTAAAATACATTTTTAGTTGCCAGAGGGACTCTGTATTGACTCTGGGAACTCTTGTTTGGAGATCTTTTGGGAAGGGGCGAAAATACTGGTTGCTGATTGGATTAACCATCTCTTTATCACAGACATACAGGCCAAATCAACCAATCAGATCAACAAAGTGTATGTTGTACTAACAGCGCTGAGGCAAAGCTTGGAAAGTAAACAACATGTTGGTAAAGGATATTTCAATCAGGAAGACTTAATGATTCCATTTTACATATTAAAGTAAGGATTTATTCAACAATGCATAACAAATAATATGATTGAATGAGAGTCTTTGGCGATTAGACTCCATCGAGACTTCATGTAAAAGGGGTAGTGAAGCCGAAGGTTGAGCAGGATGGTGAAGAGGAGATGACTGGGATAGATGCAGTAGAGAAGGAGTCCAGAGTGCCGTTTCTGTAACAGGGATTTTTGGATAAAAGGCACAATTTCACGTGCCCCATCCATATTCCAACAGAAGGATCCAAGAGCGTTAGTGAGCGGCTTGCTCGATAGCAGCACTCATCTCATTCGTAGAAGCCGCCATGTTGTTTAAACTGCATCACACTTAATCGGCCTCAAAACCAACGCTAATTGTTACGGTTGCTTGGCAAACTTCTTAAAATGTTCTCCGCTGCACGTTACGAGACTGATTAGTTTACTGCGAGTAAAATACAATGGAGCTTGTAAGATCAGGATTATCTCACGAGGCTAACTCCCTACCATTGTCAGTTTAAATACTTCATCTTATAGCTTTCAACTGGGCTAGCAGTTGAAAGCGTTGATAATGGCCTACTGGGCAAACTGGGAGGTAGAAAAGGGCATATTGCCTAATATCTATGGTAGAGATTAACAACTGACAATGGCAATTCAATCGGGTAATAATGTCCGAACCAGGTGGGAAACTGAATTCTTCAAGGAGCAGGAACATAATTTCCGTTAAGGATCAGGTCAAGGTATTGATCACACAGGCAGATAATAATAAAGATGTTCCCTGCATCCACACACCTTCCATGTTATCTCCACTGCATCACTGTTTTAGTTTATTTTTAGTTAGTAGCTAGTTTAGTTTGGTTACAGCACTTCCTTCTGGTTCCGGCGCTGTTTCGAGCGGCAGCCAGCAAGAGTTGCTCTCTCTCTTTTCCGCACTTTTAGCTATTTTATCTTATTTACTGTCTTTTTTATTAGTGCTTTTTTTCCTGTAAGTCGTCGTGCTCACCTTAGCCAAGGAAGTTTGTGAACTTTCTTACATGTTTTTTGTCCGTTTGTCTCATTCTTGGGACTATTTTTGCTGACCACGTCTCCGTCTGGACGCAACTATCCGGCGAGTCCATTGTTTACACCCGTGAACAGCTGTTGTCGCTAACACCAACGGCACTGATGCAGTAGAGGCCTGAAATCCCAACAGAACTGAGGAGAAAGTACAGGGGATGTAAGGCTGGACGTAAACACCGGTAAAAGAAGAGGAGAAATAAACCATCTTTCCCTTCCATCACCATGGGGAACGTAAGGCCACTGGCTAATAAGATGGACGAAATGGCGGGCCTGGTGAGGACTCAGTGGATGTATCGTGAGAGCAGTGTGCTGTGTTTCACGGAGACGTGGCGCCACGAGGACATCCCGGACTCCAACGTAACGGTGGACGGCTTTCAGACTGTTCGGGCGGACAGGAGTCACCGTGAGAGTGGCAAGAGGAAAGGTGGGGGACTTGCTATTCTTATTAACAACAAGTGGTTTCATCCTGGTCACGTAACTGTAAAGGAGCTAGTGTGCAGCCCAGGCATTGAACTGCTTGCCGTGAGTCTGCGGCCATACTATCTGCCGAGGGAGTTTTCACACGTGATCGTCCTGGTTGTTTACATTCCTCCGACTACAAACGACTTCAGACACCGCACCCAGACACATTCATTGCAATATCTGGGGACTTCAACCACATCACTCTGGCTGCAACACTGCCCACTTTCAAGCAGTTTGTGGACTGTCCCACCAGGGAAAACAAAACACTGGACCTGCTGTATACTTATGTTAAGGAGGCTACAGCTCCACTGCCCTTCCTCCTCTTGGAAGATTGGACCACAACCTCATCCACCTGCAGTCCCTGTATAAACCCAAAGTCCAGGAGACCGATGAAGCTTTACAGGGCTGCTTTGAACTTACAGACTGGGATTTGCTCTGTGATTCACATGGAGAGGTCCTTGATGATCCTCCATAATAGGGTACATCAATTTCTATGTGGGCTACACGGTGGTGTAGTGGTTAGCACTGTCGCCTCGCAGCGAGAAGGTTCTAGGTTCGCATCCCGGCCTGGGCCTTTCTGTTTGCATGTCCTCCCCGTGTCTGCGTGGGTTTCCTCCGGGTACTCCGGTTTCCTCCCACAGTCCAAAGACAGACATGCACATGTTAGGTTCATTGATGACTCTAAAAATTGCCCGTAGGTGTGAATGGTTGTCTGTCTCTGTACGTCTCTATGTGCCCTGTGATAGACTGGCGTCCTGTCCAGGGTGTACCCCGCCTCACGCCCGATGTCAGCTGGGATCGGCTCCAGCACCCCCGCGACCCCGACCCCGGGATAAGTGGTTGAAGATGAATGAATGAAAAATTTCTGTGTGGACAGTGTTGTTCCCACAGTGACTGTACGCTGTTTCCCCAATAACAAGCCGTGGGTCACCAGAGACATCAAGGTCCTGCTGAATGAGAAGAAGAGGGCCTTCAGAGATGGGGACAGAGAGCAGATGAGGAAGGTCCAGAGGGAGCTTAAGGAGAGGATTCAACAGGGCAAAGACATCTACAGGAGGAAGCTGGAGCACAAACTCTTGAAGGAGGTGTGGAGCGGCATGAGGAGCATCACTGGCTACAAACCATCTGGTAGCCAGACAGTAGGAGGTGGTACTTAACGTGCCAACGAGCTGAATCTGTTCTTCAACAGATTTGATGAAAGGGCTCAGGACCACCCCCACGGCTCCTCCACAACCATCCACCTCCACACCTCCAGCCCTGCTGACACCCCCCCCCCCCTAATTCCTTCCTGACTTTGCCCTACCTGTCCCCTTACCCCCGCCATCACCTCTCTCCACCCCCACCAACGCACACAGCAGACAGACCTTCACTGCAGAGCAGGTGAGGAAGGAGCTGTGCAGGCTCCGCCCAGGCAAGGCAGCAGGTCCCGACGGTGTCAGCCCGAGGGTCCTCAAAGCATGTGCGACCAAGCTGAGTGGAGTCCTGCAGTACATCTTCAACCTCAGCCTGAGTCTTGAGAAGGTCCCTGTGCTGTGGAAGACATCCTGCCTGGTACCAGTTCCGAAGAAGGTGCGTCCCAGCACCTCAGAAGACTACAGACTGGTGGTGCTGACGTCGCACCGGATGAAGTCCCTGGAGAGGCTGGTCCTGTCACTTCTTCGGCCCCTGGTCTGCTCATCACTGGACCCTCTACAGTTTGCCTACCAGCAGAGACTAGGTGTGGAGGAAGCTATTATCTTCCTGCTCCACTCTGCCTGCGCCCACCTGGACAGACCGGGAACCACTGTGAGAATCTTTTTCATGGACTTCTCAAGTGCGTTCAATACCATCCGGCCTGCTCTCCTGGGAAGTAAGCTGACAGCGATGCAGGTGGACCCTCCCCTGGTTTCCTTGATTACGGATTACTTGACAGGTCGACCACAGTATGTCAGACTGCAGGACGGAGTGTCTGACACTGTGGTCAACAGCACTGGAGCTCCACAGGGAACTGTTCTTTGCCCCTTTCTGTTCACCCTGTACACCTCAGACTTTCTCCTCCGGGGTAACACTGAACGCCGGAGGAAGTCTTTTCTTCCGGTGGCCATCAAACTGTATAATTCATCTCCCCCCATTCAGGTAAGGAACAGTGGAGACACTGTGTCCTGAGTAAATGTCATTTTGTCACTTTATATCACTTTATATTATCACTACATCACTTTATTAGTTGTACTGTAACTTAGTTCTGTAAGAAATGCTGCTACACTTTTATCACTTATCGCTCCTTAATAGATAGATAGATAGATAGATAGATAGATAGATAACTTTATTTATCCCCGAGTGGAAATTAGGTCATCGTAGCAGCGGTACAAAGCAATCAGAAGTACTAAAAATAAGATAAAATATAAAATACAAAATATGAACAACAATAAAAGTACAATATCGCAGATAAACACTATATTTCAATGTGTTATGTGGATTTATTGTGCAAGAGAGAGAAAGGTGCAATTCAGTGATAGGTCACTTCGAGTAGTGTGAGTTTATTCCCTGAGCATTGCTCAGTGTTGCTGTGCAGCGTTGTACAGACTGATGGCAGCAGGTAGGAATGATTTCCTGTGCCGTTCTTTAAGGCAGCGAGGTTGGATGAGTCTGCTGCTGAAGCTGCTCTGAAGCTTGTCCAGGGTTTTATGGAGGGGATGGGAGACATTGTCCATGATCACCAGCAGTTTTGCCAGCATCCTGTGCTCCACAACCTCTTCCAGGGTGACAAGCCAACAACAGACCCTGCCTTCTTTGTAAGTTTGTTCAGTGTGTTCGCGTCTTCTGCTTAGATGCCCGCACCCCAGGACACCACAGCGAAGAAGATGGTGCTCGCGACAACAGACTGATAAAACATCTGAAGCATCCGGTTGCAGACATTAAAGGACCTGAGCCTCCTCAGGAAGTAAAGCTGGCTCAGGCCCTTCTTGTAGACTGCCTGTGTGTTTGTGGTCCACTCCAGTTTATTGTCCAGCACCACAACCAGGTACTTGTAGGAGTCCACAATGTCAATGTCCGTTCCGCCAATGCAGACTGGAGAGGGCGGGGGCTTGTTCCTCCTAAAGTCCACCACCATCTCTTTCGTCTTTGCCACGTTCAGCTGCAGGTGGTTCTCCTCACACCACTTGACAAAGTTGCCGACCAGGTCCCTGTACTCATCCTCCCTTCCACCCTCTACACGCCCCAGCCGTGTCATCAGAGAATTTCTGCAGATGACTGGACTCAGTGCGGTACTTAAAGTCTTCAGTGTAGGTGGTGAAGAGGAAGAGCGACAGCACAGTTCCCTGGGGGGCGCCGATGTTACTGATCAGGCGGTCATACACACAGTTTCGTAATCTCACATACTGCGGCCTGCCCGTCAGATAGTCATTTACCCATGTCACTCATTTAGTTTGTACTTATTTTATTTCAATATGCTGTTAAACTGCACGGTGCGTATTGTTGTAAATTGTATATACCTACTTTTAACCACAATGTCTGTTGCACTCTGTCACATTTAGTTATTGTTTGATTTATTTGATGTTAGCTTTATTTTATTTGATTATGTTAGCTTATTGTCATTATTGTCTGATCCTTTCCCACCTTTGTATTGAAACTGTTGCACAATAATTTCCCTCGGGATAAATAAAGCTTCTTGAATCTTGAATCTTTGGCCCAGACTGAAACAACTACTACTACTGGATGGATGGCTATAAGCTTTTACAAAGACATTTACAGTGTCTAGAGTACAAATTCTTGATGACTTTACCTCAAGCGAGTGATCCCTTAACTTTTTATCCAGGGCTGTCTTCTGGTCAAACTTTTAATGTGTCCAATACTTTGGTTTATGATGAAATACCTGCTAAACTAATGACACTGCATGCACAATAACTGATGTGCGTGGTGCACTGGATACTGACAATGTTTTTATTGACTTCAGTGAAAACAGAGGGATGGCTGGTGTGTCAAAGGGGGAGAGAAACAAAGATGCAGGGGGAATGGAGGGAGACAGCAGAAAATATAGATGATGAAATTGCTCTAGATCAATCGGCTGTCCATCCCTCGGTCTGAAAGCACGCGTCTCAATCGATGGAACCTGCAGAGTTGTGTTGCTGCTTTATTGATACATGTTTTAGTAAGAGTCACGGCACATGCTTCACACCTGCATGTTTAAAAGCAGCACACAGTGGCGCTTCCATGCAGACACACATCAATAAGACTCTCCTATGGAGTGTGTGCCTCTTTTCATTCTGCCTAGCAGTCTGCATTTAACTCAATACAACTCCTGCTGACTGTTAATACATGGAAGTGTTCAACAACAAGAAACATTACAGGGCTGCAAAGGTCAACTTCCACATGAAGTCTGGTTGTAAAAGATAAAACCTATGTTGAAATCTGTGCTGTCATGCATTTTTGACTAGAGACACTTGGGGACATTATTACATTACATTTCATTTAGCTGACGCTTTTGTCTAAAGTGACTTCCAATAAGTGCATTCAACAATTAGGGTACAAACCAGAAGAGCAAGTTATTAAGTAAGTGCAGCTTCAAATAAGCTGATCTATAGAGTGCTACATATAAGTGCTTTTTTTTTTTCCTATCTTCTCATCTTCTTAGCCAAAGTACGTCGAAAGAGATGCGTTTTTAGCTGACGGAATATGTGTAGATTTTCTACCTTCCGAATGTTGATGGGGAGCTCGTTCCACCATTTGGGAGCCAGGACGGCAAACAGTTGTGACTTAGTCGAGTGACTCTGTTCCTCTCAGTGAGGGAGCAGCAAGCTGATTTGCCGATGCAGAGTGGAGAGGGCGGGTTGGGGTGTGAGGTTTAATCATGTCCTGGATGTAAGCTGGGCCTGATCCGTTAGTATCACAATAAGCAAGTGCTAGTGTTCTGAAACGGATGCAAGCATCTACAGGAAGTCAGTAAAGGGAGCGAAGGAGCGGTGTAGTGTGAGAGAACTGAGGTTGGTTAAAGACCAGTCGATCCGCTGCATTCTGGATGAGCCAGCCAGGTTACATTATGCAGTATATGGTGACTATCTAGGCTCAGAGTATTGCGTTACATTTATTGCCACCATAATTATTATCATTTTCATATTCTATCACCTTAGCTGTGCTTGTTTCTTCTATAACTGCCATAACATATAAGTCATATTCACATTACTATAGATATTATTATAGTTACTGGAAGTGTGTCTGTCTCTGTCTTTGTGTCTGTCTTTGTCTCTCTCTGTCCATCTGTCCGTCTTTTCTCTCTTTCTCTCTCCTTTTCTTCCTCCCCAACCGGTCAAGACAGATGGCCGTCCTCCACAGAGCTGGGTCTGTCTGACGTTCCTGCCTGTAATAGGGAAGGTTTTCAACGCCACCGTACTCTACGGGGGAATTGTTGGGTCTATGTAAATCATAAATAAGTCATAGAGTGTGGTCTTTACCTACTCTGTAAAGTGTCCTGAGATAACTTTTGTTATGATTTGGCACTATAAACTAAATTGAATTGGATTTAATTGAATTTTTACATTCAGATATCTTAAGGCCAGAGGTCAAGGGACCCTTTGAAAATGGGCATGCCGGTTTTTCCCTTGCCAAAATCTAGTCTAACTCTAATCGTTATTTAGACCCTTCAACAATAAACTAGCATGGCATGGTCGACACCAATGGATTCCTTAGGTCTTTTAGTTCCTTATACCAAGAAAAGATTGATTAAGATTGATTTCTTTTTATGAATCGGTTTCAGATCATTCAAATGAAGATCTATGCTGTGTCCCAAATTGTGCACTGCAGTGAGTGTACTGACATGATCAGTGCACTCAATTTCCCCAGTAGGTGCTGTCTGAAATCGCACACTGCCGCCCTGAACCGGAAATGACGATTGTATTTCTTCTGTATATTTTTCCAAAAGCTTTGCCAACAACTCTTCTGACTCAGCAAATCGCCAAAAGTCCTAAGAGTGATCCTCTTTTTACATTTATAAAGTGAATCTAGTTGTTGCCGCTTCAGTCATTGCACCTGACTGTTCACCTAGAAATGGTTTCAATACTTCCAATTCCTCATCAAAATACAAATTGTTGTCTGTGCATTTCTCTTTGTGTACAGGTCAAACAGACAAGATGCAACATGTTAAATAGTGAGCTTTAGAGGTGTTTGTAGGTGTTTCTTTAATTCACTTTGGACAGAGCCAGGCAAGCCCCTCAAGTCTTTATGCAAAGCTAGGTTAACCACTTCCTGATTTAGCGCCATTCAGGATTGTCTGATTAAGGAGTGAGAGCAACCTGGATGAGTGCGCAGCGTACAGCTGCTTCCCTGAGCTCGTCAACAAGACCATCTGTGATTGTCTCCCAGGGGGCTATCCCTAACTTCAGCTCCGTACTTAATGCACATGCATGAAGTTAATATTAATGCAGCATCTCATAGATCACAAGTAATACAGGGTTATGAAATGCAATGATGACCGATTGACACAATTCTACTATCAAATTTAAATCAACCGTCACTATGGATGGGTGACCATATAATATCACTGCCTTGTCCCTCTATGGCAGTTTCTATGTTTAGAATCTTTTAGGTCCATTTTTTACCAAGGAAAGCTTTGCTGAGTGTGCACTCTCTTTTTTCAGCAACATCCTGCTCTAAATTCCCATTGTTACAAACACAGCAGCAGACAAGAATACATATACCTCTCCAGGACCTGCTCTTAATCACTTACACATAAATTCACCCACAATTCATTGCTTTCAGAGGAGGCCCAGATTGCAGTAGGACTGACCTACCTGAAGCAGCAAAAAAAGTTATGGAGATTCCAGTTTGTAGATGGTACACTAGCCTCTGTGGTAGCACAAAAAACAAAGATTCTTGGTCATTTTGATAACCAAGAAATGGGTGAAAAAAGGTGGTCTAGTATGATAATCATTCAAAAGGTGTTAAAGTAAAGTTAAAGTAGCCGTTGCAGTGGTTCCAAGCAAATGGCGATTGAACTATGAAACGAAAACATAATTAATGTTTGCGTTTTGCTTGTGACATAACAACCATGTCTTCTACAAAACAGGTTTTTTATGTTGCCAAATATATATAAATCTATATACATTTTACATGGATATATGTATACTGTATATATATATCACATAAGGTTATTATGCATTTGAAACGATGTTCTATGGAAGTGAATCTGTCATCAGATTTTGAAATTAAAAAGCCAATGAATCTCCAGCAGTGAATATTTATGCATTGAAATTGTGTATCTGAATGTTTTGACGCTGAATTGAACTCAATTCAAGGTAAAAATTTCAAGGTTTTAAATATTCAAAAAACTTCCAAATATCAAATTGAGATGCCAAATACAATGTATACAGTTCAATGTTATAAATGCAAATTCAATAGGCTAAAGTCAGCTGCAAAATTCAGTGTTTAAAATCCAGTGTTCAGTGTCAGTGGATTCGGGGAACCAAGGAACAGCAATTGATTCTAGATCAGGTGTATGCAGTTGGCTAATTCCACCAAAAACCTTGGATACATAAACGTAATAATCTATGATCCACCATGCTTTAGTGCTACAGTGGTTAGTTTCTGATTCAAAGTGAAGTTTAAAGTCAGTCAAACTGAATTCTGCCTTAAGCAGGGGGGTCTCTTGCTATCGGAGGAGAAAAACACACCAGCACCTTAAACCAGTGGGTTGGAGCAGATCTGCTTCTCCAGTCCCGCTTATGAGTAGAGCACCGAACCCGACAGCAGCCACAGATGCTGTCATCAGTGGGAGCCAGTGTGTTTCCACATCGAATAGGATGTTGTTCGACACCACACGGCGAAAGTCGGCCCTGACCTTCGTATCATAATAGATGGGAAGACACCCACCGTCTCCCGCTGATGACAGTAGGCTACCCAGGGAAGCTGCGTTTGTCTGCGGCTGTGGCCACCGCCAGTGGGAGCTGACAGACACCTGCTGCTGGAGGCAGAATTTCAGTCTGACTCGTTCAGACTTTACACTCAACTTAAACCAGGAACTCCTCAGAAACATGAAGTGTTTATAACACAATGCTCATGGAAGCACTATCATGTGAAGTTGCCACCCACTGTTCCACATCTAATCACAAGGACGATCCCTGGGGTCCCGCATGTTAACACTCAATTTTATACATGGAATATTGCAGCTGAATTTGGCCTGTTGAATTTTTTAAAGCTGACTTTTTTAATATTTCATTTTTTTAACATTGAACTGAATACATTGTATTTTTACATCTAAATTTGGTATGTTGACATTTTTAATGTTGTATATTTTAACCTTGAATTTTTTATTCTTATGTGATGTGGATGATTGTTCCAGGTATGAGTCAAACTGGGAAAACGGAGTTATTGTTTGAAAAAACTTAAGATTTTGATTGCAAAACAAATAAAAATATAAATTATTGGTGTTTAAAAAAGATTTACTGGCAAATTACATTATGATATATGGTTATATTAATTAGACTTTTTTAACGCTGAATTTTTCAACCTTGAGTTTTTTAATGTTACATTAACAATTAACAATACATCATTTACATACATAAATATTCTGTGCTAGAAATGGCTTTTTAAGTTCAAAATCCAATGAAACAGATTTACTTCCATACTGTTCACTGCTCAAGTTAATCAGATGGACCCTACATACAACTCAGCAATGTTAGTTTTGTCTATCAACCCCTAGAACCCCAGCTATGAGCCAGAAAGTTAATAGCTGGTTACATGGGGAAAGAGTTTTTTTTGTGGGCAACACAACCCCAAGAAATGACGTAACGTGTAAATATCAGAATTTGATTAATTTGGTAGATTAAAATCCTGAAAAGTCGCACGATTAAATCATTTACTTCCCATTCAAGCTGGAGCCCAAATTCGAAAATTTTTGGCTCGGCTAACGGAGGTCTCTAGTGCAACTGCTCTATGGGCCACACAACGTTGAAGCAGAGTAGATAATGCGGGTATCTTTGAAGTGCTTTCCAGTGAAGGGGTACACTGCTGTTCAGCAAACACCTGTTAAAAAAGACTCTTTCCTACCACTGATCATTCTGACACCAGGAAAATGAAAAATATTTTATTTAGTGGAATGGTTTGACCCCTGCTGCAGCCCAGCTTAGTGATTAAAACTGATTAGACAGAAGTGTTTTTGCATTAAAACTCTTACCTAGTGCAGCTGGGAGTGTTATTATTAGATAAGAAAAGACTAGCTCACAAAACTGTTTGTGAACCTTGGCATGGTAATTGCTGGTGTGAGCAAAAACAGAGCAGGTGCAGCTTCCTGCACTTTCATACCTTATTTATTGAGACCGTTTATGTAAATGAAGTCCAGTGAGGCAGTGGCACACAGCAGCATTTCACTTAAAACACAGAGCAGACTGTGAATCCCCACCGCAGACCCTGAGGACCAGAGAATGAAAATGACACCTGCCCTTTATATAAACTGGCCAATCAATGCTGTCTCCTTCAGTGCATTATTTCCTCACTTGACATTTAGTTGGATCCCTGCTCTACATTATGCACAAACTGTGACTTGAATGTAAGTGCCATTTAAAAGTTCCCACAATACTTGTACAGTAAACATAAAATAAAATGCAGAATGGTGACATCTTGACCCCCCCTACACCGCCTCTGATTGGCTAATACAACATGCCTTTCTTGGTTGGATTAGTAAGGTTTAGTTTGAGTTAAGTTGCTCAAATTGTGTAGAATATAGAACTTACATCTTGCTTGATATCCCCCTGTAAATTATATGACCTTTAAAGGTTGAATATGGAGAATGAGCAGAACAGCGCAATCTAGTGTCTGAAGATCGTAGTCGCAACAACAGAAAATAATTCCAGCAGTTGAGTTGCCAGGTTCGTTGCCGAGTGTGTCAGCGATCAGCCTGCTCCATGTCAGTGATGAATCATACAGGGTAACAATAAATTTGGACTGATCAATGAATTTTACAACAGTATTTAAGGTTAGCAAGTCTTCAACTGGAAGTCTTTCTTTGAGTGCTGTGTAATCTATTAGCTAGCTCTCAACTCAAAATTATTCCTTGTTTCTGTAGCAACAACAGACAACCCTGGCAACCAGCAACGCCCAACGCTATTGGCTGGTACAATGGAAACAGAACATGAAAGAAAGTCAACATTTTTTTAAATATTAATTTAGACTAAACATATTTTTTATGGAAAAGCAATACTTTCATTCTGTATCCCCCAAAACGCTCTGCGGGTGTATTATATTAAAGAAATAGAGTTTTTAATAAATATTCTACATATTCAACCTTTAATGCTGCAATAATTGATAGTTTTGTATTTACATTTGATTAAATGGCTCTATAAAATATAAAAGCTCATCACATGCATCCATTTTAGAGACAATGGTCCCCTTAAGTTTTTTGACTGTGGGGTGAAAATTTGCAAATTGATTCAACTGACAAAGAACCAGATGGATGAAAATCAATTTTCATCTTTTATGTCACATTTTCATAAGCTGACATATAACTGCTGAGAAACTATAATGAGACTGCAAAAGGCGCCCATATATTCAGTTTCGGCAGCTGAATCGTGATGCCTTGTTGCCAGCCTGGCAACCACTTTTTAAAGTGTTGAGTCCTGCATTCGGTGAGCAAGACTACACCACTGGTAATGTGTCAGTGTTGGCCTACTGCTCCCAAGTAGCCAAAGATCAGTTACTGCATGTAGCTTTAATACATGTGCACTGATGAATAATTACACATGTATGTGTGTCATACATGTAATATATTGTGTTGGGGTTTAAGACACAGGCGCAGTAGTGAAATTAGGCATAAGGGACACTTCATACAGTATAAAGGGATTTGTAATTGTGTCTTGGCTAATCTCTTCTGCATCTTCATTATATCCTGAAGTCTGCTGGGATAAGAGTGATGAAGCAGCCCTCAACAGATCAGAGATCAGCTTGACTTCAGCAGTGATTCATTAAACTACGACAAGCATGGGCTTTTTCAGAGTGAAGAAAACATACTCCTCCCTGAAATAATATTCATCATCATCATCATTATTAAAGGGATTTAGGTGAAATGTGTGAAAACGCAGTTTCTTTTTCACTGCATGGCAATTAATATGCTGATAAGATTTTTTGAAATGTATGGATGCCAGGTAGGTTGAAGGGTTGTTCTAATAATGTAAAGACACTCAGCACAGCCAATAAACAGCAATAACTGCAAGTTAAATTAATTTGTTTTCTGCTCTCACAATCTTTAATATTCTGTTGCTGTGGCATTTCCTCCTCTGTGCTCTGACTGGATTCCTTTATATTCAGGTGTTAGCATTAAGAACAGAAAGGAAAGAAAACACACTGCAATGTCAGTATTTCTGCCTGCTTCTCTAACTGTCATCTACTGTAGGTAAAACAGTACAGTACTGACAATGGATAAGTACCTCATACCACCACACTTCAAAAAATCCCTTTAAAGAGGAATTTAGTTAGTGCTGCACCCTGGCTGCTGTGAACTGAGCTGTAATGTAGACAATCCGGGCACCTGCATATCAACAATATTCGTCAACTAAAAATGCTTATTTTTGCCACTGATAGGCTGCAGTTATTGTGTCGGACTACAGTATGGAAAGATGGTGTAGTCTCGTCTCAAATCTTGAGAGATGACTTGTTGCCGGATTACATCCATGTGTGGAACTTTGAAGAGAGGATTACCGGCAGGGAGAGTATTGTGAATGAGCCTTTGTGTTATCTAAAAGATTTCTAATTAATAGTTCATGATTGCACATTCCGAAATGTGCCAACGACATGTGGAGCTCCACTTCACGCTGCTTTCACAGAGACATTGCAGACGGGGCAGAGGTAGGTTAATGCTATTAGCTAAAGTTACTGTGTTGACCTGCATCAGTAGCTATACACGGAAGCATGCAGAAATGTCCTGTTTGATTACATCACAGCTTGGTTTGCAGAAGCACTGCCAGGTTAAAAAAAAAACGAAATTCCACTTTAAGTTTTTTGCTGTGAGTTAACTGAAGGCTGTACAGAGGAGTCAACATTTTATCAACTTTTATCTCTTATCTGGACTATGGTGGCTAGACAGTAAAGTGGTGTTTAGACTGCGATATTAACTTTTGCATCCACAGACTTGTACCAGTCACGCAGACGTACGCACAGTTCTATTATACCCATTGACTGTATAAAAAATGGACGTAGCTTCTCCGCCGGGGCCTGTTCTCTTAACTTGATCCAATTGTATTCGCCTCTGGGAGCTGCCATCTTCTCTGACCTTGACTTTGCCTCATTTCCTCTTACCTCTTAAAAAGGGCATTGATGTGACGTTAGGGGGAGGAAGATACGCCTGACGTTTAAATAATTAGCCGCATTAGCTCACATTAGCTCCACCGCCCGGGAGCTAGGCTAACAGAACACATTACCAGATAAACGGGATTGGGAGTGGGAGTCCTGTGTCTCTAGCGGAGATTACACCGGCTCCGAGAGTAAAGTGCAGGCAGCATTTATGATCTATGATTTAAACTGATTTACCGCACCGTTGTGACGAAAAGAACGCTGAGCCGGAAGGCAAAGCTCTCGATCTATCGGTCAATCTTAGTTCCTACCCTCATCTATGGTCATGAAAGCTGGGTCATGACCGAAAGAACGAGGTCCCAGGTGCAAGTGGCCGAAATGGGTTTTCTCAGGAGGGTGGCTGGAGTCTCCCTTAGAGATAGGCTGAGAAGTTCAGCCATCCGTGAGGAACTCGGAGTAGAGCCGCTGCTCCTTTGTGTTGAAAGGAGCCAGTTGAGGTGGTTCGGGCATCTAGTAAGGATGAACCCTTGGAGCCTCCCTAGGGAGGTGTTCCAGGCACGTCCAGCTGGGAGGAGGCCTCGAGGAAGACCCAGGACTAGGTGGAGAAATTATATCTCCACACTGGCCTCGGAACGCCTCGGGATCCCCCAGTTAGAGCTGGTTAATGCGGCAATGTGGAAAGGGAAGTTTGGGGTCCCCTGCTAGAGCTGCTGCCCCCGAGACCTGACCCCGGATAAGAGTTTGAAGATGAGATGAGATTTAAACTGATATTCAACACAGTACCATGCTCATAGACTGTAAAACACCGACCCTCACGGCCCGAATCCTCCCGGTGCTCTAGATTAGCATCTAGTGTATGTGTCATAGATAGCAGGCTGTACTGCAAGTCATGGTCAAGTGCGGCTAATTAATTAGCATAACAAAGCTAACGTTAACACGGTGTGTTCCTAAACCCTCTGTTTGTACAGTTGATCAAAGAGCAAACCATCTCGTCACTTATAGTAACACCACCACACGAATGACTGAGTTAGCATGCTAATGCTGACAACTAGCCTCCGAGGATAGTGAGGGTCAGTGGCTAGCTGTCACTCAAGAGGCCACGCCCCTAATTATTCATAAAATGTAACCTCCAATAAAATAAAAACTAGCCTGGTACAAAAATATCACTCAGAGAATTGCCGTTTTGACACTTCCGTATTGGATCAACCAGGAAGTCGCTGTGGTGGGGGCTTGATTATACCTAATTGAAGTGCGCTTGGACTGGTGTTCCACATGTGCATTTCCCGATCTATTCCAGAAAGTGGTGGTTGGTGCCAGTTGTCCTTTAAAAACAGCAGATTTCCTCCTTTATCACTCAGTGCTCTGTCTTTTCAAATTTTTAAAGATATGCCTTTACTGTCCTCATCGTTTTTTCCTTCTTTTCCATATTCTTCTACCCTCGTGAGACCATCCTGATCTTGCGAGCTCCTTTGTATTTTACTTGCAGATCAGTCTGGTAACATGCCATGGAGAAAATTCGGAGAAGTTTGCCAAGCTACTGAACCAATCAGCGTTTGTTTTGAGGCGGATTTGTGTGACAAAAACAGAAGCAACTGTTCAGTGTAAACAACATGTTGTTTACACTGAACACTTACACTTGCTATGGGGCAAGCTGCTCGCACTTTTTTCTCTTGGATCCTTCTGTTGGAATATGGACCGGGCACCTGAAATTGGGCCTTTTCTCTGTAAATTCGTTTTCCTTTACCGACATGTTTACTTTCTGTGCTTTGCCTCAATGCTGTTAGTACGTCATACGCTTCCTTGATCTGATTGGTTGATTTGGCCCGTATGTTGGTGATGGTGTTGGTTTATCCAATCAGCAACCCCTACCACAAATATCTTAAAAAAGAGATTTCCCAGATGGATATGCTGAGCAAATGAGAATCAATCCAGTCAGTCAGGTTAATATTCTTCCCCTTCTACTTGGCAAACCAACGAGAGGTGCATACTATTGAGTACACAGCCTACTGGACCAGAGTGTGTACTGGACTAGAGCATGTGCAGTAGGGAGCTTGTTATGCATACAGTCGGCGCTACCACTTAAGAGAACACTGTTCAAATAGACTTTAGTAAGAAAATCAACAGGAAAACATAAAACTAGTGGAAATTACACTGTAGGGTATCAGTTATGATGAAGTGTAATCACCTGGGCCTATGCTGGTGATGTCAGTAAGAATGCTGTTGTCAAAAATGTAAATTGACCGTACTGTGTCCTGTGGTTCTGAGGATTTTAAACTCCTGCATTCAACTTGCCATATTCAGTGAGCTCCAAGCTGCCCTATGCTACATTGAGAAAGCACTTCACTTCATTTGTTTTTCATGTACAAAGTCTACATTTGCCTTGAGGGTGGTGCCAGGAAAGTTCAGTATTCAAATGTGGTTCATCATGTTCCAAAACTGATCCACATGAGTGTTTCCTGTCAAATAAAAACAGGATTCGATGAGAACTGATTTATTGTTTGAATCAGAATCAATCACTTCTAAACAATATCCAACCCTTTATCTACCAAAATGTGCAAGTACCCCGATCGAAGCACCTCTGATTAGATAATAGTTTTTGTTGAATGTAACATCCACCATGCAAATACCAGACACAACAGCGAAAGTCACATCTGACATTTGCATGTGAGCAGGTTTCTCCACTAGAAGTAAATTCCCACGAGGAAAGCAAATGCCAAGAAAACACACTTCTTTCTTTTGATAACCAGCTCTGAGCCAAAGCGCCGTGTACTGTGAAATGCCAAAAATAAATGGGTATCACCTGAAGAAAAGTCAATGGCTTTGTCTCTTTGGAACAACGGTCTCATCCTGTGTGGTGTCCTGTTTGCTGTCGCTGCCGTACAATGGAAGACTATTAATTTGATCTGTAAATAGATGAGCTTGAAATACTATTGGATTCCCTGAATGATTGATCTAGTGAAATGCTCTCGCTCTCTGTGAAAAATTGATCTCGCCTGGCTGGCACAATGGAAATAATTGAATTGAAACAAAAGCTCACGCACACACACACGTGCCAAATCTGACGCGCACTGAAGCACGCACACACGCACACGCACACACACACACACACACACACACACACACACACACACACACACACACACACACACACACACACACACACACACACACACACACACACACACACACACACACACACACACACACACGCACACACACACAAAATGGGAGGCGGAGAGGACGACAGTGTGAGATGCTGGTAATTGAAACAGCTCCGAGGGCTGGGGATATTTATTAGCCCCCTGCTAAAAGATGCTGTGGGGTGGCAGGTGTGTGTGTGTGTGTGTGTGTGTGTGTGTGTGTTCATGTACATGTGTTGCCCTGTTAGTGTTCATGACTGAATGCTTTGTTGTGCGTCAAGAGCAATGTGTGTGTGTTATTTCTAAAGGTCCTGGTTTCACTTGGACTTCATCATGTCACTCTGCTTCACAAGCACTTCTTATTTTGGCCACTTGGGGGCACTTGAACACCAGAAACAAGAGGCTGAAGTAACATACAGCATGCAACATCTACTGTAGAGAATCAGTCCAAATATTCACACTATACTAGGTATGCACACACATTAGACACCGGGAAGGACACACTTTTTCATTGTGTGCGTGCGTTAGGAGAGAGTGAGAGAGAGAGTGAGAGAGAGAGAGAGAGAGAGAGAGAGAGAGAGAGAGAGAGAGAGAGAGAGAGAGAGAGAGAGAGAGAGAGAGAGAGAGAGAGAGAGAGAGAGAGAGAGAGAGAGAGAGAGAGAGAGAGAGAGAGAGAGCAGTGTCAATGTCCAACAAAGCAGCCAGGAACAAAGGAAGTGCAGTTGAATGAGAAATATGAAGAAAGATTAACATCCTGGAGTGAAAGAGCTCAGGTTGCCGTGGTACATTGCCGTTGCCGAGGTGAATTCCGCAAACACACACAAACACACACACGTTTCTCCTGCTGACGGATTTTCATGGACTTCGCACGACCTCTGTCTGTCACCTGTCACTCAATACACAAACAGCAAACAGATTGCATAATTTTTTTGTCCATGTATCTGCCCTGATGGCTACCGAGGGCAGTATCATTCTGGCTTAGCACATGAAAGGTAACACCTCTTCCTAACCCGACGTGATGCGAACAAGCAAATAGCAGCTTGTTTTAGTGTTTCCAATACAGATGTCCTAACCTGCTCCGTGCTCCATCAGCCAACAGGCTTAGAGACATATATCGGTTGTTCGAAAAACCACTCACCTTGGTCTGTTTCTGCGTGTACTTGCTACAAGTGGCACCAGTCACCATGCTCACCTTCACATCCTCCAGTCAGCAGTCAATGTGAATTAAGACTGAGAAGCGACACATCTTATGCGATCCAAACAGCACCCTATTGGATAGGAGTTTAAGAGGATTACGTTAGATATGAATAAATAATTTGACATTTGCAGAGGGAGAAATGTCGATCATCAATATATCATTCATCTGGACAATTATTTGGACTCCATCCCCTGGAGTTCTCTCTCTTGCTGTATGTTATGAAGAAGTTCTCTTTGGTATAAAAGCATGCAATTTGGCATAGATACTCTGTTAGGGCCACTATTTTGGAAAAAGGTATTGTCCACTCAAAAATTCAATATGTCGGCCATTTTTTAAGATGCTATCATGTATTGACCCGCTTACACTTGGCTCAGCTATCCGACGCTACCACAAGCTGTCAGTTCAGGTGCGACTACATCTATAACTAGCTAATTGATGAGTGGCTGTTAGACAGCATTTGGGACACTAAATTTAGCTATACTATTACTACTAACCAAGAACTACAGTTTAAGTAAAACTAGATCAGCTGACACTGAACCCCATGCTGAATTCCACAACAGTGAAGTCACCAGCGTGCCCTGGTTGTGTAATGGTGTTCACTTTGTTAAACAAAACCAAGTGGCATAAACATGAGAATGTTCCTTGAAGAATATTTGTACCAAATTTGATGATAGCATCAAATGGATGTAAGGCTTCAAGAGAAATTCAACGTGTTGAATTTTTGGGTGGCCGACACCCTCCCGAAAAGTGACCCTTAGAAAGTATCTGTGCCAAAGTTTATGATTTTATACCAATTTGAACGATTCTCTTGAAATATGCCATTGATCTGCTATGAGAAATATTGCTGGAATGGGCTCATGGCTGTCACCTGTGGCCAACGGGCAAAAATGTTTCCTCATTGAGAGGTAACCTCATTCTAGGTTCACTCACCAGAAAGATGCCAATAAGTTGCTATGAACGGTAAGTTTTGATTTCATAAGAATGAGGACCAAGTGGTCGGTTTGCAATGTTCATCTGGTAAACGTAAAATAAAGGAAGCATAAGGAAGCATGAAGAACCTTACCTTTGTCTGGTGTGCAGCTTTCAGTGCTATCCAGTCTTAATGCAGAGATCAGACTACACAGTATCAGCCAATAGAGAGACTATTAAGACTCAGTCACGATGTTTCATGCTTTTTGTTTTTTTTTAGCATCAAATAACTAATTAAAACCAAACTTATCAGAAAAATGAACACTCAGCCTGATAAGAACTACCCAAAATGACAGAAAACAATTTAGGCATCCGCTTCAGACGTAATCACTTCCTAAAATGACCCCTATTCAGTAGTTATCAACCTCAGATATAGCTTAGAAGGTGCCTGCTACACCTACCAATAGGTTCAGAAGGCTGTTACCACTTTGGAACAGTCTGGGAGTCACATTGGGAATTCAAACAAAACAGACATTGCGTGGCTACGTTTAGACTACAACAAACTACATGGTTAGATTAAAGCAATAAAACGTCATCGTTAGGTTTAGGAAAACATCATGGTTTTGGTTAAAATACTAAAGAACGTAACTTAAGAAAGTCAAAGTTTCACATGGGATGCAAACTCAGGTCCTGTGTGAACGTCTAATATGTGTTTGACCCATCCACCACCCCAACCTTCTTCCTGACATGACACTTGGTGTTTTAATACTTCCAACCTTCATAACACGTCATCATATGAGAGAGACAAGAGACACAGGGTTGGTGATTTGGCTTACCATTACAAAAGATAAAGGCCTACTAAGGACCGCCTCATATCTATAGTAGATAGAGGCAACTGATAACACCCATTCAATCGTCTAACAATGGTCGAATCAGTTGATTTAGGTGTACTTTAGTGTGGCCCATGTCCCATTCGCTAACATGGGGGGGCAGGGTTGACCTATACTGCAGGCAGCCACCAAGGAGTGATTGAGATGCTGTGGCTTCACTTTTGGGGAGCTGTCAAGCCGGTCATATACAGTTTATGAGTCGCACCCCAGCGAATACATCCATGTTCACTGAAAAAAAGGGTTGTTTTTTTCTATCAACCACAGTACGTGGACAGGTAAACCAACGCTTTTTAAAAACAGTGATGTATGATTATGAACCTTTATGTGCTTGGCAGAATGTGTACCCACTGTCAGGCAATCAATGGAGCCCTTCACAGGTAATACAAATGTTAGTCTGTGTGTGTGTGTGTGTGCCTCTGTATATGCACTCCATGGTGATACTGCGTCGTGTTTGATGGTGAAGTCCAGGCATGGGTACCTAGAGAGTATTACCAGTACTTAGATGGTAAACATGTCGCCCTGCGGGACCAAACAGCCTCAATAGACTTTCAGTCCAAGAATGGCTTCATCCTCACGTTTGTGTATATATTTAAAAGTGAACAACAGTGTGTGTGTTGTCAGAGCAGACTAAAATCCCAGTTGATGTGATTTCATTGATTTGTGTGGAAAAGGTTGCTGAGGGATAAGAGCTGCGATGCTTTTGGCATAAACAAAAGAAAAAGGCTCTGTCAGCTTGTGCTACGCACTGAGGATTGAGATGTAGAGTAAAGACCAGCGCTTTTAACCAGCCTGCACCTGCACTGAAATCAATACCCTCACACTGTGATGGGCAAATCCACACAGTGCACTAACTACACACATACACACACATATATATTAAACATGTGCAGCTCAACCCAGCTCCCCACCTGTCAACAGTAATCCTGAGTGTCAGAGATGAGCATTGGAGATGCTACCAGTGTGACACAGTCTCCACAGGGACCTGGGGGGAGGCACACATGTGTACTCTTGTATTCCACTCACATGAGAAGCAAATGTCTTCACAAGGATAGAAATACAAGTAAATTCTTCAGAATCAGCCAAGAACATTCTGATCCACAGTAACAAAAAAAATATTTTTTATCAAGGGAGAGTGTGATTAAAAACAAAACAAGCAGTGATCCTGGTGTGTTGCACTCAAATTGAAAGCAGAACATATGGTGTGCATTTTGACTTTTGCTGAAAATAAAGAAAAGGGAACACAATCCCCCAAAGATTTTTCCAATTTTCCACTCTATTTGTTAATACAGGATGCTGCTCTCTTTTATTAGTGATGTGAGCCAAATAAACAAGTGAAATGTGAATAATTAGTTTGTAATCATTTTATCCCTTTCAGAATTGGAATCAGCTTTAAAAGTCAAGTAAGTGTGAACACAAGGAATTTGCCTCCTGCTTTTTGTTGCTCTCAATAAACGTTCAGCTAAAAACAAGGTTAACAAAATGAACAAAGTTAAACATAAGCATTCGTGAACTATAACATATTGGCCCGAGTATAAGAATATAAGATTTCCTTGAAATTCATATGAAATAGGGTATATATTCAGGGTCTAGATTCAAAGGCCAAGTAAGTACTTCTATCGACACAGTCACTACAGGTGCGCTCAAATTTGGCCACGTTGATCCATGCCATTCCTAAGCGTTGATGTGATTGGTTTAAAGAAGCCAGTTCAAACTAGTGCAGCCAGACCATACTCGAGTTACAGGTTATTTGCAGACACATCATTGTTGTAGTTTGTGAAAATCAGCTGGCTAACAAACTTCAGCTCAATAGCAACCGATAATGTGATCAATTATACTAAAGATATACTGTTTTCGTTTCCCCAACTTCACAGAGGCACTTTAACAAATATGTTATGTTATGTTATGTTTTATATATTGTACCTCAGCTTTATTTACCTTCATGATGCTGCATAATTGAAGTACAGCAAGTTAATTTTGTGTCATTAAATGCAGTTAATCCATTAGATTAAGCAATTAACAATTAAATGTGTTAAATGAGTCCCAACGTAGTAGTAGAATGAAACAATCAGGTAGAGTAGCAGGACTGACCATGAACACATACGCACATATTCATTTTAACATGTACAGTATAAAGATGGTGTGGATGCAGAAGGCAGTCTGTTAACGAATCAGAAAAAAGTGTGTGTATGTTGGGGAATTGATGAAGGAGATAAAGTGCAGAAAAAATATCAACAGAGTAAGAAAGACAGGGACAGAACCCTGGGGGATCAAGTTAGAGGTAGCTGGACAACAAATGCTGTACATGGGTGGGGGGTATACATATACGAAAAGAGTGAAAGGAAAAAGAAAACTTGTGGTTTAGCTGTCAGAGGTGTCAGAAAGCCTTATTATCCCATCTCTTCACCTCTGCCACCACCTCTCTCTCCACCTTGCATATTTTCTACGGACCCTGACCTCTCACTGCTACATTTAAACACACAGGGAGGAAGACACAGAGAACGATATTGAAAGAGGTGGTGGTAATGCACCAATAAGCTAGATGCCAGCCACTGTAAAACATGAAGATGAGGTTGAAAGAGAGACATATGGGGATATTAAGTCCATCTGTGCCTGTGGAAGGGAGTGTGTATGCGTATTATTGAAACTTATCTCTCCGTCTGATGTTGTCGTTCTTCACCAATGATTACCCCTCAGCATGAAGGTGGCCCACCATTCTCCATGTGGTCCATGATGGACATGGACCACTTGGAGCAGCAGAGAGAAAAATTCAACTGAGGCGCCAACACTGACAGAAATTTTTTTGGTGGCTTTAATCAATGGAAATCTGTTTAGATGCAAGCCTCAGTCACTGTTCATACATATACTGAATGAAATGAAATGTAATGCACGGAAATTCGTTTGAACCCACTTATTTATTACTGTAGAAATTATATCCAGAGGAAACAAGGAAATCAGGCGATGTAGTTTTAAGACTGCTAAACTTTGTGTAGGAAAGTAGGTTGGGGTGGTGGCTGCATCCAAAACACACAAGACTTTCACCCGGGGGATGGGTTTTTGTGTCCTGGAAGTTATTAGCCAAACAATTATCTTTTTTCTATTCCTAACCAAATCATTTTAATGCCTAAACTAAACCAGCCAGAGCCACAACAGCAGGACAGAACAGCACACAGTGTGTGTGAGTGAGAGGGTCAAAGTTATTAATAACTTACAGAAACTTTGTGTGCAATAGTCCACATATTGACAGCTCTTTCTCTTCTCTCTCTCCCTCTTTCAAACCACGCTGTTCTAATGCTTTTTGTACATGAAACAACGAAAAGTAATGTGCAGAAATGTGTGTGTATTGAAAGAAGGAGACACAGTATAAGACCGCAAATCTCCGCCTAAGGGGTGGTGGATGGGTTCCAAAACTAAGGACTTTCACTCAGACGAGCGTGGTTAAATTCCCGCTGTGGGGTTCATTTCGTTCCTGTCCCGGACATACTAAACCATCCACAACCTTTTTTCTTATCCTAAGTATTTTTCATGCCCAACCCTAACCGTTCATGTAATGGTGGCTTTGGTGTCTTTGGTGCCTTTGTGTCGTGGTCGTCTTCTGGTAAGTCCATGTCTCACGGTGGACTTCTGTAAGATATTATACAAATTTTTGTGCAGAACTTTTTGCACAATATCGTACAAACCTCTTCATGTTCAATATGTTGCTCCAACGGGTGCTGTCTGTCTCTGTCCTGACAAAAACTGTTAGACACTGTTACAGAATCTCTGTGTAAAAAAGGCTGAAGAGGGTGGGACTTGGAACCACTAACATGTTCTCTGGCCACATCTACAACTGTAAACACAAAAATATTTATAGCTGGTCCAAATTGCCACACTTGAAGGAGTGAAAAGCCTGATTTCATAGCCTACACCTTGCTGCATCCCATTGACTCGCCAATCTCTCCAAAATGCAGTCATTTGCTTGTCTTTGCAGCCTTGGTGCAATAAATCTTACAAAAAAGGGATATTGGTGCACAATTTCAGATCTCCTTCAAGCAACCATAAAAAGTTACAAAATTAAATGTGAGAAGAGTGAAAAGAGAACTTTAGACGGACCATCAAACCATGCCTATTTTCACTTGTCTACACACCTGACCAGTCACTGCAAAAGTGGGCATTATTGTTTGATTGCTTTGATGTAGGTTAATGTAAGTAGCAGACCCCCTAATTCCGACATAAATAACCCTCACTATAATGCCAAGCTTTGCACCCTGTATTTGAGTGGGTCCATTCGGAGCATGTAAGCACTTTTGCCTTTCGATGTGGTTGGACAAAACCTCATTCAACATACTCTCTTTCAGGCATACTGAACCCTTAGCTGCCGCTGAACTTCTTTAGAAAAAAACTGGAAAAAATGTGAATATACTATTGCGCATCAGTGTGATTGACAGAGGAAGTTAACAGTTTGGGTATGTAGGCTTAGAAATTATTTATGTATACAAATGTGCCTGTCTGTTTGTGTGAGGCAGCCAGCTCTGACATGGGAGTAAATGGATGTGTTGTGAGTTATAATAGATGGCTATAAGAGGAAGGGGGCTGTGCATGTGAATCCTGCGTTTTGCTTCCTCACTCTGAGACTCTATGGGAGCCACTCTCTGCTCTGCCTGACAGTCAATCTGCTGGAGATGTATTATTCATGTCTTGTCCTCTATCTAACTCACTGGCAAACACTGCTGTTTCACTCCTTCAGTCTCTTTGCAGCTAACTCTTTAGCTGTGTCAAAACTATGTTTCTCTCTAGAAACTTGGGTTCAACTGAATTTTTTACAGGTTCCTGGTACTTTCTTTTTTTGGGGGCTACATAATGGGTCATAGTTTATGTCTTAATCAAGGACTTTCCAATTCTTCCTGTTTTTAGCCAAAGAAACACAGAATAAAAGGATCAGCCAATCAATTCATTGTGACAGCAGAATTACATGTACAGTATTGATGGGACTGAAAGTTATTTATTAATTTCTAGGGTTGGTAACCTTACTTTTTATCATAAAAGTTTTAAAATGTTAGGTCACTCCTAGCATTATGGCTATTTTGAGTGAGCCCTACCTCTGTCTGTTGCATAATGCAAAGCTACTTTCTGTAGAGATCTGTCTTAAGCAATGGAAGCAGCTCTGTGAGGCTGCACTTACCATAGACTTTACATAAAGACGGACGAAGCGTCTTCATTTCCTATCTTCACTGCCCAATCCATATCGGAAGCCCGATCCGCTCTGCACGCACAAAACGTTGGTTGTCATTGATCACATGAGCAACAGAACAACTTGAAACAGAGATAGAATGTTTTAATGTCTGATGAGGGATATAATATGAGAAAATGTGAAATATATGCACATTTATAAGCAGATACATGTGTGAGATGTATGCATAGCCCCCTTACCTGGAATAACAGCAAGCTTGATAGTTACAACACAACATAATGTTAGGTAGCTAGTAACCGGCATGCTTTGTAAACAACTATGGTCTGGTTTGACTGAAATGCATTAATGTAAAGTTGGGCATTTACATTTTAGTCCAGAAGAAGCGTTCTGGAGATCTGATCTGATGTCTAACTCTGGAACATTAACTGACACTCGATTGTGGAGAATTAGGCTTAGTCAACCACAAAATAACGTCATGTGGTTCAATTCCAACCCTGAAGGTTCCTGACTCTTGTCCTAAACGAGTACTTAAATTCATACTGGACAGACAAGTGGTTGCTGTGCTTGTCTGGGATTCTATCCCTCCAACCAGTCAAGGCAGATTGCCACCCACCATAGAGCCTTGTCACAGTTTGCTCGGCTCCTCCCCTGCTCTGCTGCTCAGCCACACCCCTCAGTCTACAGCTTTGACCTGCTGCTCTCACCTGCTCACCATCTCCAATCAAGCCAGTATATATGCAGCCTCACTCCACTCACTCTTTGCCAGATTGTCTTCGCGCTCATGCCTGACCCTCCAGCACTTGTTCCCGGATTGCTTACCTGGTATCGACCCGACTTGCCTCTGACCTTCGCCTCTCGTATAAGCCCCGGTAAATCCACCAACCTTCTGTCCCTGACAAGGAGTATTGCCTGCCTGTTTTCTGTTCCTCGTCTGCCTGTGGCTTGATTGCGCCTGCCCTGTTTCTGCATTCCCCTGGTCAGCCGTGTACCTGCTTTTAAATGCTGAATAAAGACTGTTTTGAAACGAATACCTGGTTCATTTGTGCTGCAATTGGGTTCGCTCCATACCCGTTACAAGCCTGAGCTGATTATGAAAGTAGCACAACAGTGAGCTGTCTTGTTTCCTTTTTTAAAGTTGGCTAATTTTTATTTTATTGGAGGTTAAAGTTTATGAATAATTAGGGGCACAGCCTCTTGAATGACAGCTAGCTGCTGGCCCTCACTTCTCCTAGGAGGCTAGTTGTCGGGATTAGCACGTTAACTCTGTCATCTCGACCTGGACTGTAGTGATTTGTGTGGTGATGTTACTATAAGTGACGAGATGGTTTGCTCTTCGATCAACTGTACCAACATATGGTTTAGGAACGCACCATGTTAATGTTAGCTCTGTTATGCTAATTAAATAGCCCCACTTGCACCATGACTTACAATACAGCTTACTATCGGTGGCACATACACTAGATGCAAATCTGAAGCAGTGGGGGGATTCAGGCCGTGAGGGTCGGTGTTTTGCAGTCTATGAGTATGGTACTGTGTTGAATACCAGTTAAATCATAGATCATAGATTATAAATGATGGCTGCACTTTACTCTCGGAGCTGGTGTAATCTCAGTTAGAGACACTGAGTGCCTGTTCTTGACTCTGCTAGAGACTGGCCTCCTGTGTGAGTCTCTACCTTCTTAAAAAATCCCATTCCTTCTACAAAAAAAAAAAAAGACTCCCGTCCTCTCCTGGTCATGCAAAAAATCTCAACACTGACTCCCACTCCCATTTATCTAGTAACATGTTCTGTTAGCCTAACTCCCCGGTGGAGCTAATGTGGCAAATTCTGTAAACATCAGTCAGATGGACGTATCTCCCTCCCCTCAACATCACATCAATGCCCTTTTTTGGTAAGAGGAAATTAGGAGGAGTCAATATCTGCCAAGATGGCAGCTCCCAGAGGCGAGTACGATTGGACCAAGTGGCATGTCACATCCCACTGAACAAAGGAAACATATCCCAAATACAAATGTTGTTGTTAAATTTTCCACGACATGTCACTCTGAAACAACATCATATGATTGTACTAGAGGAAAAGTCAGAGAATAACTAAAGTCAATAGGATTCACCCTCTTGACACCATGAATATCTTCAGCAAATGTCCTGGCAATCCATCCTAAAGTTGTAGAGGTATTTTTCTAAGCCATGCTGGAATAGTATGCCCTCTAGGCTGATCAGTTCATTTGATCGATGCCGGAAAGTTTTTCTGACAGTTGCACATCATAAAACAATGGTGTCAAACTCTACACTGTTGGAAACTTGAGGAGTCATAGTGGAGGTGAAGAAACAGTTGAAACCATCATTTCATTTAGTGCAGGAATATAACAACAGTGCAGCTTAGAATGTCTGCAAAAATACTTTCTTTCCACAGAAAATTGATCAGGAATAAATAAGGAAAACGCTAAAGATAAGCAGAATAAATAGTTGAATTGCTATCAATAAAATGTATCACTTCCTATCCCTAATCACCTTACCTACTGACTCATACTCTACCCAACAGCAACACTATGAAATTACAAACTTTCCAAAGGAAGGCTGAAAAAAATGAATGAGCTCTTGAGCTGTTAAGCTACACCGCAATTACCAACCGACCAACTAAACGATCTTACAACAGCATTGATTACTTCGAAGCCATCATCTTTCAGTGCCAGCTGTTCCCTGACATGTGGTCTATAAACACATGGTGTCACATACATTTTAAATGGTACCTCTGTAGGGAAGCTGACGATAACTGATGTGATGTGTGGACAATGAGAGCGTCGCTGCTCTGCTGATAAGGAGCTGACAGTCACAGCTCCAGCTGAGCAGATTAACACTGCATTCGTTTATCTAAAAGGAGAAACCTGTGTCGATGTACACATTAATGTCTCTTTAGCTGCTTGCATCCGACTGAAAGCATGCTGTCCATCACCTATGCCAGTACTGCACACACTGAATGATGGATTACATGCATGTTTTAACAGGAGCAATATTCAGGAATACGAATGTGAATGTGGCTCCAGCAGCTCGTTAGGGTGAATAAATAAAGTTGTTTGCTGAACATGGACATGCGGTCCATATAATTTAGCAAGGGTTTCCACAGCAACAGATTTTATTCTGATCAGGAGTGAAAAACATAATGGAAGATTTTATGGCAGACTATGACATGTCAGCAGGAAACGCACTTGTGTAATTAACATGGATATTGGTAGCATTCCACAAGCTTTGTCTGCTTAGCGTTTAACCTCGCTTAACTTAGGTTTTTTTTTTAGGTGATTTGTCTGCCATTTGCATGGATTTCTCTTGGAATTACAATTTGGCACCTGGTGGCTATGTTTTTTATAGAACTTGATGTCCAGAAACGTTCCGCACACAGCAAAATAAGAAAATACAGTCAGAGGGCATTGTCTCTCGTCGCACACTTCTGGTTGTCATTAGGGTCATAGTCAGGCTCACTGTATGAACAGGGCTTGGATAAAACCTGACCTCTGACACACCAGCAATGCAAGATCCCTTCCGCTTTCTTCTTTGAAAGGGCAACATGTGTCTTCGTCTGAAGAAGCCGTCAACAGAGAAAAAACTGCTGATCAGTCGTGTGAGTTATATGTCTGCTACGTCAGAACAAAAAACTGGTTTCCATAACGCTTTGATTGGTTTATGCCAAAAAAAATTGTTAAAGGTTGAATATGGAGAATGAGCAGAACATCGCCATCTATTGTCTCAAGATCGTTGTCTGGAGACAGACAGGTGGCCTAGAGGAGACCGGAGTCTGTTTGAGCCTGTTTGAACCCATCCCCACCGGCAAATTGCACCATAAAAACAAGTATTGCAGAGGAGTTTTACTGACAGTTACCGTAACAGCTATGTAAACATGAAAGTTAGCTTACCAATCAAGGAGAAACATAGCCATTCTGGTGTGCGATTTAATGCTGTTGAACTCCTTTATCTCAGTCCATGGAGTGAATGTTTGGCCTATATTGACACTGGTTTTTTCCCGTCTCAGGTCACTCAGCTGCTGGGACAAATAAGCAGCTGCAGGATTGGTAAACTCCATTTCACCCAGTGCCAGCCTACAGTAGCTGCACCCAACAACAGACAACCCTGGCAACCAGCAATGCCGGTCGCTATTGGCGGCTACCATGGAAACAGAACGTGACAGAAAGTCATCAACAAACCCGTCAAATTCTTTTTTTTTAATATTTATTCTGACTAAAAGCAATACTTTCATTCTGTACCCCTCAAAACGCCCTGTGGGTGAAATATATTTTTTAAATATAGCTTTTAAGAAAGATTCTACATATTCAACCTTTAACTATATTTATGTAATACTGTACATTATTAAAGGTTATTACTGCAAATGTTTTTGTACAATACTTCCATTTAAATTTAATTAAGGCTTAAGTTCTGTATCATTAAGGACTTGTCGCTTTGATTGACTTGTTGTGGGAGTTAGGTGGCATCAGGCACTGCCAAGTTGGCGATGGCCAGAGCCACCGGGAGCCACCCACACTGAGCTTCATTACAGCTCTTCAGAAACCTATTGGCATTCAACATTTTTCTCATTTAGAATACAAAGGTATAATAAGGTGCGAATGTAGATACAAACAAAATTCTGAGTGGTCCAGACCAGTCTTGTGGGTCATATTGTCACAGGCTGACTCTCTGCCCCTTCTTTACCATTATCAATGGCTGGCCCAGACACACACTTTGTCTCCTGATGAGGTGTTTGTGTGACAGCAATCTACAGGTTGGCTTTTCTTATCACCAGTAGCAGCAAGAAGACACACACCCCTATGGGGACATAGATGCTGGTATATCACCCTGGCTGGCTTAAACGAGAGAGAGAGAGAGAGTGTGTGTGTGTGTGTGTGTGTGTGTGTGTGTGTGTGTGTGTGTGTGTGTGTGTGTGAGAGAGAGGATGCGGTGAAGTGTTTGCCTATCTGTCTGTAGGATGTACACAGCTCTCTCTTCTACAAACCATTTTTCCTAAAATAGTTTTTTCCCTCCCTTTCATTTCCTCTCCATTGGTGCCGCTGAATATTGCCTTTATGTAACTGTTCATGTGTTGACAGTGTTCCTAATACAATGGTGCTTCTATGCCAACGTGTGTGTTTCACTGAAGATTAATGCAAGGCTGTGTATGTGTGTGCGTGTGTGTGTGTGTGTGTGTGTGTGTGTGTGTGTGTGTGTATGTTTGTGTTTGTGTGCTGGAGGTAAACCAGGGGTCAGTGGAGAAGGATGGGGCTATGGACTTCACAATTTCAGCTTCATTCAGCTCTGATTACTGGCTCAATATTCTCTGTGTAGTAATCTGGGAAGATTCAGTATTGGGGAATCCATCGCCACGGTATCTTGTCTTAACAGCATGGCTTCACCTCTTTCACTTCCCACAGAGCTGAAATGAACTGACGTCAGATCAGTAAATACACCTGTCTCAACTGAGTCACAACAAGAGGTTGGTGAATTCAGAAAGTGAACAATTTCATCAGGTTGTACGTGATGGAGAACAGTATGTATCGGTTTACTTTTAATAACGGGATCTCCCACACGTCACTAAGAGCGCACTCGCACTGTCCATTCGTACCTTGCCCAAGTACTAATGACTGCTAAAGTCTAGTTTGTTTGACCAGCGTGAGGTGGGCTTTTGTGAAGCACAGATGCACATGTACAAGCACGAGCATGAGCATTGACAGCGGCCTATTTATATACCACTGTTCCCCGCGACGGACATTTATAAAGATGCCACGGAAGGGTTTGCGGTGGTCTGATGTGGAGTTGGAGTGGAGTGTGGTCAGATAAGACAACAGAAACACTCTGAGGGGTGATCACGTCTATAAGCAAGAAGCATTAAAACTATAAAAGATAAATGGCAAACAGTAAAATATGTGTTGTACTGGGAAATATGTAGGACCAGTGGTAAAAGTGCATAAAGTTAAGGAAGGGGGGTCGTTAAGTTGATTAATGTGATGGTAGAGGTGTGCAGTCCATATCCTCGCTATCTTTCTTTGGCCCCAACTGACATCCTCCAGTAGCATGAAAAGCTCAAGATGACCTTCTGCCAGGAGGGTATGCCAGAACATCGGTCCGTTGGTGTCAAACGCAGGATTTCTCCACCGACTTTTCATCAGGGGTGTACTCCCGTTGCCATAAAACTAAAAGTTTTACCCAGTAGGCAGTGGGGCAGTGGATGGTGGTAGTCAGAGTGGCTACCAACCTCTGGGGCCCACTGCTGCTCCCAGATCCCCTACGAGTTCAGCCTAGAATCGTAAGACTGCCAGTTACTGTGTGCTGCCACAAGGAGACACAGTAGTGGTCTTGGTGAAGAGAGGCTATGTACTTGCCTCAGAAGACTTACATACTCTGCTTCATCAGGGGAGATTTCAGGAGAGAACCTTTTTCCGTAGTGGATGGTGAGCCCGGCCCACAAGATAGAGAACCAGTTGCCTGCAACAAGATGGTTGTGAATTAAAGAGCACCTACAATATATGTGCCTTTTTCATGTGCACACAGTTTATTTCTTTTGAACCTGTGACTTAAATTGTAACTTACCCTGTTTACTACCTGATTTACACTTTAATATATGCAGTTAAAATCTGCATCATTAGAAAGAAAAATACATTTTGGAGGAACTATAGTGTCGCTGTTTAAGTGACTACAGCTTAGTGGTTATGACACAATGTAACCATCCATGCTGAATCTAGGATGCAGTTCCCTGACACAAATCCAGCCATCACAAAATGTCTGATCCAGACAAAAGTATCACGTGTCAGTCAATTTAACGTGCATTTTGGGAACTCGGATGGGGACGTGAGTTGCTGATGCGCATCCTTACGAATGGTGTCACTGTGTATGAGAATGTGCCACTCAATACAAAACTTGTGCCTGAATGTTCCTTCCTGTGCTGGTTGAAGGTACAGTGCCAGTGCAATTGGGAGGAAAATTTATTCAGCGAGGTGAGGTGTGAATACATCCAAATACTGAGGCTCCCTCTCCCTCCCCAGGTGTTTCCACACAGCTCTGACAGCAACAGGCAATTATATACATGCCAAAAAGTTGCGAGATGTTTCCCAGAGAAACCTGTGGTTTGTCAGTTTGTGTTTGAAGGTCTGGAAACGATCCTAAATTGCCAGGTGTTGAATCACTGGCTCCTCGACGGTAAGTCATTTTTGGTTTGATCCCATTAAGCCTAGTATCAGCATTGATTTTACTGAGTTGGTCTAATTTTCTTCATTTTTCTGTGAGGTAGGGCTTTTCCCCTCTTTATTTTACTGTTTGATATTCATAGAACTGTCTGTATTTTTCAGTGTATTTTGCTTGGCAGTGTTCAGGGATTCTTGTGCCAGCCAGTGCTGCTGAGCAAATGACAGATTCTCAGGGAAGGATGAAAGGACAGGCATCAAGCATTATGATCTAAACACTGTAAACACAAACATCAAAAACATTCCTTTTGGGCTAGCAAACAATGGCAGTAAATTAATAAGGATGATGCAATATTGATTGATTTGTGTTCTAACATCTGTAAGACAGATATCAGGAAGCCAGATTCAACATAGATTTCTCAGATTGAGTATAAATAATCAATCGAAAAATATTTAATACTACAAAAACTTTAAAAACTCTTTTCTTTTATCATCTGGTGGGGCAAAAATCTTAGTAGCTGGTCGAGGAAGCCATTAACAGGATGCTTCCTGCATAATTTGTCCTTTTGTGCCAATTAACCAGGTTAACTAGGCATAAACCCCCACCAGGAGCTGAGCTTCACCTCGCTGCTTCACCAGCATTGCCTGTCAGCGGCAACACATACAGTAAAGTTCCTATTGTTCAGAGAAATTAATAAAGTGACCATGCACTCCAGCAGACACACTTTAAAGTCCTCAAGCAGCAAAAGCTCATTCAGCTTGGCAAGAATTTCTGACTTTACTGGACTGACAACACTTATCCAAAAAGGACCACTTTATCACACGCAAACTCCACATTGACACAATCTAAATTTTTGTCTGTACGCCTCAGGCACAAGCTCATTTGCCCTCAGAGCAGTAGTTTTAACAACATAATTCAAGATCTGTTCAACTGCGAGGCTTGCACAAACCTCCTGAGCTTTACCCACCAACTTGCACTGGAGCAAAAGGGACCAAACGTCCTTCAACCAAATCAGAGCAGCTGCTATCCTCTCAAAAAGCACTGAAATAAGAGCGTACTCACACTGTCCTTCCGGACCGCGACCCGGACTTTAGGGTACTTGTCCCCCCTCCCTCTCCCCCCCGCGCCCCAGCCCCGTTTGTACTCACACTGCCAGGGCCGGCCAATGCTTCTTGCTGTCCATACACCATCACGCCGTAACACGTCACACGCATTGATCACGTGTGTGTGGCTTTGTTTACAAATCTTTCCACAGACCTCGGAGTTTTTGTGCGTCTTGTGGACTGTTTTTGAATATTTTCATCCGACCAAATCTGCAGTAAACACTCCACCTCCGCATCACACCAACGTGAACCTTTCACCGCCATTGTTGTTGTTGTTAAATGTCCGCGCATGGTCCGTCCTTCTATTTACATGTCCGAACAGGCGGACATAACGCTACTGCCGTAGGGCTCGTGCTGCTCGCACACGTGCGCACGCTCGTGCTCATACATGTGCAAGCCCACCTCTTTCAACGTGGCCGCAGTTGTGCGCGGAGCGGGTGCACTCACACTGCTAGGCTTTAGCTGAAAAAACGGTTTTGGCCCCGGCCAGAAGGACAGTGTGAGTAGGCCCTAAGAGTCCACCTCACACTCTCTGAAAGGCGAAACAAGAGCGTGTCTGCTCACATCAAAACTGTTTGGGGACGAATGAGGTGTCTGCTGACCGGACTGAGACTGACTGGCGGCACTAGGGTGGCGTTGCAGCTCCAATTCCTTCACCCTCAGGTGCATAGCTAGCACCTCTAAGGGCGTGATCACACTGTCCTTTTGGCCGCGGCCAAAACCGTTTTTTCAGCTAAAGTCTAGTACCTTTAAGCCATGTGAGTGCACCCGCTCCGCGCTCAACTGCGGCCAGCGGACCGTCCACGGTCCGCTTGAAAGAGGTGGGCTTTAGCGGAGCCGTTTGCACATGTACGAGCACGAGCGTGCGCACGTGTACGAGCAAGAGCCCTACGGCAGTAGCGTTATGTCCGCCTGTTCGGACATGTAAATAGAAGGACGGACCATGCGCGGACATTTAACAACAACAGCAATGGTGGTGAAAGGTTCACGTTGGTGTGGTGCGGAGGTGGAGTGTTTACTGCAGATTTGGTCGGATGAAAATATTCAAAAACAGTCGACAAGACGCACAAAAACTCCGAGGTCTATGGAAAGATTTGTAAACAAAGCCACACACACGCGATCAATGCGTGTGACGTATTACGGCGTGATGGCGTAAGGACAGCAAGAAGCATTGGCCGAGGCCCTGGCAGTGTGAGTACAAACGGGGCTGGGGCGTGGGGGGGAGAGGGAGGGGGGACAAGTACCCTAAAGTCCGGGTCGTGGTCCGGGAGGACAGTGTGATCACGCCCTAAGGGTCAGTCTGGGCTCCTCAGCCGATATCCCCAGCAAAATGGGAGGATCAGTGAGAGTGAGCGTGACCGGTGGCACCGGCTCTGCAAGTTCCACATCAGCTTTATCAGCGTTTGTTGAGGTAAGTGTGGTAACCCGAGGGTAATAATGCATGCACACTTTCAATGTAGTTCTGTGTACTTTACTGAAACTTTGTTGTAGCCAGCCATCCATGTGCACAAGTGGGGAGCAACCACAATAACAGTCCCACAGGGTGCAAAAACCCGACACAAAGGTTCCGGGGTGCAAACCTCTAATAAAGTACTGACACACCGTTAAGGCTATAACAGTAAGCCCACGGTTTTACGTTTCCCACGTTTCACAGTTATGAGCTGGTGCAGCTCCTACTTGGTCAGATTTAATGCCACATCTATGTTAAACACATTAGCAAAAAGCATTAAATAAACCTTTGACTTGGCAGTAGTTGCTGCAAAGTGTGATTTTTCAAAAAAATTGTCCAAATTGAACTCCATAGTGCCCCTTTAAGAAAACCTATCAACCAGAACAAATGTGGAATCAAACCAACCTGCTATACTAACCGGATTGAAAGGACATAAGCCCCTAATTTAAGCGATCCCGGACGAGACCCCAGTTTATGTTAAGCCCCGGCCTAGGGGTACCGAGTATAACATAAGGTGCTCTCACCTAAGTCAGCAGTCCAACACAAGTTTATACTTATCACAGGGTAGTTAAAACTTCAGGGTGAGTAAGGCCAAAATGATAAACAAAACATCTGATTTGAAAACTCTTAAGTGTAAAAAAAAATTAAATTGCAAAAGAAAATACAGGACTCTTACCTGCTTCCCTAACGAAATAAACAGGAGAAAAATGGTTCCCAAAAAAAATGGCCACCCACCCCTGACTGTACTTAAATAACAACATATTTTTTTAGTAACAGTTAACTTTGACAAAGGTTCTCACTTAACAATCAATCTATCAAAGCACTACACACAGGTCAGCATGGTCTCACTGGGAATCAGGAAGTAGGCAGAGAGGAAGACATCTGCAGCTGGCATCCTTTTAAAGCTGGCCTGATCAGCATTTTCTACTCAACACCTGCAGAAATCAAAGGGGGACAACACACAACAGAGCAGCAACTCCCTCTGGCTAATTACATACATACCTTCAAAACACATGAAAAAACACATATGGTCAACAACTGTCTCTCCCCTGATCTCCCTCCCTCTTCCCATCTTGCGCTGTAATAGCCTTTTTCGACTGACAGGGAGTGGGCTCTGTTCTGGTTCAGCACCAGAGTTTGAACCGTCTGGAGCATTTCAATCAAAAATAACTGGGTTCAGAACCTGGAAAGTTTGTTCTGAATCGGAACTTGAAAATGGCTGTTTTAGTGCAAACCGGTTCAACCGTGTCAACATCAGCGAGTGTGCTAATCAAAAGATAGAGCAACAAAGCCTTCTTTTCCGTCTGCACACAGCAGACATCTGCTGTTGTCATAAAATGTTATTATATAACACATCGGGCTCACTGCGCACATTACGCATCGTACACACCCTCATCCTTGTAATGCAGACTTGTTTGCTAGGTAGCATCAAGGTTCAAAGAATTCTGAACGGCACCGGTTCAAGAACACGTTCCCTGTCGGTTGTAAAACACTATCATTGATCCGGCAAGCCTCTGAAAAGTTCACACAAGCCAAACCACTTTGCTCCAAAGGCAGGTAGTGTCAGAATGCTCATAAACATAAAGTAAAGTAAAGTATAAAGTATTGCACAAATACATTTTGAACTGATGGGAAGATGGAAAATAAGCCTTCAAGCCTGGTTATGAATGTAGACAGCCTTTAAAAAGTGTTTGTAGAACTGTACTGACTGTAGAAACACTGATGACTCTTTCCCTCCCTGACAAGAACTCGGGCGCACATTTTTTAAATTTATTTGTTTATTTCAGGCATGTCAGTTAGATGAATCATTATCACACATCTTGGTTTACAATTCACATGACCGAAGCAAAAGCTTATCTAGTCCCACCCCAGTTACCCACAGAATACATTATCTTCATCATACTATTTTTATTATGACATTTGACATAATGGTTTTAACAGCAGGCTGTAGTCAGAGCTGCTGTCCAGCTCTAGACAGACAAACAGACACAGTGTCCATATTATTCCATCATGCCTGTCATGTACTTTCTTTTAATCCTCCCTCTCTTCTGCAGCTTTCTCTGTGCTTAGCTTCACCATATCCTCCCGATTGGGGCTACATCCGCTCGCATCCTTGCCACATACTCGCAGATTTTGGAGATGTCAGAGCGCATAACGACCACAGCACTCCAAGCTGTGGTGTTGTCTGCCCTCACACTGGACTGCTCAGTGGCGACTTTTCCAATCCATCCAGGAAGTATCCAGCCCGAAATGTCCTGTCCAGGCATGCAGGTTCACCAGAACCTGTCAATCGCATTCAATGACCAGCTTAGCAGCTCCATCGTGGATGAATTGATTCTCCTTAGTGTCTCAATTTACATGACCCAGCTGAGTTCTTCAGTAGTGTGATCTCTCACAGTGTACCAGCTTGCCGTAGTACCGTCTTTCATCTGCACATTCTTGTTACATGTTATATATAGGTATATATAAAAGAAAGAAAAGAGTAAAATAAAAAAGAAGAAAGCCGAGACACAACTAAAGAAAAAAGAAAACATCTGCTTACGCACTAGTTGACCTTTGCCTCGTAATGTGCTTTTCAGAGTCAGCTATTGTTTGGGTACAAGTGTTTTTTGTTTTGTCTCCCATCCTGTCTCAACACAGTGTCTGCTGACCCCTGCCTTTTATCTATATCCTATATCCTGGGTCATTCTGTAATTTAAATTTACACACTTCTTTTTGAAGATACTCAGTTTTGCTATTTTTTTGACCTCTCTGCTTAGTTAATTCCACTGTCCCCCGTTACTGACATAGCAAATGATTTTAATGTAGTTCGTACCTTTCTCTGCCTGAAAACCATGTTCCCCCTCAGATTGTGTCCCTTCTCTCAGTCTAATAATAGTTTTTGCAGGTTGTGGGGGAGGCTTTTGTTGGCAGCCTTGTACATCATCTGTGCTTTGCAATAGTTAATTAAATCATATAATTTGAGCATTTTTGATTTGATAAATAATTGATTTGTGTGTGCCCTATAATTGGCATGATGTGGAATTCTCAAAGCTCTTTTTTGGAGTATAAGCAGGGGATGTGTGTTGCCTTTATAAGTGTGTCCCCACACCTCTGCACAGTATTGTAGGTGTGGAGAGAACAGTGCGACATACAGCAGATTTAATAGTTTTTGTGCCTTCCAAAGTATGGACACACTCCTGGCCAGCTTACTTTTTAAATGTCTTATGTATGGCTTCCAACTTAACATGTCATCGATGATCACTCCCAGCATCTTATTCTCACTAACCCTTTCAATATATTACGGTATTTCTTGACATATATGTTGTCAAATGTGAGGCTGGTGAGTTCAAGCACAGAATGTATACAATATGGAGGATCTTGTCACATCCATTGAACTCCACAGTAAACCAACTTACTCACAAAGGCAATCAAAACACATTACCTAGCCCAGCCTTCTAACCATGCATACATATAAGTAACCCCCAGCAGCACCCTGTGGCTGTTAGAAGAAGAAGAAGAAGAAGAAGAAGAATTACTTTATTAATCCCGCATGGGGGAAATTCAATTTTTTCACTCTGTAACTATAGATGTTACACACACACAGGCCCGAAATACACACACATATATACATGCAATTAATGGTGAATGTTATAAGAATACAGCTAAATGAAAGCACTCTACAGCCCCAGATGATGTCCTAATACACTCCGTGCCAGAAGCCTTGGCAATTACTGAAATGTGCAGAAAAAAGAATGAAAACAGAGAAGGAAAGTACAACAGAGAATGATAAGTGAGTGTGGTCGCTCCACCACCAATGAGATGCGCAGAAAATTAGATTTGCCGAGTCGGAGCTGTGGGCATTATAAATGACCTTGGTGTTAATGCATCTGTGACTCTCTTCCACTCTCTCACATCCTCAGTGTATTGACTTTTTCCTTCACTGTGTTTATTTGAACTAATCATTATTGTGATATTTTCAGAAAGGCTTATTGGAATGCTTTGCCTCTGTAACTCGCGGAGTCACACTTGGGAGTGAAGAGAACTCTTCTGTGAGGAGCAGAAACGCTGTCAGAGGCCTGGGGACCTTAGCAGCTTTGACAGTGAATTATAGCATTTAGCCTGAAAAGGCTTTGTGTGTAACTTTGCACAGTATGATATGAACCATTCCATCATTGTGAAAAATGTCCATGTAAGATAGCAATGATTTGTTAAAGAGTTTTTATTTAATCTTCAGTTCATGTAGTTGGAAGGCATAGGCAAAGGCTTAGAATTTGGTAAGGACTTGTCTGGAACTCATCTGTCATTGACACAAAAACAGGGGGAATGTTACAGTGTGGCCTCTAAGGGTCACATTAGGAACTGTTGCCTCTGTTCTGTTACTGAGAACAACTGCCCCCCTCCCCTGCCAGCCAGCTTTCACATTACCTGCTGCTAGTAATCTGCAAATGAACACAGGAGAAGAAGAGTAGTTACAATTCCGTTGTTTGTGATAAGTCGTTAGAGAAATAGGTAGGCTACACAAATGCCTATAATGGAGTCCACCCCTAGTCTAGCTTTAGTTTGGCACAACATTGTTAGGTTGTTCTGTTGAACCCATGCACATGCAAGCATTCTCTGGGTATTGTGATTAAGTGCTTTCATCTGCAGGCAATCTTTTCGTGGTCATTTTGGCTGATGTTTTGGATAGAACGGACGTCATCACATCATCATATGTCACGTTGGGGGTTCTAAATTAATGTGTCCTACTAATTAATCACACTAACTGGCCAAATTTTATCTGTGAAAATGAGAGAAATTATGAGTGCCACTGAATGCATTTGATCGTTTTATTAACATTGTTGACATGAAAAACACGTATCAAGTACAATACATACAACAAGATATACACAGAAAGTGCAAACATTTAATTTCAAGCTAGGGATCGATCTATATATCTATCTATCTATCTATCTATCTATCTATCTATCTATCTATCTATCTATCTATCTATCTATCTATCTATCTATCTATCTATCTATCTATCTATCTGCCTATCTGTCTGTCTGTCTGTCTGTCTGTCTGTCTGTCAGTCTATCTATCTATCTTGAATACATGCAAAAATCCACAGCCCATTTCAGTCACTTTTCTTTGTTTCTCTGTCGATATCCTCGTCCCCTGCCTCTTTCCTCTCTTTGCCACCAGAAGTCTGTCCAACCACCACCGCATTTAGTTTAATCTGAACTTTTGACTTTAATTTAATTCAATTCAATTTTATTTATAGTGCCAAATCATAACAAAAGTTATCTCAGGACACTTTACAAACTAGGTAAAGACCACACTCTATGACTTATTTATGATAAAAATAGAGCCAACAATTCCCCCGTAGAGTACGGTGGCAACGAAAACCTTCCCTATTACAGGCAGGGACGTCAGACAGACCCAGCTCTATGGACGGCCATCTGTCTTGACCGGTTGGGGAGGAAAAAAAGGAGAGAGAAAGAGAGAAAAGACCGACAGATGGACAGAGAGAGACAAAGACAGACACAAAGACAGAGACAGACACACTTCCAGTAACTATAATAATATCTATAGTAATGTGAATATGACTTATATGCTATGGCAGTTAATACAGCAGAATAGTAGAAACAAGCACAGCTAAGGTTATAGATTATAATAGTAGCAGGAAGCGTCATACAGGACCACGGCAGCAGGCACCACCACGATCAGCAGAGACCTGCGAGACCTCAAAGCACAAACAACTCGGGGGAAGAACTTGAATTATTTACATGCATTGATGAGATATGAACAATACAGACAGAGAGGAGAGAAGCTCAGAGTATCTGGAAAAGTATTATCCCCCGGCAGACTAGGCCTATAGTAGCATAATTAAGCAGAACAAAATCAGCTTAAAAATAACAACATTGCTAAGGGCTCGTAAGCCCTAGCTGTAAGCTTTATCAAAAAGGAAAGTTTTAAGTTTACTCTTAAACATGGGGACAGTGTCTGTATTTCGAATAACACTTGGGAGTTGGTTCCACAGGAGAGGAGCTTGGTAGCTGAAGGCTCTGCCTCCCATTCTACTTTTGGAGACTCTAGGAATGACGAGTAGCCCTTCATTCTCAGAGCGCAGCGATCTAGTCGGGTAATACGGTACTATGAGCTCTTTAAGATACGACGGAGCCTGACCAATAAGAGCTTTGTAGGTAAGGAGGGGAAGTATTTTAAATTCTATTCTAGATTTTACAGGTAGCCAGTGCAAAGAAGCTAATACAGGAGAAATATGTTCTCTTCGATTTGTTTTAGATAGTACACGAGCTGCAGAATTTTGGACCAGCTGGAGACTCTTAACAGACTTATTGGAGCAGCCTGATAATAAGGAGTTGCAGTAGTCCAGCCCAGAAGTAACAAATGCATGGACTAGTTTTTCTGCATCTTTCTGAGAAACAATGTTCCTAATTTTCGCAATATTACGCAGGTGAAAATATGCAGTCCTTGTCGTAAGTTTTATGTGAGAATCTAAGGACATATCCTGATCAAAAATAACACCCAGATTCCTTACTGTGGTGCTGGAGGACAACACAACATCATCCAGAGTAACAATGTCTTTAGCTATTGAGTTTACTAAGGTTAGCTAACTCCATCCTCTTTAGTCATTTAGTTTATCTTAACTTTTGACTTTACTTTATTAACATTAGCTAACTCCATCCTCTTTTTGTAAAGCACGTTTGCACATGTACGAGCACGAGCGTGTGCACGTGTACGAGCACGAGCATGAGGCCTATGGTTGTTCTGACGTCATATTATGTGCACCTGTTGGGACATAGAAAAAAGAAGGAGGGACCATGCGCGGACATTTAAAACAATGGCGGCGAAAGGTTCACGTTGGTGTGATGCGGAGGTGGAGTGTTTACTGCAGATTTGGTCGTATGAAAATATTCAACAGTTGGACAAGACACACAAAACTCTGAGGTCTATGGAAAGATTTGTAAACAAAGCGACGCATGGTGATGACGTCAATCAATGTGTGTGACGTGTTACGGCATGATGACGTATAGGCAGCAAAAAGCATTCGCCGTGTGACAGTGTGAGTGCGCCCTAACTCCCTCCTCTTTAGTCATTTAGTTTAATCTGAACTTTTGGCTTTACTTTACTAACGTTAGCTAGCTCCCTCCTCTTTAGTCATTTAGTTTAATCTGAACTTTTGAATTTACTTTACTAACGTTAGCTAGCTCCCTCCTCTTTAGTCATTTAGTTTAATCTGAACTTTTGAATTGACTTTACTAACGTTAGCTAGCTCCCTCCTCTTTAGTCATTTAGTTTAATCTGAACTTTTGACTTTTCTTTACTAACGTTAGCTAGCTCCCTCCTCTTTAGTCATTTAGTTTAATCTGAACTTTTGACTTTACTTTACTAACGTTAGCTAGCTCCCTCCTCTTTAGTCATTTAGTTTAATCTGAACTTTTGACTTTACTTTACTAACGTTAGCTAGCTGCCTCCTCTTTAGTCATTTAGTTTAATCTGAATTTTTGACTTTACTTTACTAATGTTAGCTAGCTCCCTCCTCTTTCAGTCTGTTTTCCTGCTTCGGCTCCATTAGTTTTTCTTCGTCCTTGTGTTTTCTGTTGCAGGCTAAGTTAATTTTTCATGGTTTCTCACGCTGGTTTCACTGCAAACTGCGCATATGGCGTATGGAACGTCATCACGTAGCATTACGGCACAGCATTCATGGGAAATGTAGGATGTACCTCCACAGGGATAAATGGCCGTAAACAGAGCCTTCGATCTTGCATGTAATGCCTGATATTGTACATCACCGGCCAAACTGGCTGTAAGTTATTATTAACACCCACCAAAATGAATTTTTAATTTAGAACCCTGGTTGTCACGCTGTTACAGCTAGACTGTTCTCTGAGACGGAATGCAGTGTTCACACTAACCAAATGATACAGACTTTGGGAGCAACCATGCCTGGGAATGGTCCTGGGTCCCTAGTGTGAAAGCACCCTAAGTGCAAGATACCAAGTTCTCCACACATGACAACACTCATATGATTTTTAAATTGTTGAAGCACAGGAAGAGTTGCAATGCATTTCTTCACCCACATTCAACTGGCCACCTCGTCTCAGAACTCCAGTCTATCACCAGTTTGTCTTTAAGTCTGTCTGTTACAGGCTTGACAGCACATTCCAATAAAAATTACTTGTAAAAGGTGTTCACAGGTTACATTATCAACCCCATTCATCTTCACACTGAGTAACTACAGTATATGCGGAGAGTCACCCTGGTGTATCGCTTTATTATCAGTCCATTCTCTCTCTCTCATTCTGTTCTCTGACTTTAATAACTGCTCTGACACTTAAATATCTGTTCCTCCCTGTCTCTGTCTGTCCCCTTGTTATATTGCTCACATGTATTATCAGTCCTAGATAGCTTGTTGAGAGAAAGACACAGGGAGAAGTAGGATTTAGAGCTGGTATCACCAGAAGTTTCTTTTTTTTCTGGTCTGAAACTATCAGCCTGCTGAACATCTTTTAACCACCCACCACTCAACACACATCTGAGTTAAAGGTGCCCTGGGGATTTTTTTTGTAAATAAAGAAAGTTGTGTTTCTCACCTTAACTCATTGTTTATATTGTTGAGATCAAACAAATGATTTATTCCTTAAAAAAACTGTTGCATGGACAATTTATGAATGTTTGCATTGGTGGAATGCCTCTAGGGATGATTATATCAGTCTGTCCAACGCTTGGGTCTAGACTGAAATATGTCAATGATTGGATGGATTGATGTTCCTCTTCTCCACAGTATGAGTCATAATGACTTTGGTGCATTGTTCTGTAGTGCCATCCGGAGGATGACATTTTAGTTATTTTTTTTGTATAACACTCTAATCATATTGTTAAAAAAATAATACTCATACATCAATATAATACATAATTTACAAAGCAACATAGCCTACAGGGACTGGTGGAGTGGAATGTCCTAGCAGGTGCAGGTCCCTCAATCAGAGAAAACAAGTTCATTTGGGTGGGTTTAAGCGTACATGTTAGAAATGATCCACATCACTAATGGACATCAATATTTAGCTTATCCCATTTTTGATCGTATTCGGGATATGATGTTTATATGTCACAGAGTGATCGGGTTATTCATATCTCTGTGCATATCTCCAATCTGTGTGTCTGTGACATTCCCTCTCTAGATGTAAATAAGCCGCCATGTTAGTGACACTGATGACAGGGATTGGTCTGCCAGCCCAGATCTCTGTAGCCAGATTAAAAGTGTTCTGTGGAAGAAGAAAAATGGTGAGATGTGTCATGTGTCTCTTTCTCTCGCTTCCTCCAGACTAAGTAGAACAAGAGCCAGATGAAAACTCACAGTGCCGATAGAGCTCCAGGCATTATTTACACAAAAATAAATAAATAGAGAAAAAAGTTATAATCAAGGTTTTTTGTACTTTTACTGTTATTTCAAATACTTAAGAACATTCAATATCAGAAAATCCCTTTTGATACTTAAGTACAGAAAATTTTCGATACTCTTTTACGACTTTTACCCTAGTAATATTCTAAAAGGTGACTTTCACTTCCACCCCCAGCTCCCCCAGAAACACTATGTACAACACATTCCAAATTATCCTTCCCTTGCTGTAAATTCAGCAAACGAAATACATGAAGTCATTTTCTTTATTTTGTCAGTTTTTCCTGGCCTGTAGAGCTGCAGAATTTAGCCCACGCTAATGGAGTTGTTGATGAGACACAGGATTGGGAGACAGTGGTGGGTCCATCACTTTTCACACAAACAGATCCATTTTTGAAGCAGAATGGGATTGGTCTCATTCATGTTGCGCCCAAAACACACCTATAATTAAAGAGATAATTTACCCATTTTAATCCAGATCTTTCTTGTCATTGCTGCATGTTCAGATGAACAGTGTTGGGTGAGTATAATGGCATGAAATGATGCGAAATAAAGAAACAAAATAATTTTGACATATCTCCGATGCTCCCTTCTGCGGGGACTTTCACCACTGGATTAAAATGGGTAAAGTATCTCTTTAATTAAAAGACTAAATACAACCCCTTTACACCTCACTTTGTGCCACATTATGCACCGTCTAGCTAGCAAAAGTGAAGTTGGATACACCATAAATGCACCATGCACTTTAGACTATGTGTTACATATTGTTTGAATTAGGCCCTTACTGTCGAAAAATAGCTTGTGACTGAAAAATCTTTTCTTTAACTTTAGTTCTAGTTTTGGCTCGCAAAGTCTGCCTGCAGGTTGAGGTTTTAAAGGGACATAATGTTCATTATTTGTCTCCAGACCATGTCATTGCTCTTTCAGAGTTGTTGCCCATTTCACTGAATTGTGAGTGTGTTGGCTGAACACTGTGTTGCTTCATTCCAAATCACTATCGTCTTCCTCCCTGCTTGGCATTGCAGCTACAGAAGCCAGGCCTCTGTGTGAAGCCCACAGCAGTAATCTATATTTCATAGGCCTTTTCCATGAATAGGTGAGAGTGTGGTGATGCCAGCAGGACTCACCTCATGACTAACCACACTCTTGGCAGAGAATGTTGGATTAATAGCTAATAATACAAAAAAGAGCCTGAAACAGGCAGCCAACAAGCTGCAAACTCAACCACATTCTCACACTTTTTCTTTCTTCCTTTCTCTTGCCTTCGGTTTGCTGAAGCAGCAGGTTAATAGATTATGGATCCCCACTGATTACAACCTCAAAAACATGACCCTCTGCAGCAGACTGTGAGAGACCTTGGACGGAGTCAGGTAAGACCACTGCATGTAATACTGTACTGGCCTTTAATTACAAATCTCATATCAGTCAGTCACTTTGCTACCCCTCAAATATAATGGAGAAATGTATGAGAGCAAAAAGTAGCTTAAATGTATGATTAACCTGAAGACTCATTTGACCACAAGATGGAACGTGGGACACTTGGAAAAGCTGACTGTTTTAATCAATAATGTTGTAATTCTGTGTTTAATTGCTTGTTGCTCACAGTTTGGGCCATCATTTTCTCTTTTGTTAATTACATTTAGCTCTTGGGGATCGTTGCTATACATTTATTAAATAGCTGAGGTTAGCAGGAAAAAATGCCACAAGAAATAAAACACAGCTAATGGGAGTATTCTACCCCTTTGCCAACTATCGCAGAGATCTGAAAAACGACTATAGTGCTAGAGTCAGGAGGCCTTACAGACCCCTTAAGAGGAGACGGCCTGATAATTGCAGGATGAGAAAAGCTCAGAGGCAAAAGACCAAAGAAGCCCATTCTACTGCAGGAGGCCCAGAAAAGAGACAGAAGAACCAGAGCTGGGGCTTAATTAATAAATCATAAAAGTGATAATAAAAGTGTACATGCGCACAAAAGCTGGAAATGGCATGCACCAAAAAAATAATCAGATTCATAAAACTGTGCGTCCACACACCTACAGATAAATTCCCTTTATAAATCCCAGTCCACCTGAAAATGGGTGCAGGTGGCCTCATCCCACCTACGTCTGACTATAAATGTTCAATGCAAAGCACTTCATGAATGTTGATGCATAGAAAGGAGCCTGCTGGTCATTGGTTCTTCACGTTGGATCACCGCAACAACCGACAGGAAACTGAAGAAATGCATGAGAAGAGATCATGAGAATTCTTGGAAATCCTTGGCAACAAAGTAATGTCTAAGAAACCCACTCCAGTTAGTGAACTGTGGAAGAGACTGAGTCAGAATGGACCAAGATCAAAGCAGAGCAGTGTGAGAAACTAGTGATGCCCTATGGGCGCAGATGTCCTGAAGTAATTCAAAGCTGTGGCCTCTACACTTCCTGTTAATTTTTGAATCCTAAAACATTGTTGAAATCTTCTCTGCTGGCACAATGAACACTGTTCTCTCATTTTGATCAATGTTTTTATTTCACAAAATAAAGTTTTTTTGTTGATGAGTTATTTAAAAAAACCAAACATGTTAGTACAGCAGTGGTAGAGCCACAGAGGATATTCTATCAAATTCTGAACAACAACATTACTTAAGAATAAATAAAGTATTAATAATTTGTTATAATAATAATAATAATAATAATAATAATAATAATAATCATATGAAATATTTCAGTCCTCATCATGGGCCAGGAAATCTTTATGGTCCCTGAACACTTGTTACCTCCTGATTCATACATTCACAGAGTCCTCTAGCTATCCCTTGGATTTTTTATTTTTTGTCAGAAACCACAGGTGTTTTGTAAACATGACACGAAATAATGATAAGAATATTGTGTTGATGTTGCTTTTTTGACATATTTAAAATGTGCTTTGTCAGAGCATACCATTCCTACCTGCAAAATTTCAAATCATCTTGAAAATGATCTTATATAAAAAAAACGTAAACCATTGGGGGAGGGTAAAGCTTTGGATTAACCACTAACCCTATTAACTTTATTATTAACTATAGTTACTTATTTATTATAATCTCGCCTGGTCTTCTTGTGTAAGAATAGTGGTCAAACCTCAGACCCTGTGAGGGTCAATCAATTATTTTCCATCCTTTTTCAGAACAACCCGGGCCTTCAGAATACTGTGGTGGTATCATGTGAATATAGAAAAAGTCATGTGACCAGATTTAGAAAGGAAAATAAGACCAGAAAATGTATTTCACACATTTATGGAAAACACACAGAAAATTATTAGGAATTTGTTTCTTAATGTGTTACAGCTTTTTTTTAAAGGCTTCGGTTATGCAGAAAATGCATTCACCTTCTATGTGTGATGAACAGTGTGTGTGTGTGTGTGTGTGTGTGTGTGTGTCTGTGTGTGTGTGTGTGTGTGTGTGTGTGTGTTTGGCAGAGAGGCAGCCCAGACATTAACATGAGCTACAGACATTTTTTGTCATGCTTCCAGCACTAAACACAGGTTCTCCTTCATCTCAAGAACATTGACTTCTCTCAGCTTGTGATAAATTCATAAATGGCTGTTTATACGTTATTTATTAGGATTTACAGCTGATACCGCCGATAGTAGTGATCATTCATGGTCACGGAACAATCGTCTTCATGTAAATAGACGATCTTTGGCTGATCAAGTAACCACACTGAACTGAACTAGCTGACAGTTTAAGACACAGCACAGCAGAAAGTAGGACTAACTTTTGTTCACTTAACATTATTTGACTTGTGAGTGGTGGCACTGGATCCCTAGCAGTAACGTACCTCCTGTTGGGAAGATATTTTTATTCTTATTCCTCTACACAGTCACACCCTAGAGGCCGCTTTCAGGGCTCAGTGGTCTCAATACTATGACCCTTCTTAACACTGTGAAAAAGAATTTTCCTAAGGGGACAACTTATAGACTAACTAACATAAATTAAAGATTCAAGTAAAGCTGATAGAGTTTAAAGAGCTAGTTAAGAACAGGTGTAATGCCTAATTACTGTGTGTGTGTGTGTGTGTGTGTGTGTGTGTGTGTGTGTGTGTGTGTGTGTGTGTGTGTGTGTGTGTGTGTGTGTGTGTGTGTGTGTGTGTGTGTGTGTGTGTGTGTGTGTGTGTGTGTGTGTGTGTGTGTGTGTGAAGAAATGAAGGAGCTGCTGGAGAGTACCCAGAAGGCAGACCGGACACAGATGGCTGAGAAAAGGGGAAGTACTTGACAGTTTGATTAACTGATCAGCAAAAGATCAATTCATATGTTCTCACAACAAAAAAAATAGTTTAAACCTTGTGACCAGCACCATATAAAAATGATGCCATACCCGAGAATTAGTTGTCAATAAATGATTTACGGAATATAGTAATATTTCAGATTCTGATTAGATCATTCTGTAGGATTAATTGTTAACTCCCCCCCCTCCCAAAATCCCCTAATGATTAAAGTCTGTTTAAATTAAACTCAGAGATTTGTTTCAAAACACATTCTACATGTCAGAAAATGATTTCTGTCGACACGGGAAAAGACTGTGATTCATGTAATTCTAAATTATGGAGTTAGAGCCTTGAAAAGTTTTTAACAATTTGGGGTTTTAGGATTTTTTGAGCAGGCCTGAAAAAACAAAACAATTCACAGACAAGATATTTTTCCTTTTTGTAAAACTTATTTTTTCATCGTTGACTGTATTTTGATTAATTTTGAATTTGGCTGGGTGGTTAAGAACACATTTTTCTGTAGTGACAAACTCAGATCACACTTTTGTCATTACTTTACACAAACCTTAAAGTAAAATGTGATTGGAGTGTGACTTTAGAGTTAAAATAACCTGGGCCATACTGTATGAATGCAGGGATTGAATGTTGGTGCATAAATATAATAGAATGCATGCTGGGAATAAATTATGTGGTAAAGTCATTCCAGTCTTTTACTGGGATAATGTAGGAGCAAGAAATGTGAGTGTGCATACAAGCATTGTAGCGATAGCTAACTGGTTATGACATTATTGTTATTGCTCTTGCTTTACTCCACTTCTATACAAATAGCTGCTGTCATAACAAGTGCTGAGCTATACACACAAACCCACCTTTAACAGTTGGCTGAGGGTTGTATTCTTTGCAGATTTTCTCCGTGACCCATTCCCCTCTTTTACTTCACAGGGCTGCAAAAAGGTTTCTTCACTTTAAACATCTCAAATAACCTGCTCCTTTATTTCCCATGTGACATGGCAGGAAAACATTTCAATTTGTGCACAAGGTCCTATTACACATACACGTATTTTATGCGTATAAACACATCTCTTAAAGTCTTATTTTTTAATAAGTTGAAATTAAAAAAGATCAAAAGGAAGAAATACTGCATCACCAGTATAATCATCATCATGACTACTTCAGGACTATAAAACCTATCCTGCAAGCCCTTAAAGGCACTAACAGGAATCAATACAGCAATTAAAATGTGAACTTATCATACAGGTAGCTTGTGGAGGGGTAAGTAGAAAGCATGTTGTCAAAATGTCATGTCTATCTTCTCAGATTCATAATCAATTCATAACTTCTAAAAATAGATTTTTAATAACTATTTTTCCATCTGGTCTAACCTCGCGCTTCTGTAGAACACTGTTGCAGGAAGCTACCGGCTAGTCAGTCACTGTCAGCCCGCCTCTTATTGAAGGCAACTCTTTTTGCGCATTTAGGATTTCACAACCTCCAGGGAAGGAGAAGCTGGACACAACTCAGCCAATATGCAAGGTTTGCAAAATTAAAGTCAAGTTCTTCGGCAACACCCACTGTGGTCAAGAGAGCCGTCATTCGCTTCTCCGTAGACAAACCAGTCGGCCCTTTATTTGTAGTGCGCCCGTATTCTGACATTTATAGTAAATGCATTGAAACGGCACAGAGGAGGTGACATTCTCACTCTGCAGTATAAAACTCTGACATGAAGAGAGGAGATGAAATATTAATTTTACACAAAAATATTTTTGTCATGTCCACATCCATTTTTCAGCTTTCAGAAAAAAAGTGTTCCACTACCAAGCCCAAATACCAAATAAATATGGAAATAAGATTAATTTTGCAAAATATTTACAGAACTTTTCACTGTAGAATTTCAGCATAAAAGGTATTTCAAAATGTATTTTACACTAAAATATATTATTTTATAAAAAAAATAGAAACAGGCAAAATACCAGTTTTGCAGTAATACCTTTGTACAATTTTATTTTGGAAATGGCCAGGATTCTGAGAAATGAGGCAGCTACTAGCCTACATGTATAATTGTATCTGTATAGCAGTTTTATTTTTGAAGTCACTGAGAATTGGGATGGATACAAAAATTGTGGAAGTTAAGCATAAATAAATGAATTAGTTCCTAGATTTGCCTTTGTGTGTTTACATTATTGCAATCAGTTGATACCTTTGTCAAAAAAATAAAGTATAATCTTATACTTTCCTGCCATATTTAGGACTGTAGTAGATCTTGAAGCATGTACTGATTCAAAAATAGATTTGAACCAAGAATTGTTTTGAATCAAATTGTGACACTAAGAATTGGAATCGAATCGAATCGTGAGACACCCAAAGATTCCTACCCTTATTACCCACAATGCAACGCAACCACCAACAGTTTTTTCCCCCCAATTTTAGTACACAAGTACACACGTATCCAACTATTATGAGTCGGTGAAGAAACATGTTTCCATTTAAGGAGACTGGTACGTCTGGCGAGCAGGGTGGTAAAGGCCACGACACGTTGTGTAGTATTGGGCAGATTTTTGGACGGAGGGAGCCAAAAGAGAGCAGTCGGGGGATTGGATTCCAAATTTGTGTTAAGAGCCTGTTTGAGGGTTTGAAATATATCAAACCAAAATTCAGAAAAGCTTAGGGCACGTCCAGAACATGTGTCGGCTGGGGACTGCTTACAGCGGTTACGAGTGTCACTGTGACTAGGGTATATCTTAGCTAGCGTTGGTGAAATGGGCCTCCTCCGGGTCTCAGTAATGTATACCCCCAAATCCTTCTCTCATGCATTTTTAAGTGATACAGTGGGGACTACCACAGAAAGTTTGACAGAGAAGGGAATAGTGGTTATGTTATGTGTGTTATGCACAGTAGAATATAAGGGGAGCCAAAGATGCTGCAGGAGGGGAATTTGAGTCAAAAATCATAATTCTTCTCTGAGTCATTACTCAGTCAAATCTTCACACTGATATGAGACACATATTTTTAGATTAAATTATATCATTATCGCCAACATCACAAATTAGTGTCCATAAATCCACTGGAAATCATAGAAAAAAAGATACTTTATAACTCTCCTGAGAATCACCATGTTTTTAAGTTTTAACCAATGGAGGACTTCGCCCTGGCAAGTAACATCACTACCAAGAAGACCTGCTTCGGTCGTAATTCTTCCCAAAAGTCAGCCATTCCCCCCTCTTTCCAAGTTGTTGTGATTTTGACTAAGGTGAATTGAAAGAAAAAGCCAATGCTGCATGTTGGCGGAGCGCCACTTACTGTACCAGAGGTCAAGTTACTCTCGTCATTTTCCCATTCTTCCTGCTCATGTAAACGGGGGGAACTTCAAAAATCTGATCATTCCCTTAGCTGGAGTAAGACCATTTTTTGGGTTACTGCTGTGCATGTAAACACACTGCTTTCAACTGATCCCGCTGTGTGTTCCCACTCTGCAGGGATTCTGTAGAGTCTGGGGTCTTTCTAGAGAGACATCTTCATGGAATCATGAAGTGGGGATGGAGGGGTAAGGGTGAAAGGGGTAATGCATGTTTTTTCTGGGAAGGGGGCCCACTTACAAGACTTAAAAGACTCTGTGAGAGGTGACTGTGTGTCCTTGGCTTGGTCTGCCTCTTCATTAAACACACACATAGAATGGGTAGTGGGGAGGCTGTCAAACTCAAAAGGGATCCAAGATTTCTGTGTGTCTGCTTTGCTTCTGTTTCTCTCTCTCCTGCCTTCAAACACTTGTCTTGACAAGAGTGTTTAGCCGGAGGGGGGAGTGTATCAAATCTGCAAAGAGATTTTTCATCCCACACAAAGGGAACAGAAGACAGAAAATCCCCTTTATCTCACCCTTTTTCTCTCTTTCTGTTGTCGGTCACCAGCGGCGGTTGTACTTTGACAACTGTGAGCGGCTCACCCAATGAAAAACACATGCATGCCCGAACACATTCATGATTAGTAAAGCACTCTTGCGTTACCGTATACCTGGTGGAAAAGACAGCAACATTACAATATCTTCCTTCACTTTTTAAAAAAAAGAAGAAAATAAAATGTCAAGTTGTGGCTGCGCTAACATAAGGTCACAGGCATATTTTGTGATTTGGTAGCCCAGGACAAACCCAGGGATGAGGCCCCTCCTGGGCCTTATTCTCACCCTTTTCCTTACTGAGAATGTTATTAGTGTTAAGGAGGGTATTGATGCTCATGGCTCCAGTCAGGGACCATTGCTTTTCCTCTCACTGAACCAGCCAGTTTAACTACATTTAGTCAAGCAGCATATTTGAAGCTGCACTAATTGAAATTTAATTTACAATGACCTATCACCAACACTGCTGATCCCCTAAGCTCTATGGAGCATTTTAGCATCTTGTTTCGATTTTACAGCCAACAAATTTACTGTTTTGATTCATTTCACTTACAACCTGGTTTCTAGATTCAGCAGGTGGCTGTGGAGAAGCTCTAAAAACACAACTGCTCAGCAGCAGTACACAGACATAATTAGAGACTAGCTGGGGAACATAGTGGAGCATTTAGCAGCTAAAGAGAGCTCAGGAGTTGTTGGAGATTAAAACAGTGCTCAATGGGGGAATATTGGACTTGGTGGACTTAAACCAAATGAATGATAATGTTGCTCTGTTTGAAATGGATGTTTGAAGAAACTATTTGCTAACAAATTAACCATATTAACTTTATATTGCAAAAACATATCAATGTCAGGGTTACAGCTTGTTTTTAGTTAATATTATTGGCTTTTCTCGATGATTCTGTTTTAGCCTCAGTTTACTTTCATTACATTCATTACATTTCAGAGGAAACCATTGTACTTTTTACTTGATTAAAGTTATCTGACAGCTATAGTAAATTAGCATATAGCATATATAAGTCCAGTTACATCAGAGTTAACAGGGAGTACTTTTAGTCTGTTGTGTAATGTCGTCTGCAGACTGTTCTCAACTAATAAGACCTTATAGGTCAATTGGACAAGCAGCATATAAAGCCCAATGTTTACATTTGTTAATTTCAATTCAATTTCTTTTACAGTGCCAAGTCATAACAAAAGTTATCTCAAGACACTTTACAGAGTAGGTAAAGACAACACTCTATGCCGTATATATTATTTACAGAGACCCAACAATTCCCCCATGAGTACACAGTGGCAACTAAGACCTTCCCTTTCACAGGCAGGAACATGGAACATACCCAGCTTTGTGGAGGACGGATATCCATCTTGACCGGTTGGGGAGGGAGAAAAGAGGAGAGAGAAAGAGAAAAGACAGACAGATGGACAAAGAGAGACAAAGACAGACAGAGAGAAAGTCCCAGAGATGCAAGCAACCACGGAAGTAACAGTAACTATAATAATATTTATAGTAATGTGAGTATGACTTTCAGGAGTAGATGAAACAATCCCCTGTTACAAAAAAAACCAAAAACCCCTGAGTTACGAGTGGTGACGATACATCCATCAAGCGGTTTCAGCACTATGATGGTGACGGCTCTGATTTAGTTATATAGATTGGTGGGCAGCCTCCTTCACTGGTGTTTCAATGATACGCCCGTCCCCGACAGACTAGGCCTATAGCATCAGAAGTAAGCATAGCAAAATCAGCTTCACTTAGGTGCAGGCTCTAAGAGAAATTGACTGCCAATAACAACATGGTGGTGACGATACATCCATCAAGCGGATTCAGTGGTGATGGGTCTGATAAAGTTAGATTGGGTGGTGGGTTGGCAGCGTCATTGGGGTCATCAGGTGGGCACTATCCTTCACTGGTCCTTCAATGATAGGCCCACGACACCTCCAGAGGGCTCATCGGCAACACCTGGCATCCCAGGAATGCCCCCCTCTGCTTTCGAACCCCTTTTATCTGCAGGTGTTAGTAGTGCTCCAGGTGTTGTCTTGCCTCTTCACCCATAACCACCGACTCGCTTCTTCTGCTGCACCTGAGAGGGCTGTGAGGGTTTTCCCTAGAGTTTTGCCTCCCAAGTCCTTTAACTGCCGGATGGTTGACTAACCTACAAAACCTCTGCAGCCGACTTCCACTGGGCAAACCTGGCTCTCAATCCGCATTGCCTAGCATCTGCTGCCAACTCTGTGTACTTAAGGCTTTTACATTCAAAGGCCTCCTCCACAGCAGCCTCCCAGGGAACAGTAAGCTCTATGATGTACATGGTGTGAAATGAGAAGGACCAGAGAATGAGGTCTGATCTGGTCTGAGGTTTGTTGTAGCAATCTCAGGAGGAAAGCAGAGCCTTTTGTTCAGATTTAAGGTCAACTTCCAGTCACAAGCCCCTCTGAGCTGGCCGATGTCGGATGTTGTACAAACTTTGGCTGGCTTTGCAACTTCTCGGATAAATTCCCTTGCAGATGTAGGATGGGATGATGGAGGAGGCAGGCCATTGATCTTTGGTCTGGTGTCCAAAGTAGCTGCTAGGCACTTCAGGATATGGTTGAGCCGCCAGGTGTAACGGCCTTGTGACAGGCTCATCTTGCAGCCAACTGGAATATGCTTGAGGTTTGCGGGAGAGGTCAGAAGGGGCAAGTGGGGTCTTCTCCGTACTGTTGGTTGAGGCTAGAAGGGGAAGTCAGGACGTCATGCGTAGTGCGTAACATGAAGTTGATGTGAAATGCCTCTATGCACAACTCCCTCCAAGAAAAAATTTCCTCTTAACTCCCTCCCATCTCATCCACTGTCCTTGCTTGGCTTGTGAGACAGCCTCTGCACACCTTGTTGCCTGCACGTGTCAGTGCACCTCCTCGACGACCAGAGCTTTAGTTACCCAGGCTGGAGATCCTGTTGCAGGTTGCTGTATGTATTTGACCCATGCAATGCTTTCAAGAATAAAAGACAATGATTTATTATAAAATGACATCTGGAAAATCTAGACTTTCAAAACTGCACACTGCCTGTGCTTAGTGGAATAAATCTGAGTAAATGTTAAAGTCTGATTCCAGATATTTGTACTACCAGTCTCATATACTAAGAGAGCCCAGCTGATTCCGAAAGCAGTTTCTGCTGCTGTGACTAAATGTCAGTGATAGAAGAGATACAGCATATCAAAGAAATCCTCAAAATATAATCAGCACATATTGGCAAAATTGTTTGCAGAATCATTAATCACCCTTATCGTCCCTTACCTTAACTTTGACAAACGTATGACAAATGATTACACCGCAGCATTTAACGTCAGCCACCCTCTGCAAAACTCTCCAATGTTGCACCATTTTCCTGAAAACTGCTGAGCACTCTGTTGTGTAATGAACTCAGTTTTTATCACTGCGAGGGTGTCCTGGAATCTCTAGTGTGTCTTTATACAGAGATGTATGACTATGGCCTTGAATTCCCTCCAGTGTCTTCATCTCACACTTGGTTAGGTAAACTATATGGTCTGTTTTCACCTAAGCAAGCGACTTTTCCTTAACCAGAATCAGCTCCCCTGCCAACTGTTGTCTGGTGGGAGGGAGGATGATCCTGTATGTACTTGCCTCTCAGTATGAAGTATAACCTGATGTCCAGGTACATATAAAAAGAACATTGTTCAGGTTCCCATGGTCCCTGGAAAACCTAGAAAGTCTGGTAGGTTGAGGAATTATTTCCAGGTTTGTTGCTGGCAACTGAAATGGTGGTAAACTAGTTACAGTTTAAATGGTAATTAAAGCTGAAATAAAGTAAAAAACTGGTATATTTCAACCTGGCATATTTCCCATAAACATAGCCTCCATAGGTCATGCTTAATCCACACTCGCCACCTCTACACCTGAGGCATATTTTTAATGCCAGTTTATTTTTCTGTGTCAGTCTTAAGTACTTAGCAAATGAGGAAAAATAATATATACTTCCCAATTCCTAAGGGACAAATACAATCATATCGCCATAAAGGAGATCCCATTTCAGTAGTTCTAGGTGGGGGAACAGCGCACATTGTGTATGTTAACTGGAAAGTTCATGTGTTTTTTGGGGTGACGATATATTTTTTTTCGATGATTTTACCGAATTATTGTCTAGTATCTCCACTGACTTTGACTGCCTAGCTATAACTGGTGACTTTAATTTTCATATTGACGATTTGAATGACAAGGGTGCAAAGGAACTTTTTACTATTTTAGATACATTTGAACTGTCTCAACATGTGAAAGAGGCTACTCATTGTAAAGGACACACCCTGGACCTGATTATCACAAAAGGTCTCAATGTTTCTGATGTTCTTGTGACTGATCTTTCATGTCTGATCACTTCTGTGTTTTCTTTAATATTTCTTTAATTCCGGAGACAAAAACAGAATCAATGAATGTCAAAAAGCGCTACATCAATGAACATGCTAATGTACTCTTTAAAAATGCCATCTCCTCGCTACCACCTCTAAACCCATGCCATGCTGATGATCTTGTAAACAACTTTAATTCCAAAATTGTGAATATCATAGATGTCATTGCACCTGTTACAGTTAAAACGATTTCTGGTAAGCAAAAGGCACCCTGGAGAAAAGCTGCTGTTGTAACAGCCCAGAGAAGAGAGTGCCGGAAGGCTGAACAAATCTGGCGAAATACAAAACTTTATATTCACCATGACATTTATAAAGAGAGGCTCCAGGCCTACAATTTAGTCTTAAAAAGCGCTAGATAAACATTCTTCTCCAATATCATAAACAGCAACACGAATAAGGCCAAAACCCTATTTGCAACTGTCGACAGACTGACCAACCCCCCAACACAAATACCAGCCAAACTCCATTCCACACAGAAATGCAATGAGTTTGCATTCTTTTATACTGATAAAATTGAAGGCATCAGACGTGCCATCAATATCTCAAACACAAAAGTTGGATCACAACCCCGTTTAGGCCAAAATAACACAGCAACGATGGCAAGCTTTAATGCCATAGACCCTAAAACTCTAGTGGAAACAGTGACCGATCTAAAGCCAACCACCTGCTGTCTTGATGCTTTACCTACCAACTTCTTTAAGAATGTTTTTGAATGCCTATCAACAGACGTATTGCAAATAGTTAATAACTCTATTCAATCGGGCAATTTCCCAAAGGCCTTCAAAACGGCAGTCATTAAACCTCTTCTAAAAAAGCGGAGCCTAGATGCCTCTATTATCAACAACTACAGACCAATTTCAAATCTACCATTCATAAGTAAAATAATTGAGAAAGTTGTACTCCAACAACTAAATCACTTCTTGGCTTCTACTGGCTGCCACAACAACCTCCAGTCAGGATTTCGACCTTTTCATAGTACCGAGACGGCCCTTAAAGTAATAAATGACATCCGTCTTAACACAGACTCTGGCAAAACTTCAGTATTAATGCTATTGGACCTCAGTGCTGCATTTGACACTGTCGACCACTCAATACCTTTGGACAGGTTGGAAAACTGGGTGGGGATCTCAGGCACAGTCTTAAACTGGTTCAAGTCATATCTACAAGATAGGAACTATTATGTTTCCATTGGCGACTTTGTATCAGAACAAACCAGTCCCCGAAGGTTCAATCTTAGGGCCGACTTTATTTAACATCTTTATGCTCCCACTAGGACAAATCATGCAAAATAATAACATTGACCACCATTGCTATGCCGATGACACCCAAATCTATGTAGCGCTATCACCAAATGACTATCACCCCATAGATCGTCTGTGCCAGTGCATTGAGCAAGTCAAACACTGGATGTGCCAAAAGTTCCTTCAACTAAATGAGGATAAAACTGAGATAATTGTTTTTGGTGCTAAGAAAGAAAGGTTTAAAGTCATCCAACACCTTCAATCACTGTCCCTGAAAACCTCAAATAAAGCCAGAAATCTTGGGGTTATTATGGATTCTGATTTACTTTTCGACAGTCACATCAAATCAGTAACAAAATCGGCCTACTATCACCTTGAAAATGTAACAAGACTTAGAGGACTCATGTCAGCTCAAGACTTAGAAAAACTTGTCCATGCCTTCATTACCAGTAGGCCAGACTACTGTAATGGTCTCCTTGCAGGTCTTCCCAAAAAAAACTGTCAGACAGCTACAGCTTGTTCAGAATGCTGCGGCTAGAGTTCTAACAAAGACCAAGCCTTGCTTATATGACAGCGGCCAATATGGCAATTTTTTTTTATTTGAAGCTGACGGAAGAGGTGAGCTGAAAAAGACGCGCTAAAATGTAAACACTGCAGGACAAAAGTCATGGTTTAGAGACATTACTGCCACCTAGGGGACTGGAATCGCTACGCTCTTATTCATGGTCTCACTCTGTTCCATCCGGCAGCAGCTGCTGAGACGTGAGAAGTGTGACACTTAGACACATTGAAGTTATTATTTGCATATTATGACTGTTTGAATTATTTAAAAGCAGCTGTTGATGTTTATAAACTGGGTGATACAGCTTTAACATGAATACTGAATGAAAATATTAATAAAAATAATCAAAGTTTCCCGGAGATTTTGTTAGGTCAAAGTTGAAAAGCAAATAGTGAATAGCATGGTAACTGCATGTTAGTACTGTTCTAGGTTGTATCAAAATGGTCTTGAATAAAAAATCATTACAATGGATGCTAACATGATTTGTGGAATTCAGTTATTAATAATTTCTGCATTGGGTAATAATGCATATTGTATGCCATTCATTCAGGTTTGCTTTGCCACGGTCAACCCACTCTGGCTGTGTCCCACCTTGGCCACCCCTGTCAAAATATCCTGGACACTCATCATCTGGCTGGTCCTATTTCTTGTGTCACATGTCTGTATTATGTGATAGTAAACTTTAGTTTAACACTGGTGGTTGAACAAAACGAGATATTTGATCACTTTGGACTCTGAGAAAGTGTTCTTTGTCATGACTGTCACACATTTTTAAAGACCAAAACTCTATTAATTGAGAAATCATCAACAGATTAATTGATAATGAATTGTAGTACTTTTGTAAGGGAAGTAACTGTGGTTATACATTTTGACCTTGTCTAACTCAAGTTACAAAACATCTTTATCAAAGAAACGTATCAAAGAGTTGATATTTGTGTATTCACTACAACATCCGTTTTTACTCGCTGTCAGCAGTTTCTGCCACAGTGCGTCACAAACAGTATAGGCTTCTCTTTTCCATTGTGTTTGGGTGATGATAAAGGTTTCACAAGCAGAATCTCAAAACCACAGCAAACAAATGAGAGAATAACCATTGGTCCGATGGCTCCAATAACCCAAAAGTCGGAAAAATTTCCCATTGGACCAAAAGTTTATTAGCCCTACGGCTGAATAAAAAATCATTACAATGGATGCTAACATGATTTGTGGAATTCAGTTATTAATAATTTCTGCATTGGGTAATAATGCATATTGTATGCCATTCATTCAGGTTTGCTTTGCCACGGTCACCCCACTCTGGCTGTGTCCCACCTTGGCCACCCCTGTCAAAATATCCTGGACACTCATCATCTGGCTGGTCCTATTTCTTGTGTCACATGTCTGTATTATGTGATAGTAAACTTTGGTTTAACACTGGTGGTTGAACAAAACGAGATATTTGATCACTTTGGACTCTGAGAAAGTGTTCTTTGTCATGACTGTCACACATTTTTAAAGACCAAAACTCTATTAATTGAGAAATCATCAACAGATTAACTGATAATGAATTGTAGTACTTTTGTAAGGGAAGTAACTGTGGTTATACATTTTGACCTTGTCTAACTCAGCTCCAATAACCCAAAAGTCGGAAAAATTTCCCATTGGACCAAAAGTTTATTAGCCCTACGGCTGGTAGACTGTTGTAGGGATTCCAGTACTGCCAGCCTTACAGACTCTGTTAACATATTGATCAATGTAACAGATTCACTTCTGTGAAATAAGTTAAAGAAACTAACGTAATATGTGTAACGTTACTGTTCCATCCCAGAACACTGCCAGTCAGCATGACCACGTAATTTTTCTAACTCAGTTCTGACTCACAAGGCAAATAAGTCTTCAACGGTTTCCTAATGTCAGAGGAAAACCTCCGTTATTGTTAAACTGAACAGAGTTGCTTACCACTGAACATGTCATCCTTTTGACAAATAAGGTAAAACTTTATACTAAGATCCTTGGACTTGCTAGTTGATAGGTAATAAGGGCTTTTTATATAAGTTCTTATACGATACTTATTAACATTCTTAATAAGACTATATTAGTGTTAAAAATAGCATCATATTTATTGATGGATTAAGATTTGAAGTACAATAGACATGACAGCTCTTTGACCACAAAAAGTTTGTTTGAAAAAATGTAGGCAAAAAAATATGGTCAATGGCTGAAATAGGGTTGTCAAAAAAATCGATACTAACTTGCAAAAGTATTGATACTTTTGCCATCAACAGTACCCTCTCCACCTTCTACAGGTGACACATAACATCACCAAGCAGCGCTGCACACAAACCAAGACAGAAGCTACAGCTCATCTCTCTGAGCACATGATCTCTGGTTCATCATGTTAACAACACTGAGCTGATGAAACATGCCTAGCGTTGCTGCTGGAGGACCTTCGCTACCGGTTTTAGTAGAAAATGAACAGAGCAAAAGTGCAATTTGGACGTATTTAGCATTTGAGGCTAATGACCAGGGAAAGACTAAGCAAAGGCTAAACAAGCGTCTTATAATAAACAGCAACATTAACGGCGGAGCTAAGCAGCTAACATCATATGTCCTGTCTGTCTAACATTAAGAGACGTTAATTTAACAGGATGACACAACAATGTGTGCCCGAAGAACTCGACGAGACAGAAATGGTGGCAGTGGCTTTATTTATTTATTTATTTTTATACTAATAGTACTCAAGTACTCATCCATCAGGTAATGCGAGTATTCGAATATTGAAATTACTGAAAACGCCCATCCATAGAGACACCCTAGGCTGTAAATAACCAAAATGCCAAACTCTTGGCATCAAATGGTAGTCCACATACTTCTTATATACAGTCAATAATGAACGCTAACTGAACCAGATGAACTTTACTCACAAATCATCAAGTCTACTAAACTATAAGCGTGAAAGCACATTTTGAAGTTTTCCAGTTGTTATTGGGGGATTTCAATCAAGAACAAAGTGAATCCACTGGGCCTTCATGTACTTAAATGATGAGAGTGCGGAACAAGAGAACAATTAGCCTGGCTTCGCTCCTGTCTATTACCAGGTCTGCCATAGCAAGGAAATACCAATGGCAAGGTATAATTATTAGGTAATCCGTTGTCAAGGATGGCCACTTAGCTAGCTATAGGAGGTCTAATCAAATTGCATGTTTGATGCGTGTGTTGGTACACACGCTTTCTGATTGATGGAGAAGGAGAAAAAGAAAGAGGAGGTTGCATGCAGGTAAACAGTCTGTGTGGTGAGCAAAAGAGGCACGTTGACCAGCATTAAGTCACAGAAATGATCCACTAACGTCTGACGATGATTTATTCTTTTCATTCGCTTTTTGTGATTATTTGCCGGCATTCATGTTGCTCAGAAGAGGAAGTCTTAGCTGGCCACAAGGGAAAACCATAGACTATAAAAAATGTTCGTAGCTTACCCGTCGGGGTCCATTTTCTCAACTTGATCTAATCGTCCTCGCCTACTGAAGTCGCCAACTTGTGAGACTTTGACTCTGTCTCATTTCCTTTTACCAAAAAAGGGCATGGATGTGACGTTGGGGGGGAAGAAGATACGTCTTTCTGGCTGACATTTACCTCCGAGGTGAAGTGAGGGCCAGGGGCTAGCTGTCACTCAAGAGTAATTATAACTATTCATAAACTTAAACTTCCAAAAAAATAAAAACTAGCCTGGTACAAAAAAATTCACCCCCCTCAGTGTTGTCATGTAGATATGTCCTAAACATAAAAACTAAAATATTTTTTTGTACCAGGCCTTAAATAGGTTTAATTATGCTGGGAAAACGGCCTGTTTAACATGGGGGTCAATGAGAAAGTGCTCTATTATGAAACATGCCCCTAGTGGACACTCAGAGAACTGCAGGTTTTGGCACTTCCTGATTGGATCAACCAGGAATGAAAATGAAACTTTATATTTGTGAGGGGAATTTAAAGATCTCACCTTCAGCAGGAACCGATGAGTTTGTAACTCAGCCACATACAGAGTAAGGATAGAGTAAGGAAAGCAGAGCATTTGTTGTTGAACAAACACATATCACCAAGATTTAGACATCTTTTAAAACTAATTTGCTTCATCATGAAGGTATTGGTACCCTAATCATTGTTGGATCCTGCATGTATTTTCCCCTCTTTTTCTGTTCCAATATTTCACCACCTTGAGAATGAAGTTTAGCTGCATTTGTTGTTAATGTTGCTATACAAATAAACCTGTGTGAAGTAGTTTGGCTTGGTTCCAAGTGAGTTTGCCAACACATTCCTAGTTTCTGTTCCCTACTGTACCACACCCCACCACAATGCAAAGCAGTCTGTGAGAAACCTGTTGAAGTGGCTGCTGTCTTATCCCAGCTTGTTCCTACTGGCTGCCACTGATAAAACTATCCCAAGACCAAAACTGGATTGCAAAGAGAGCCACATATTTAATTGAAAAAATGGAGAGGAAGCAGAGACCCGGATGTAGGTGAAGTGTCAAGAGTGAAACCCTTTTTGCTGTGTCATAATTATCTTGCACTAAAGGAGCACAACACTTCACCCCAGTGAGACATACGAGGTTTTCGAAATAATTATGGGGGTGGGGGGTGGGGGGGACCAGAGTAACTGGAAAAGTTGGAAGTCAGGGAGGGAAGGAGCAGGCCTCCTGTGCTCTAAAGTGAGAAATAAGTGACAATGAGAGAGACAGACACATAGAGAGAGAGAGAGAGAGAGAGAGAGAGAGAGAGAGAGAGAGAGAGAGAGAGAGAAGAGAGAGAGAGAGAGAGAGAGAGAGAGAGTGAGAGAGAGAGAGAGAGAGAGAGAGAGAGAGAGAGAGAGAGAGAGAGAGAGAGAGAGAGAGAGAGAGAGAGAGAGAGAGGAGGTCTCTTGAACTTAGTTTTGTAACTTTGCCTGCACCAGTCACAGGCTGTGTGGGTCCAGGCTAGACCAGAGGGGCAGATCCCAGGTGAAACACACTTTGAGTCCACCCCCCCCCCCCCCAAAAAAGAGACTCTGTGTGGTGTTGGGTTTTGAGTATTGGGCACTGTTTAAAAAATGACCAAAAGGTCTGCATCTGCTCAGAAAGATGGAAAATTTGAATCCAGGGGACCCAAAGTTTCCCAAAATGGGGCTCAGTCAGACACCGATGGGAAACTGCAGGACGAGGACGACAGTAAGGTGGGACTGGGAAAGAAGGTGACCCTGCTCCGAGGGATCTCCATCATCATCGGAACCATCATCGGGGCCGGGATCTTCATTTCTCCAAAGGGCATCCTGAGGAGCTCAGGCAGTGTAGGAATGTCCCTGATAGTGTGGATCGCCTGCGGTGTGCTGTCACTTTTCGGTGAGTTGATTCACAGGTGGGTCAGTAGATAAAAAAGATGTCTTTCCTCTTTGAGAGTAGCTACATTGAATGGTAAAGGTGGAGGTGAAAGTTGCCAAATGTGTTTATTGTCTGTACCAGGCTACCACCAGACTACTAAGCATTTGCAATTAGTCTTAGTACCAGGCTGACCTTTAGTGAGTTACAGGAAAATTCTGTTTCATTACTAGAAACTTAGGTTAAGCTTGTTCTTTATGTGCCATTTGTGAACAAACCCCATTATTACAAAAAACAAGGTTAAACTTGGCCTTTATGAGAAATGTATGTGCAAATTATACTGTTTCACTTCAAATACGAAATGGTGGTATTTGTAAATATGATATATGTATATCTTACAAGTGAGATGATAGCCAGGTTAAATATCAGGGAAGTCAGTTACAAATATCAAGTTAAAAACATATCTGATGCATGTGTTTTATAAGAAAAGTGAATCACTGCTCCCTTTTTAAAAATATTTTTCAAAAGCTGTACAGCGTCTTGACACCATGAAATTAAGTCATGAAAAACAGCGCTAGGCAACTACAAATAATAACATACGAGACGATATGTGCTGACTCAGTTGCACTCAAAATATTTTTTTCAACTTGTCTATTAATGGTTGGTCATACATAGTATAATAAAGGCAATCCATAATGCTCACCAGATGTACTGTGATGTAATAAAGCCTGACATCACTTTTCCTCAATCTCTGCTTTCTGTTTTGCAAGAGCATGTCTGCTTACCTCTCCCCAAGACAATTGTAATTTGTTAAAAGAAATACAAACTAGCCAGGGGGGTTTTTCTTTCCCATATCCTAGAATGATAAGCCAGTGTAGCCAGACCATACTCCAGCACGGGTTTGCTCTGTTCCACAGGGACTTCTACCATGCAGACCAACCAAACACCGTTTAACTGAACACAATGCCCACATTGCCATGGCACAAACAAGGATTAATTCTGGTTTAAAATTATTTCATGGTCTTTTCGGCACTAACAGACATCAAATAAGCCATCAAGACAGTTTTTTCTTGTATAAACTATTAACGCCAATATCCCGGAGAGACGCAAACAGTCACTAACAGCCGGACGTGGCTAACTGATTAGCTCAAGGGAGTACGGTGAAAGGGATTAAAGCATCTTTTTTAACCACTAATACTGCTAAGCAGCATGAGAAGAGTCCCTACACATAAAATGAAGCACCAATAACGTAGTAATTGAACCCGGAGTTTATTAAAAAAAGCGTCTTACCTAATGGCCACGGTACCAGCTCCTCTCATATTTAAGTCCATTTAAGTTGATTACCAAATGCAATCCAAAAGCCTTCAGCAGCTTAACACAAACATGTAACACGTGTACCCCGCAGCCTCTTTAACATCAGGCTACAGGTTATAGTCACAGTGTCGGCATGTGACGGACCAGAAGCCTCCGTATGTGAAGGACTCTGTCCGCAGCTCCCAAGCTTTACCTCCATTAGTACCGTAAGCCACACCGCACCTAATACGTGTACTATGCAAAGTCACCTCCAGCACCACCACAGCTCTCTGCTAAAATCACTCACACTCACAGGCGTTTACAATTCACAGTTGCCTAGCGCAGCAGCTCCAGCTGGGCCAAGGCCGTTTAAGAAGCCTAGCTCTGCTGGCAATTGATAGGACGCTGGTCAAGTCCCTGGAAAAAATGCCTAGTTGGTACGACAAGGTCACAGATAATTTTGTTGACACTGTCTCCTTTTTTACCCGGAGGTGTATAGGGACTCTTCTCATACTACTGCAGAGGTTTGGTGTTATTTTGAGCAGTATTAGCGGTTAAGAAAGCCGTTTTAATGCCTTCACCGTACTGCCCCGAACTAATAAGTGTTAGCCACGTCCGACTGTTAGCGTCTGTCCGGGATATCTCCATTTATAGTTTATACACGTCTCAATGGCTTATTTAAGTAAGTGCCGAAAAAGACCATGGGATTATTTTATTACATTTTAAGGTTACGGGACGATTTTGGTCTGATTTAATACAGACAAACTCACCAGTACCTTGAATCATGAGAAACTACACATTTATTAACATTTCACTGAATACTTTCCCTTACCTTAACCACAGTGCCTTTGTTGCCTAAATGTAACCACAGACGGAGGTCTGGATATGTACCCTGGTCACTGGTGTCTTTCTACATCCTCCATCCACCTCCGCACCAGAGTCACAGGGACATTGCTTTTATTCAATGAAAAAAACACAAGACGGGCAGTGATTAGGTTTGTCACCACAGCATAATTAGGAAATTTATAAACATATCTCTATTTCCAGCCCAAGTTTCTTTCTCTGAGTCAGGGTTGAAATAGGGGTGTACTCGAGCATATATGGCATAAATGGCATATATTGTCACAATATCCTTAAATCCTTCAGATTTTGTGAAGTAATGAAAGGTCCAAGCACATTATCCTTGGATACCCTTCCTTACAACCTTTCCTGCTTCCCTTAATTCGTATTCCCTAAACTTGCAATTAAAATTTGTCCACCTAAATCTGTTTTTTGTGAGTTATGGGTTGAGATCCTGAAAGACTCCAACTCTCTGGGTGATCATGGGGCCCAGGAAGGGACTGTACATTTCTATGGATGGGCTGAGACAGTTTAATGGCCCTGGGACTGTTGTGTGCCTTCTTGTTTTTAAGCCAGAGCTAATGTGTCTACTCTGTCCCTGCAGGAGCCCTGTCCTACGCTGAACTGGGGACTTGTATTAAGAAGTCCGGTGGACATTACACATATATACTTGAAGCCTTTGGACCCCAGATGGCTTTCATAAGGCTATGGGCTGATCTTGTTGCTATAAGGTAATGTCTGCCTCCTTACCTCAAGTTTACTGAGCTTAACCTTAAAACTGCATTAATCAAAATTTTTATACAAACAAAAGGTAAAAACGGTCATATGAAATGGGCCCAGAATTATCATCCAATTATGCAGCTCCCCTCAGTTCCATGGAGCGTTTTAACATTTTTCAGTTCATTGCTTTGGTTTTACGGCCAACACCTTTACTGTTTTGGTTCACTCTCAGTGCTCTAATCAGCCTGTTTCCAGCAGCAGGTAATTAAACCCAATGTACACTTCCTGCTCAGCAGCAAACAGCTGACAGTTATAACAGGTTTTTCCACTGCACGGTACGGCTTGACTCGTTTTGCTCTTTTTGGGTTTTTGATTAGTTGTGTAGAGTACCCGGTACTTTATTTAGTTCTAGCTCAGTCGCGGTTCGAAGAAACCAGCCAATATTAGCCAATATTAAAGGTAAGACTCAACTTATGTCTGTGCAGTAGACAAGAGAGAAAGAGGTTTTTAAAAGTGCAAAGTTAAGCCCAACATTTCCTGATTTTGCAGATTAATAATAAAAGCTTTTAAATAACAAAACAACGTGGCACTTTTATCGTGAAGATTTTATAGGAAAGTTTTAAATCCACCATTTAAAGTGAAACTCCAGTATAAAATCATCCCAGGGTCTTTTTAGGCAAACTGGGTCATCAAATAAGCAATTTTTTGCGTGAATGAACTATTAATGTAGATTTTCCGGAGAGGCGCTAACAGCTTGCCGTGGCTAACACGGATAAGCTTGGGCGGCGAGTTGGATCCATTAAAAAGTATTTTTTAAACACTAATACTGCTTCAATTAACAACAAAGCTCTGCAGTAGCATGAGAAGAGTCCCTACACATTAAGCACCAACAACGTAAGCTTCCATTTTTGTTTCGTAGCAGTGAAAGATACGAACACAAACCATTCCGTCTCTCTTCACTTTAAGTTGCAGGCTAGTTGGCTTTCCCTGTCCGTCTTTCGGCAACACCCGCCTCCCCACCGGGCGCTGTAAAAGTGTGTGTTGACAGACAGGCTGTCATCCCGCTGCAGTACTAACATTACGTTATGTGTATGTATGATTGAGTGTGTGTGTGTGTGTGTGTTTAAATGGGAGAAAGAGCAAGCAGCAAAGTGCCGTGCCAGTGCATGCACAGATGATTTTCTGTGTTGTGTTCTTCTACACCAAGTGTAGAGCTTCACTATGTTGTGGTTGCGTCTATACTACCACACGTCAAATCCCTCTTAGCGTTATCCAATCAGCAATCAGGTATATCTCTACTCGGTCAAACGGCCTCCTGAGGGACTCACATGCAAATTAGGGGTGTTTTTGGTGAGATAGACCCGCCTCATTCAGGGTAGTCGACCATAGTGGAAACACACCTTACGTGTGTTGACTATTTCTTTTTCTTTTTTTTATCTTGCTTTATTGAAACACATTCACCTCTCTACTTCCAGTCCGTCCCCTTTATATTACGTCCTAAATCCATACACAAACACGTTCCTGTTACACTTCTGCCCTCACTACAAGCCTGACTCAGAAGTTGAGGTTGCCGATTTCCAATTACAAGTGAAGACAGCATAACTGTTAGTGACAATCTGGGCCAGCAGCATCACTAACATGGAGACTTATTTACATCTAGAGAGGGAATGTCTCCACAGACAGTGGGTCGCATGATCCATAACCATTGTTTTAACTTACTCTTTGATAGCTAGTTACTTAATAGATGAAAAGCTTACGGAGTACAACTTTAAAGAGACAGACATTTTTTCTGAGAAGTTGATAAAGACCAAACTAGAGCTAAAAGGGTGAATATTTTACATATATTTGTGGTCAGTAGCACATTTTCACATTAATGCTGTTATTACTCCACTGAATGAGCCTTATCAGTGGTTATCAGCATCATAGATAAAGAATAGAAGGAGCATGCTACACCTACCAGTAGGTTCAGAAGGCCGTTATCATCTATTCCCATGGCAACAGTCATCGTTAGCTTGCTCAGGGTCCCTTAGGGTCACTTTTTAACGCTGGGAGTCCCATTGTGAAGAAAATAGCTCAATGTTGACTTTCGGTTTAAAATGGGGCAGAACACCGGTCTCCCAGATAAAAGGCCTGACCACTGTCACTCGAAGCAGGTGGCTAATGTTGCTAGAATATCAAATCGTTTGCTAACACGTTCACTATAACAACTTTTGCATGAACAGTGCATGACTCATGGTGGCTTTTGTACAAAGCTTGAATAAAAACATTTGTGAAAACCATCTTGACAGTGCTGACTGTTTAGGATCGCCTCCAAACTTCTATAATCTATCTGACTCCATCTTCCCTAATGATCCCGCATATTTGTTAAAGTGGAATTGCTACACACACATGCTAGGGTTGAAGCCACTTTGTGCGTACGTGCATCCATTACAGGTTTAAACAAGTGTTCTATTGTGTTGCCCGCAGCAATCTTGCCCAAGGCCAGCACTGTATGTCTCTCATGTCTTTGCCTGTAACAAACATTATAACTACACAAGCAGTAGCTGGTCTCATTGTGTGCTCCAACCTTTCACTCCTTCACTATCCACCTGTCTCTCTGAACACACACAACTCTTTGCAATTATCAAACCATTTTAGTTACATAAAAAAAAATAATATATGCATATATTCTAACATGGACTTTGAGGGAGCAGTGCGTTTACATGCACATCAGTAACCCTATAATGGCCTTACCCCGTTTAAGGGAATAATCAGGTTATTGAAGTTCTCCAGGTATACATGAGAGGGGGTTGGATGGGAAAATGAAGAGAGTAACTCTACCTCCGGTACAGAAGGTGGCGCTCCGCCAACATACAGCTGGACTGAATACTGCTTAATTTACCGGTTCCCCTTTGTCAAAATCACAACTTTTGGACAGAATTACTACAGAAACAGGTCTTCTTGGTAGTGACGTTTCTTGCCTTAGTGAAGTCCTCCCTCGGTTTAAAGGTTACGCTCTATTGTTGTTGTTTGTTTCATGCTGTCTTTGGTGCTGTTGCTTCCTTATTTATTCTATTTCCGGGTCAAAAGCCACTGCAGCAGAGTGGGGAGGGGGGGGAGTTGTGGAAACCCAATAGTAACCTTGGAACGCTCTTTACATGCACTAATAATCAGGGAAATGAAGGAGTTCTCAAGGTTTGTTAACGAGGGGATGAGAACTCCGGTGTATGACCTTAACCTGTATATAATCAGGTTTTTAAACTGCATGTACACTCACGGATTGAGAGTCCATGAGGAAAGAGGCTATGCTATTAACTGTGTCATTGAATGTACATTTTTCTCGACAAAAGAGGAATAGTGTGCAGTCAGTCTTGAGACAGAATTTTGGAGAATGGAGAACAGTTCTGGAGCTCTGATCTGATGTCTTACACTGGAACATTTATTGACACTCAGTTGAGAAGAATTAGGATAAAGCAGAACTGGAAAGCAACAGGCTACAGTCACAGTATAGCGTTTTGTATTGCCATCCCAAGCCTGAAGGCGTACTTAAATGTACTGTATGTTGGACAGAGCAAGTGGTTGCTGTGCTTCTTTGGGATTCTGTTTCCCCGAACCAGTCAAGGCAGATGGCCGCCCACCAGAGAGCCTGGTTTGTCAGGAAGGTTATCATCACCACTGTTTCCAAGCAGCTGTTTCTGATGATGCTGTTTGCTCATGGGGTAATTGTTGGGTCTCTGTAAATCAAAGAATGTTGTCTCGACCTGCTCTATATGAAAAGTGCCCCGTTATGATTTTACGCTGTAAAACACCTTTCAATTGCTGCCCCCTCCCTCTGGAACTCACTATCCACGCACATCTGTGACTGCCCCGACCAGCACACCTTCAAATCACTCATCAAAACCCATCCCTTCAAAACTGCTTTCAACCCCAATAATTCCACTATTTAATTTAATTTCCATTGCATCACTTCTTATTTTTAAATGTGCCTGCTTTTAAGCCGTTTTATCTTTTTGCAGCTTTTTACCGTAATCTTACTTCTTAAATATAGCCTGCTTGTTTTTAACGTACTCACTTGTAGCCTGCTTGTTGTTATTTGTACTTTTAAATGTATTGATTTTTATTGCTTTATTTAGTGTGTCTTTGAGTGCCTTTGAAAAGTGCTATACAAATATAATGTATTATTATTATTATTATTATTATTATTATTATTATTAAATGACATTGAATTGAATTAAACAGCACTGTGTTTAGAAGCCATACATCACCAGGCTTCCAACACGACTTATTTCATAAGGATGTGCAAATACATTTCACATCTCTCTAATCTGACTGGGCACTAACTCTGGTTGTAGGAATTCAAACCCAAAAATGTACGATTTGAGTCTCCCATCATCTGCCTGTATGCTGAAACAGTAGCTCGGAAAGTTTGGAGCATTTCAAAATGTCAACAGAAACTTCTCAAATCCTGCAGCATAATTCTTTTCAAAATGTGTTCTCACACAGTTTCTCTACTCCTGAGCTTAATACACTACATCTGTGTCACACTCTTAACTCCTCAAAGCTCTGAAGCACTGCTGTAAATAGTGCATGTAGTTATCTTCTCCAAACTCCAAGAGAGTTTCAGTCCAATCCAAGCAATTTACACATAATCCAATTAATGATGAAAGATTATTTGTTTCCCTAGCACATGATGGGTTTCGGATTTAGTTTAGACTGTGCTGGGTGACAGAGCCTACCAAACCAGACAAATAAAAGCCCCGTCTGTGACCTTGTGAGACATGATACTGAGTTTAGTTTAGACCAGCGAGGTGAGAAAATGCTCTCTGTGCCGCAGTGTATGTACACAGCCAAGGCGAACAGTATAAACAGTCTAGTGGCTATCCTGAGCTGCCCAATTTTATGCTGGCCTCGGGCTAGCGGGACTCAATGGAAACCATGGGAAATGAACAGAGACAGAGGCAGAGAATGAAAACAAGAAGGAGGGAGACAAAGAGAGATTTCCCTGGGTTCAGCAGCTCAGTGGCTGTTGTGGGAAATGAAGAGGGAAACACTGATGAGCCATAAGATGAGCCTGTGGGATCGGCCAACCTTATTTGATTCTTTTTGAAGGCAGGCCTTTAGCATGCACACACACACACACACACACACACACACACACACACACACACACACACACACACACACATACAAACACACACACGCACACACACGCACACACACACACACACACACACACACAGAGGCAGTGATGGGGCTGTTTCTCCGTGCAGGTAGTGTGTGGACTTCTGCTCATTTTACAATAACAAAAATAGAAAAGAAGATTTTCTTTTAAGGTCTTCAACCATAATATTACTGAAAATGTGCAATTTAATAGTTTTTTAGCAAGAGGGGACTTGAGTCACAAACACACACACACACACACACACACACACACAAATAAGGGGTAAAAAGGGTCACAAAGGAAAAGACACACATAAATACAGTATGCTTGCGTTGTTATTATTATCTGTACCTCTGTGTCGATCCTGTGACCAACATGCATGCGCAGGATTTAGCTAGAAGCAAGTCAACACAACTGTTCCAGAGGTTTTATTTTAAGTTTGCATTGAACTTGTAGTATTGATATATTTGTCTACCTGTGTGTGTGTGTGTGTGTGTGTGTGTGTGTGTGTGTGTGCGTGCGTTTGTGCGTGCGTGCGTGCGTGCGTGTGTGCTTGTCCCTTCAGGCCTGCAGCGATGGCAGTCATCTCCCTGGCCTTTGGTCAGTACATCCTAGAGCCTCTGTTCATGCCCTGTGATATCCCCCCTATGGCTGTCAAACTGGCCACCGCCATCGGCATAAGTACGTATACCAGACTACTGTTACATTATTACATCAGTGTGTCATTATGTTAGGATAATCATTTTGACCTGTTGTAACCTGGTCTGTAATGCCAGGAGATGTTTATTTCTGTTAGTGTGCAGTTAGGAGGAAGGCAGTGGTGGAAGAAGTATTTAGGTCCTTACTTAAGTGTAGTTCCTCCGCAAAATCATCCCATGGTCTTTTTCGGCAGTTACATACATCAAATAATCCATCGGGATAGTTTATTTTTGTGTAACAACTATTAACGGAGAAATCCGGTAGAGTCGCTAACAGCCTGACGTGACAGTGATTAGCTCGGGGCAGTACAGTGAAGGTATTAAAACGTCTTTTTTAACCTCTAACACTGCTCAAAATAACACCAAACCTCTGCGGTAGCATGAGAAGAGTCCTTACACAGAAAACAAAGCTACTCACAGAGGAAGTTGAAAACCCTGAGTGGCACACACACACATACAAGGTGAAAACAATAACAGTGTCACTGTTGAAGCTGGTAAATATATAGAGATATTTTTAAAAGAGGGCAGGTCCTACTGCTAAGTACTCTTTGGGCTGTTTGTTGTACCTTTGTGTTGGCTCCCAGGTGTCTTCTCTTGTAATTAAGTCTGCTGGTAGGATCATCAGCTTCCCAAGGCAAACCTGGATACTGCCAGAAGGCCAGCGTGAACACTGACCATTACTCTAAATTGCCTCATAGCTACATAATTCCTGTCTGTCTTTGTCTGTCCCTGTAGCTTCTGTAATGTACCTGAACAGTATGAGTGTGACGTGGACAGCTAGGATTCAAATGTTCCTCACGTTCAGCAAGCTGCTTGCCATCGGCATCATCATAGTCCCTGGAATGTACCTGCTTTTTAAAGGTAAGACACCTTCATCTTCACCATCACCAACATCATCACCACCTTTAATAACCTCTATTAGTACTATACTAGAGTTCCAAATATACCCCCAAGAGTCCATCGGATGTGTTGTGATGTATTCTGTGTGTGTATTCACACAGAATGCTCAGCTGTAACAATTAACTTTTGTTCCTTCATCTCACACAACAACATGCACTGTAAATATAACCCCATAGCCTTGAAGGCTGTGATACGCAGCTGCTCACAGCAAGCACAACAACTCAGGCATTTCATAATGTCTTTACAGCTGGTGTTATAAGAGGCCTTGCAGCGCATGAAGACGGTCATCCCCTCAGCTATGGGCCTCATTTTAAAATCTGTCTATGTGTGTATAGAGGCATTACTACAATAAATATCATATATAATGTTCTCAAAATGACCTCTCTTAATTATCATTCATATTTCTTGAAATGCAGACCAGCTAAATCGAACACTACACTACAGATCCTGATTATTGCAGCTGTTCATTCTCAGACCCTCCAATGTAGAAAGGATCATCATGCACTATAGTTTATATTTCAATTCTGTATCTAAAAGTTATCAAATGCCCCAGGACAGATGACCAGGCAGGGAACACATTTCATTTAGCTTGATATCCATACAGGATCCTACATGGATCAGGCCTGGTAGGGAACACAGGTCTTAGGCATAGCAGAGTTGGATCTCTCTTACATTCAGATGTTTAGACCACTAGAGACAAATTAACCATATACACTGGAGATCAAAATGAGAGAACAAATTAATACTTGATTTATTCTGAAATACCACGACATTTATTTTTTTACTGTCCAGAATTTGATAGAATATAATCCGTGGCTATACTTCTGCTGTACGAGCATATTTTTTAAAATAACCATGGCACTTCAACAAAAACCTTTATTTTGTGAAAAAAGCAGTGATCAAAATTAGACAACAAACTAATCTGAAATACAATGAAATTATTTTTTTTTACTATCCAGAATTTCATAGTATAATATATATATTATATATATAACACCATGATACTACCTCCTCCAGATGTAACTGACTTCTTTACACACTCTGGGTTCAGTCTTTCCCCAGTCCTACGCCCAACATAATGTTTCCATCAGATCCAAATAAACTGAACGTACTCTCATCACTTAAGTCCCTCTGGACCAGTTCTCCTCTGTCCACACAACATGCTCCTCAGCAAGGGCAAGTCTAGCCTTTTTACTCTTTCTGTTGATGAGAGGTTTGGTCACTGCAGAGTAGGCTTTTAGTCCAAATTGTCTTAAACAATGAGACACTGTGTGCAGAGACAGATCCTTGTCCTGTTCAGCACTGAACTGGAGACCAACTCCAGCTGCAGTGTTGAACTGATTCCCCATAAAGAGTCTTAATAATAATGATAATAATAATGATAATAATAATAATGATAATATAATAATAATCTCATAATCCTGTCCTCTTGTGCACTTGTTTTACGTGGACGACCGACCTTTTTGAGGGACTGAATCTGTGTCCTTGTAAAGTTCCAATCTTCTAGAAATCACAGACTGTGAACGCCCAACCTCTCTCTGATGGCTGAGAGGGTCATCCCTTTGGCCTTCATCTGGACAGCCTGCTGTCTCAGGGTTTCAGTCACCTTACAGCAGCTGCCATCTTACAAAGGAACCATGAGAGCTGCAGATAAATAGGGTGTGTCCAACAATGAAGTCAAATCTCACCAGGTGACAATTTAGTTTAGATTAAAGAGGGATCTGAAAGTGTTCTTTAATTTTGCTCAATGCTTTTTAAAAAAATGTTTTTGTTGAAGTCGTTTAAAAAAAAAAAAACATGGTAGTACAGCAATGGTATGGCCCCAGTGAATATTTTGTCAAATTCTGAACAATAATATATATATATATATATATATATATATATATAGTGTTTACCAGAAATTGGTGACTCTAGTTTCATTATACTATGGAAACAGCCAGCTCTTTTTCAACACAACTCAAAGTTTTAGGAATTATGTAATTAATGTTATTTATATATTTATGTGTTGTATTTTATTGTTTTATTTGAGGCTGGATCACCAACTGGGAAGAGAAGGCAACTGCCCCAGGACCCGGGTCCCACAGTTGCCCTGAAACCCCATTTTCATTGTGTCACTTGGTGTATGATCATGTCATTGACTGCAAATTAGTTTCCAAATATACACCACAAAAGCCTATATCAACTCAAATAATAATACAATAAGGAGAGTTTTGCATGATTATGTCTCTTGTGAAAATGTACATGGTCCATATTTTTAAATAAATTTGACCAACAGAATTATAACAGATGGGGGGCAATCGGGGCCCTTTGTCTAATTTTTTCCCTGGGCTCCCCCATCTGATTAATCTGACCCTGGTAATATCTGTATTCACCTCTGCATGTCTTCACACAGTGATCATTAGAGACAATCCATGGCTCTCAACAATACAGCAGTACAACAATAGTGTCCTATTAGATTGTTTTATGTGTTTGTATGAGCAATTTTTGTTCATAAATGTGATCCCCTGTATAAAACACAACACTGATTCCATTTCATCTGGCTGATGTATCTGTGTTGTACAGAATAATCTATTCTTCCAAGATGATGAGTCAGAGTACTGCTCCATTCATCAGTTTTATTGTTAAAACTACTTTTATGATTATCATTACTGTTATTGTTATGGCTACAATCACTCCTGGGGCCTGTTTCACAAAGCAGGTTCAAAAAACTCTGAGTCTAACCCTGAACTCTGAGTTGATCTACTCTGAGATAGGAAACTCTGAGTTTTCGGTTCCAGAACAGCAGATTTGCGTTAGGTTGATCAACTCAGAGTAGTTTGACCTGGAGTTAAGCGCGTGCACCACAAGTAAAAAAAGACAGCATCAATGGAGCCCTGATTCGACGAGTCACCATGGCAACGGGGAAGCGAAGGGCTACGCTACCACTGCAACTGTAAATATGAATGCGCTCATACGGAGTTTGAGCAGGTTTACACCGCTGCAGCGGCAAAAGAGAGGGAGACCAGCGGGAGAACATTGCTGCTCGGGTCAGTGCGTAAGTTTAAATGTAGTCCTGTTGTAATCACAGTAATATCACAGGGGGAACTGCATGAGTGGGAGCCTATTAATTTATTTCATTTAAGTGCAACCCCGCGGGGGAGAAGCGCAGCTTAAGATGAAACATAAAAACATTTTTCAAACAGGTAAAACCTCAGCACAGTCTCATGGTGACGCCTCATTTTGAGCATGTTTTACATCGTAAAGTAAATATTACCGTAAGTGGCTGTTTTTTATACATCATATAAATGTTGTATAAAAAACTCCTATTTGCAAAAAAAAACGCAGCTCAATACACAATATCTGCTGTGATATGAGAGCATTACTGGTTGTTAATGTTGGAAATGTAAGGAGGGATGAGATGGACTGTGACATGAAACGGTGTTGTGCCGTATTCAGCCCCCTCGCATTATAGGTGATATTCTGGATCAGAAGGCTATATAGGAGTAGTTTATATACCGGTAACCCAACTAAAAGCACACACTTTTGAACCTATGAATTGCAAGAAAAGCTGGAATTATATTTAGGAAACGCTAAGTCAAATACATTCAACTTGCTCAAAAGAACCATTTCATTCATTTTGTAATTATGGCTGCAGTATATTAAGGACGTCTATGCGCGGTCTGATAATCATCTCCCGACGAATATTTAATTCTCTTTGCGGCAATACGTCACCTTTATCCACGGGATCGTTATCAAAAGGACATGCCATGGTAGTGAAATAGTCACCACCTAATATAACTTATATATAGGCCTACTGAATGATTTTTATACGTTGTATACAAAAACTCCTGTTTGCAAAAAAACGCAGCGTAACACAGAATATCTGCTGTGACATGAAACGGTACCGCTCAAAAAGAGAATTGCCTGGAAATGCAGGAACATCTATAATCAATCGTTTGATAATCATCTCCCGACGAATATTTAATTATCTGCGCAGTAATGCTGCAGCTTCATCCACGGGATCGTTATCAAAAGGACATGCCTTGGTAGTGAAATAGTCGCCACCTAATATAACTTCTAATGTCTGATTTTTGCAGTGATTTTCTGAAAAAACAGACAGAACTATACTACGCCAAAACTCGCCCGCTGACTGAATGAATGAGGAAATCAAATGCCGTGTGTGGCTGAAAGAGGGCGGAGACAGAGGGAAACTCGAGGTTTTCTGAGAAAAACCTGGTCCCGACCAGGTTAGTTTCAGAGAGCATGTTACCATGGTAACTGACCGAGAGTTTAAGTTACCTCTCTTTGTGAAACAGGCTAGAGTTACCCCTCTGTCTCTGGTTTGAGTTACCTCCCTTTGTGAAACGGAAAACTCAGAGTTTCCCTCATTTCAGGGTTAACAGACTCAGAGTTTTCACTAAACCTGCTTTGTGAAACAGGCCCCTTGGGCCTGTTTCACAAAGCAGGTTCAAAAAACTCTGAGTCTAACCCTGAACTCTGAGTTGATCTACTCTGAGATAGGAAACTCTGAGTTTTCGGTTCCAGAACAGCAGATTTGCGTTAGGTTGATCAACTCAGAGTAGTTTGACCTGGAGTTAAGCGCGTGCACCACAAGTAAAAAAAGACAGCATCAATGGAGCCCTGATTCGATGAGTCACCATGGCAACGGGGAAGCGAAGGGCTACGCTACAACTGGAATTGGAAATATTAATGGGCTCATACGGAGAGTTTGAGCAGGTTTACACCGCTGCTGCAGCAAAAGAGAGGGAGACGGTGCGGGAGAACATTGCTGCTTGGGTCAGTGCATAAGTTTAAATGTAGTCTTTTGCAATCACAATAATATCACAGGGGAAACTGCTTGAGTGGGAGCCTATTAGTTTAATTCATTTAAGTGCAACCCCGCGGGGGAGAAGCGCACTTGGCAGTAGCTTAAGATGAAACATAAAAACATACAGGTATTCAAACAGGTAAAACATCGGCAAAATCTCATGGTGACGCCTCATTTTGAGCATGTTTTACATGGTAAAGTAAATATTACCGTAAGTGGCTGTTTTTTATACAACATATAAATGTTGTATAAAAAACTCCCATTTGCAAAAAAAAACGCAGCGCAACACACAATATCTGCTATGATATGAGAGCATTACTGGTTGTTAATGTTGGAAATGTAAGGAGGGGTGAGATGGACTGTGACATGAAACGGTGTTGTGCCGTATTCAGCCCCCTCGCATTATAGGTGATATTCTGGATCAGAAGGCTATATAGGAGTAGTTTATATACTGGTAACCCAATTAAAAGCACACACTTTTGAACCTATGAATTGCAAGAAAAGCTGGGATTATATTTAGGAAACGCTAAGTCAAATACATTCAACTTGCTCAAAAGATCCATTTCATTCATTTTGTAATTATGGCTGCAGTATATTAAGGACGTCTATGCGCGGTCTGATAATCATCTCCCGACGAATATTTAATTATCTGCGCAGTAATGCTGCACCTTCATCCCCGGGATCGTTATCAAAAGGACACGCCATGGTAGTGAAATAGTTGCGACCTAATATAACTTCTAATGTAGGCCTACTGGCTGATTTTTGCAGTGATTTTCTGAAAAAAACAGACGAAACTATACTACGCCAAAACTCGCCCGCTGACTGAATGAATGAGGAAATCAAACACTGTGTGTGGCTGAAAGAGGGCGGAGACAGAGAGAAACTTGAGGTTTTCTGAGAAAAACCTGGTCCCGACCAGGTTAGTTTCAGAGAGCATGTTACCATGGTAACTGACCGAGAGGATAAGTTACCTCTCTTTGTGAAACAGGCTAGAGTTACCCCTCTGTCTCTGGTTTGAGTTACCTCCCTTTGTGAAACGGAAAACTCAGAGTTTCCCTCATTTCAGGGTTAACAGACTCAGAGTTTTCACTAAACCTGCTTTGTGAAACAGGCCCCTGGTCTTGTGTAAGAACAATTTAAGCAGATCATTCTATTGCTGCAACAATCCTTCTTCATTTAGGAACAATTGTGGTGCTTCAAAATGTCAACAAGAAGAAATGTGTTTTCTTGTGTGTGTGTGTGTGTGTGTGTTTGTGTCTGTGCAGGAGAGACCAGGAACTTTGAGAATGCCTTTGAGATGAACAATGTGAAGCTGTCTGGTATGCCACTGGCCTTCTACTCTGGGATGTATGCATACGCTGGGTGGTAGGTATGGTTCTCACACACACACACACGCACACACACACACACACACACACACACACACACACACACACACATGCACACACACACACACACACACACACACACACACACACACACACACACACACACACACACACACACACACACACACACACACACACAAAGATTATACAGTACAATAACTGTTTCTTATTGCAGGTTCTATTTGAACTTTGTGACAGAGGAGGTAGAAAACCCTGAGCGGTAAGTTGGATTGTCAATCTGTATATTATGATTTTTTTGGTGATGCAATGAAAATGAATAATGTTTGTCCTTAATAAAGACATACAAGTGAAATTTACAAGCAAACTTATTTAATGTATTTGAAAACAAAAAGAAAACATTTAAAATTCCTTATTCAAACTGCATTTATTTAGCAGTTATTTAATTATTTATATCTGTTGTGTGTGTGAGCATATCATTTTTCAGTTGTGTATATGAGAGCGTTTCAGTTGTGTGTTGTTTTGTTTTTACGGTCTGCCACTTAATTGTTTTTGGTTTACTCTCATGGCTGTCATCAACTTGTTCAGCAGCTCATTCTCCTAAACCCACTGTACTTTACCAGCTTAGCAGCAAACTACAGATAGACACAGTGAAGCATTTAGAGACCAAAACCAGAGCTAAAAGAGAGAGAATATTTTCTACTGTCAACAAATCCCACGTATAGACCCAAATCAACAATGTTCTAGGAAACGAGTGAGCCTTTTTAGATAAAACAATATAAAACAATATATGTCATTTAAGTCTTCAGTAGGAACCAATGGGCTTGGAGCTGAGAGCCAAAGACAGGGTAGGGAAGTCTGCAGAGGGGATTTTAGCCTTATTTTCTATCAAGCTTGCTTCAGAAAATAACTGTTTAAGTTTCCCAAAAACTTGAAAATAGAGTTATCCAATTAGATTCCGTTGTCGTTCTGCAGCTGTGGTCCAGACCTGTTTTTGTAGTAAGTGACAGGTAAATCAGCCAATCAAATATTGCCATTAGTGGGCGGGACAAAAAAAACCTTGCACTTCTCCTTCTTCTAGCAGGCCATTGTTATTTAGTCAGGTCAAAAAAAAAGAAAGAAAAAAAAACATTTAGAAGGGTCACGATCAAGGGCCAGTGGGCGCAAAGAAGTGAGCTGAAGTGGCGACAATGAGAGAAGAAGAGGAAAACACTGTGGCTAGCTTAAAAGCATTGCCTTTTCAAGGTGCTTTCGAAGCAACCATCGACCAATAATCAAATGGAAGACCAACTCCAGCTAGTTTGAGCTAATGCGGCTAATTCTGTAAACATCAGCTGGACGTACTCCCAGAGGCGAGTACGATTAGATCAAGTTGAGAGAATAGGCCGCAGTGAAGAAGCTACGTCCATTCTTTATACGGCCTATGGCGCACACGCTGTGACGGTGCCGTTGGACACTGTGTGTGGAGCTTTTTACCTTGTGGTGCTGAGATGAAATTTCGTGTGTGTGTTTGTGTGTGAATTAGAGCTGTGTGTCGTAGCTTGTTGTGCAACAAGTTAGAGATGTTCACGTCTTTAAAAAATTCCACAAAACATTATGATTTTAACACCATGAAGGCCCAGTGCCAGACCCCACGGTTCGCTACTGTAAGTCTGGAAGTATTAAGAAACTGTTAATTAAAGTGTTGAATGTCAGAGCCACACTGTTTCATCTGATTTTTATGATTTAAATACAGAAAAAGAGAGGGGAGGTCATAATAAAGGTGAGATGAAGGTGAGTGAGACACACACAAGTAAATGACAGTGTTCTGCATCTGTTATTATCCCTCAGGACTGTGCCATTAGCCATCTGTATCTCCATGGCGATTGTGACTTCCTGCTATGTGCTGATCAACGTGTCATACTATACTGTGATGTCAGCAGAGGAGCTCCTGGCCTCAGAGGCAGTTGCTGTGGTAAGTAATATTAATACTTTTCAACCAAGATGAAAAGATGTGTTGTGTCAAGGTCTGTTCCCCAGTCGAATAGTGTTTCCCTTCTGTACTGTTTCCCTAGTGACCCCTTGTGAGGGTAATGTGTAAGGTTTGGCTCAGATTTAGGTAGGACACATGTCGTTGGGGGAGAAAGTCTTTGATACAACACCGGGGTGCCGTTTTTTTGGTGCCCCGAAACACAGTTTGATGTTCACTTTCATTAATTGCAAACTTATAATTTCAGTTCACTGTTCATCAAAAACGTGCATGTGGATGCGCAACACTGCCATCAGGCCCACATAGGCAGACCACTCGGCTTTCAGCACTTCCTGATCGATTATTTTTAGAATGCCCAAAGCTAACTGACTCTCTCTATAACAACAGTGTACTACCACCAAAGCCCCCAAATCATGGATACTGGGTACTGTAGTTCCAAAATGAAGAGAACGATTAACTCCACAAATAGAAGTAGGACCAAGAATATTAATAGGAGTAATATGTTGGCTAGAACCATGACAGTAGGATGCGAATTTTGGAACTTTTCCTGAATAAAATCTTGCTATACTTCCTGTACAGTCAAACTAAACAGGGAAACAGTAAGTGCAGTCTTTTAGTAATGCTACCCTTGTTTGTCAGCTTCTAACCAGCAACCGTCAACAGTTATTTTGAGTTCTGGACATTTGGAGTCAGCCTTGGCTCTCCTGCAGTGCTGTTAGCTACTTTAAAGCATTTAGATGAGGTCTCACCTCTCTGCTATTAGTAACGTTTACTGCTAATGCAAGCGCCTTCCTGCACTTAACATGTAATTATTAGCGAAGCGTCTCTGACAGTTTGGCTTCCCAGCAGCTGTTAATGTGATTTTTCCAGCCCAGCCCTTTTAATGCTAATCACATCACGGACATCCCCTAATAACAGCCACCGTTGCTTATTAGACTGAGGACTGCTATCACTGCTACTGTAAGCCTATAGCTAGGGAAGACTCATTCACTGAGAGATCTTGGATCTATTCTAATGCAGTTAGTTTTATTGCCCAGTACACGATGAGGGATAGGAGAGCCTTAAGAAAGGTGTTAAGAGCATTTATCTGTTCTTAGACGGCTGTGATATGATCATATAATTACACTCTGTTCTTCCTCCCTCACAGACAGCTGGCAAAAGTTTACATCTCAAACTGAATATGTCTAGAAGTTGTCTTGAGGTGACTAGCCTCAAGGCATCAGTCATTTTAGACCACATAAATTAGAAGAATATTCACATAATGTCAGAGTGAAGGCTAATAGTTAAAAAGAGTTTGAAGAATTACAGACAGATAATTATCCTTTTGTGCGGAAGTTAGTCATCAAATAAGTTTGAGGCATATTGAAGCGTTGATAAATGCATAAGTAGTAGGTTCTCTATTAATATAAATGAAAATATAGAACTGAGCAATGCTGAAACACTAAGTTGAATCTAGTTGTGTTGTGCTAGTCTGTATATTAAACTCAATTACTTTGAGAGCAATAACAGGTTCCACCCATAGACGGTTTATAAGAAATGGACGAAGCTGCAGTGATGTCACCCAGTTGTTTGTGGTTTGACATTTTGGCCATCGCCATCTTGGGTTTTTGAAACCAAACGTGACCATATTTGGGCTAGAGGGGAGAGCTGAGTGCTAAGCCAGACTACACCACATCACGCCAGTAGGCTCCGATGTCTGCACCAACAAGACATACCATTTCTATAGAAAATTAGAAATTAATGATATAAATATACAACACCTTTCCCAGCTTAGCTTCACTTGAATGAACCAGAAAATTGAAGAAGACTGGTCTATGCAGACCACTAAGACTACGTTAACACTGCCGTTTCAAGTGACCTGAATCCGATTTTTTCTCTCATATGTGACCCATTTCTGATTTGCTTTTGACAGTGTGAACACCACAAGTTGCATTGAATATGACATTTTCTAATCAGAATTAGGTCACTTTTAAATGTGCTACTGAATCAGATACGTATCAGATTTTTTTGAATGCGCAACCTGGACAGCCAGGTCATATTTAATGTGGCTTTGATGTCATTCTGACCCACGCTGCTCTTTTTTGGAAATGAATGACATATAAAGTTTATTGAAAAAAAACCCTTTGCCACAGGCAGGAGCCAGGAACCGGATCAAAACAAATTAATTAATATTTAGGGTGACACTTCAGTGCAAGCTAGACCTGGTCTCGGTCGTTTCCTAACCGATCTATTTTTGATAGCACTTTGAGGGGCCATAGAAGAATGTGAATGGACAAATAAAAAATCAGATTTGAGCAATAAATCGGAATTGTGCATGAAGACCTGCAGTGAGAACGGAGCCAAAGGGTTCAACATAAAGTAAACAGCTTGGCACTTGTTACAGAATCAACAGCAGAATACAACGTCACCAAGGCAACAACGTGAAAAATTACACAGCAGTATCACAAATTTTCTTTCATACTCTTTCTTACAGATGGGATATTTTTAAATGTATAACATATTTTTTAGCCAGAAGTTGCTGTACTGTTATCTTTTCAACCGTAGCAAAAAGGGGTTGAAAACGTTTTATGTTGTGTGGCTACAAAGGCAGTGATGCACTTAAATTCTGGATATGTTATGTGCCTATTGACCTCTGTTGGTGTCTGCTGGAACATAATAACCACTTTGGCCGTTCTCATAACTGATCCACATCATTTCCACGTTTTTCACTTCCTTTCACTATTTCCTAAGCAGGTTATGGTAACAGGCACATTATAAAAGACTACATACAAATAAAAAACTAACCAAGACAACAAAACAAAAACAATCACCTCCCTCAGTCTCAGAGAGACCCGTTTCTGTGTAGAAATCCCCAAATAATAACTGCACACATTGTGATCTTTGTGTTTTCTGTACAGAGTATAATACATATTTTTCAGGGGAAATCCTATTTCTGTAGGTGGAATGCATTTTCTTTTCCGCTGTCAATGCCACACCGCTGTGTTTGGAATATTTTGCATTTTTCTATAGAAGTCAAGCATACTTAACAGAATTGCATCATTATACAGCAGAATACATACAGAAATGATCTTAAGTGACAACATCATTTCAGTGTCCATTTGCATAGAACAACAAATACACATGTGTAAGACCCCCCCCCCCCCCCCCCCCCCCCCCTACAGCCGTGCTGGTCTATGGAAGTGTGGACTGTGGTTAATCAGCACTGAATGGCTTCATGAATAATAAGCTGCTTTTGTTCCCACTTCTGAATGACCCATTAATGACAATTACTGCCAGCAGCCCTGTCAACTGCTCTAATTTCATCGAACCAGCTACAGTTAATAAATTAAGACAAACCACAATTCAATAAACTGATAGCTGAAGACGTATTCACAGTGAGATAATTCTTAACAGAACCCCGCTACCCTTTTTAAGAAGAATATACTGTACTTATTTGCTTTCTTTTTTATAAGTGTGCTTAAAGTACAGAGCTGGAGTACAGACACGGAAAACTGGAAGAAGAGAGAATTCAGTTCAATTTTATTTACAGTGCCAATTCATAACAAAAGTTATCTCAGGACACTTTACATATGGAGTAGGTAAAGACCACACTCCTTGACTTATTTATGATTTACAGAGACCAAACAATTCCCCATGAGTTGCAATCTTGTGCACACAGTGTGATAGCATGATTCAGATAGTATTGCAGATATCTTCTTATTCATTTTAATATCTGAATCATGCGATCTTAATGACAGAAAGCAGACTTAATTTACTTCAGTAAGCCACAAACCATGGCAACAACAAGTGTGTCCCATTGACTGTATTTAAAGATGGACAACTTGTCTCCACTTCTTTCCCACTGTACAAATGTGAAGCTAATTATGTCTTTTGAACCAGTCTGCGCAGTAGAAATCTGGGGGTATCGGCGTACCATACATTCACCCTCCCACAGCTGTACCATACATTCACCCTCCCACAGCTGTCAAGCTGCCATAACTGCTAACATAGAGGGGATGGGATTTATGCCCTCATTCACTTATTTACTATGTCCTATATAGTATTTTTTAAATAGTGCACTATATAGGGAATGATAAAACAAGATTTTTTTTTTTTTTTAAATGGTGGCGTCAGTAAATGCATATATATGTGTGACCTTAGCGGGTGCGACCCGCATCATGTAAACAAACGGAGCTGTAAACCGGGCCATTCAGGAAGAGGTTTTTTGATTGCTGTTTCAATGTTAAATCCTAAATACATTGTTGAAATTTCGATGGTATTAAAGTGGGGATTGCTTTTAATGGTTGTGTGTCCCTAATGCAAGCTATTTGCCCTTGATGCATTTTTACAAGCGAGTAACAGTAGTAAACGTGTTAAGGAACAAGTCAGCTTGTGAGGTTGATTGTAACTGCAGTTAGCTCTAAAATACCTGGCTACCGTTAGCACCTCTTCTGCTTTGTCTTCTCCTCCAGTAAAACACCATTGCATTGTGGTATACAGGATACAAATGTAGTGTACATCGTATGTACACTCAAATAAGCTGTGCATTGTGGCTATTTTATAGTGGACTCTATTTTGAATGAAATCATCCATTGAGAATTCGAACAACACTACAAAAAGAATATGATGAATGTGATAAGGAACGATTTTGAAACCAGCTCCTGTCTATGGCGTGTCCCGCCCAGCCACACACGTCCCTTTTTAGTGTCCTATTGTGTTGTCAGCATACTGCAGCTAGTTTTGTAAATGCTGTGCATGCAAGTTAGTGAAGATGTTTCTTCTTTCGCTTGTGCTGTCCTGTATATTTTGTCCGCATGTGTTGTTTTAATTTGCAGTGCATTGAGCGCTCAGGGCCACCGTAACTTCATGACAAATTAGCTACTAGCAGCGAGCTAATCACTTGTTATCTCATTTTAGGAGAGGAAGCTCATGAGTGTATTTTCTCAAGTGTTGGACTCCTTGGATAAAAACAAATAGTCTGTGATACATTGTTCACTTGGCAATTGAAGCCTGTACAGGGTTCCTACACAGTATGGAAAAGTATGGAATTTAATTTGAGTAATTACCAGGTCTGGATAAGTTTGGAAAAATGTTTGTATTGTTTCCAGACTATTATCTCACTTTCTAAATTAAAATATATTAATCTATACAACTTTCTAACGCAACGCAATCAAACTACATGTGTGCATCAAACTACTGGTTTGATGCACAATTCCACTTATTCTGTTCACTCTGTTTATAATGTTACTGGTCTGTTGCACTACGCCACTTATTTATTCTGTTTATAATGTTACTCCGGTCTGTTGCACTACTCCACTTATTTATTCTGTTTAAATGTTACTCCGGTCTGTTGCACTACGCCACTTATTTATTCTGTTTAAATGTTACTCCGGTCTGTTGCACTACGCCACTTATTTATTCTGTTTAGAATGTTACTCCGGTCTGTTGCACTACTCCGCTTACTTATTTATTCTGTTATTATGTTCACACCGGACTTATTCTGTTACTATGTTCTTACTGGTCTACTTGATTCTGTTAGTTATTTTAAATTATGGTATTAATGCACTACTCCACTTTATTCTGTCTATCAGGTCCTATATTGTATCCATCACAGCACTATGGTCACTTTATTTTTCTGTATTCATCTGTTACACAGAGCTAGCATATACTTAGACTGCTTTTTCCTGCCATACACCACTATCACTTTATTATTTAGCTTATAGTTATATATTATATTTATACTCTATTACTGCACTATAGTTCTGTTTACGTCTGCTCATTACACACATGTATCATGTCTGACCTCATCTGAATCAGATCACTGTCCACTACAGTTCTGTTCATACCTGTTTTAACAGTCTACTGCGTGTTTACATCTTATACACCCGTTCACATTTCTGCTTACATCTGATACACGCATGTCTTTCTACATCTCACGCCGACGATGTTCTCCGTATCTAACCTGTACTAACACACTAACATCCTGACAATTATTCTACCTGTACTAACACACTAACATCCTGACACTTACTCTTCTCTTACACTTTATTCTTGTGTTAGGTTAAAATGTTTTTGTATAGTTGCACTGTCGTTATTTGCTGCTCTGTGTGCCCTGAATTGCCCCCCGGGGACAAATAAAGTTTTTTGAATTGAATTGAATTGAATTGAATTGACGCAGCCGACCTGTAGATGATATGAAAATAATGGTATTGGGTTACCATGGTTACTGCTCACGGTGCGACTGTAATTCTCATTTATTGATTTTTTTTCCTTACGTATCGTCTACATTTTATTTAAGATTTTTTTTAATTTATTATCATTTTATTTATTTACAAGTATGTTTACTCATTACATCTAAAGCCAATGAAGCAAAGACTTGTGTTTTCTTTTGTAGTTCCTGGTTAATTGTCCATTTCTAATGTTACTGTCTTAAGGGGTTGCAGGTTCACAGTTATTAATTGCACTTTTTTAGCCTTTAGTTTGAATAAAATGCTGTGTATTGTCCATGTCTCAGTTTGGAGTTCATTCACTTTAATGAGCTACAATACGTAGTTAAAAATGTCTTCTAATTTTATGGCAACATAATACATAGTGAGAAATGAACATACCATTTATTTACATAAGCATTTAACAATTGGTATTTAGATGTTTAATGTTGACTGAAAAATCCTCAGAGAAATTAGAGTCTGAAAAGTATGGGATTTTGAAATGGAAAATGTGTAGGAACCCTGCCTGTAAGTGACAAAAACAATGAGTTTCTCAACGGATAAGCTAGCTATCTTCACACCCAGAGGACAGATTTAGTAAAAATGTTTTAGAATAATGTAATCTACCTTGTCATGAGTTTGGGAGCAGATACACTGCTGATTCATGCTGGCTCCTTGTAAAGCAGCAGGTACTTTTGCTCACTTTGCTCCCTGTCTGTGTCTCCCTCTGTTTCTTCCTGTCAGACTTTTGCAGAGAAGCTGATGGGGAACTTCTCCATAGCAGTGCCGGTGTTTGTGGCCTTGTCCTGCTACGGCTCCATGAATGGCTGCCTCTTTGCCTTATCAAGGTACAGATGCTTATAGCTGGCTTTGGTCTCACGCACTTAACAATGACAACACACTACTTATTTGCCTTACAATCTAGTACACTGAGGAAAAACTGTTTTAAGTCACTTTTACTTGCTGTTTTTTCTTGAAGGCTATTGAGTAACTGTCAAAGAAACCTAACACTTCCTGCTGGTTTTCATTTGAAAATCCTACCAGCCATGCCTTTTGAGCCACAGGAAGGCTTTTTACTGTACGTGAAATATCTGTATAGAAAGTGTTTCATATGTGTGTGTGTGTGTGTGTGTGTGTGTGTTTGTGTGTTCACCAGAATGTTCTACGTGGCATCCCGTGAAGGACAGCTCCCTGAGGTTTTGTCAATGGTCCACATCAACAGACACACTCCACTAGCTGCTGTCCTCATATTGGTCTGTTTACTGCAATATCAATAATAACTGTTCATTAGACAATACTGACAATACAATAATATTACAAATACCCTCATTTGAAATAAGAATAACTGATAACAACACTAACAATTAACCTTGAAAAAGTACTACTATGTTGAAACAAATAATACTCATCATATTACATGTTCATTATCCTCTACTAGTAATGTATTGTGAATAATAATATTGTTGCTATGGTTACCTTCATATACCTTGCATGCCGACATATGGTTAAAAAAATTTGATAAGTAAGGGCTGATGCCTGATATGGAAATATCTTAAAGTAAGTAATAACCTTTTTACTTCTTACATTTGTGTGTGTGTGTGTGTGTGTGTGTGTGTGTGTGTGTGTGTGTGCAGTATCCTATGACCATGCTGCAGCTGTTTGTGGGAGACATCTACAGCCTATTGAACTTCATGAGCTTCCTGCGGTGGCTGTTCATCGGTGTGGTGGTGCTGGGTTTAATCTACCTTCGATATACAAAACCTGACCTCCCCCGCCCCTTTAAGGTACGAGTTTGCACACCTGTGCACAGCTGTTGCAGTACTGAATCCTGTCTGAATCTGTGCCACAATATTAACCAGAACACAGGTGTATTCCACAGTAACTCACTTTGTTCTTGTAGCAATGTTTCATTTCTCATAGAGAGCCCTAAGCGGGGTATGAACATGTAATGAACATGTGAATTAGTTAAAGTGTAATTTCGGCATAGAATCATCCCATGTTCTTTTTCAGCACTTACATACATTAAATAAGCCATCAAGACATTTCTTTCATGTATGAACTATTAACGGAGCAATCCAGAAGAGTCGCTAACAGCTGGACGTGGCTAACACTGATTAGCTCGGGGCGTTAACGTGTATTGACTCTTATCATGCTACTGCAGAGGTTTGGTTAGAAAAGCTGTTTTAATGCCTTCACTGTACTACCCGAGCTAATCAGTTAGCTCGGCTAATAGTCGTTACACAAAAAAAAAACTGTCTTGATGGCTTATTTAATGTATGTAAGTGCTGAAATAGACCATGGGATGATTTGACGCCGATGACACTTTATTTCCACAAAAGTGTGACTACTTCCTCACCATCTGCTCACCCACAGTATATATAGAAATGACAGATGCCCTCCTAAATTGTGCACAGGTTCCTCTCTTCATCCCAGTGGTGTTCTGCCTCACGTGTTTCTTCATGGTCTTCCTGTCCCTGTACTCGGACCCGGTCAACACAGGGATTGGTTTTGCCATTTCCCTGACTGGCCTCCCCGCTTACTATATTTTCATTTACTTCAACAACAGACCAAAGTGGCTTCAGAGGGCTTTAGGTAAGTCATAACTAACAGGTGCTTATACAATGGGAACTTTATATTCAACAGCACATATGACTACAATACATCGGATGTCAAAATTGGCCAAAAATGACATTTGAATATTCATTGTTAAAAAACTCATAGGTTAGAATATATTGAATATCTGCTTTTGTGCATCATGTCCATAAAAGGGAAAACCAGAAGTCTCAGTAAACGGGTTCTAAGTGGAATATGTGTGGAACATCCTTAGACTTTTAAAACCAGTGACAGGAAGAAACATTTGATCAAAAAGGGTAACTGGGTTATACAAAGAACGCTTATTCAGACGGTTAATGTGGGATCCTTGAGTGAGAGATCCCCCTGATATATTGAGGCTCTCATTGTAGGAGGTCAGAGTCAACTTCACTTAGCTAGCCACATTAGCCAAGCGCTACGATTAGCTTTCAAACACCAAAAATTGTTTTGGCAAATTAACGCTGAGAACCTGCACAAACATATTAGTAAAAAAATATGGATTTTTGTTTTGTCATCTTTCCAAGTTTTCAATGAGTGAACGGTAAGAATGGAAACAGCTACCGTAAATTTGATTTCCAATAACATTTCAACTAAATAATACATTTCCAAATAATTTCCAAATGCTGGTTAATGCTAAAATTGGTAACTTTCTGTAAAAATATATATGATATGTTGTTAATGTATTGCATATTTCTTCTGGGTTTACATCTCTCCCTTATAAGATAATCTGATTTGATATGATTCAGGGAATTATACAAATTCATATATAATAATTCAGTTAGATTTGATACGATACAATTTGATACAAACATTTGTTTAATCAAGACATACAACAATTTTATAAGAGTGACTCTGCTGCTTCCCCTCAAATAGATATATTTCATAAGACCAGGGAATCCTAAGTAGAATTGTTATTTTACAAAATGGAATCAAATCTCTAATTTCAGAACAACATGTCACTTTTCCAATAAACACAGATGGACAAAAACAAATCAACAAATCAAATTTAACGTATTTACCATGTCACCAAAGATATAATTTCATTCCCAGAAGGCATGAGTTTAGGGTAGCACTCCACCTGTTGGGAACTCTTTAGGAAATCTGCTTTTTTATTGTGTAAAATCACTTGAAAATCTGATTTTACTGAATTGTGTACTAATTGATGGAGATAATCATTAAAAGAAGTGAGTCAAGTTTTGGAAAAGGTTGCTATGGTGACAGGGTAATTAAAAACTATGTCATAATTATTACCTGTCATTTTGTTATGATAATTAGACATCTAATTTGCGTTTATTAAGTACATTTTAATAATGAATATATGCTACAGACGTTTGTAGCTAGATTATGCATTAATATGGGCATGGAGAGAAAGATGAACTGAGGCACCATGCAGTCATCTTTCACTTTACACAAAACAGATGAGGGATTTTTTTTCCTTGCATTTTACGCGCTGGGCTGTGATACCAAATGGTAACGTAATGGACGAAACCGCATTATGTGACGGGTTGGGATGAGAATGGGTTGTACTAACAGCACATCTTCTTCCCAACATTGTAAATGTTGTTTGTAATTTTGAAAGACCCCTCGTGTTTTTCCATACATTCTCATTAGGTGTGGTTTTCTTTGTGTCCCCAGATTCCTTCAACAGAACCTTGCAGATCCTCCTGGTTGTCGTGCCTCCTGAGCAATAACAGCTCTCACGTTCACTACATTATATCTACAAGGGCAGTAATTATGGAAATATATATATATATATATACTGTATATATATATATACTGTTTACTATATATACATGCTCAAAATATGTATTGTCGAATTAGAAAATGATATTATATTAAATAAATGAAGGTCACAAATTTCCAGTATTAGTTCTCAATGTACTCATAAACTGTATATAAAGATGGACAATACATATTTGTTACCAATGTTGAGTCAGTCACAGCTGTCAGTCATGACGTTTCACCCTGTTTTTATAGCATCAAATAACTCAAATTCAAATTAAATGTATCAGAAAAATGGGGGCGCCCGGTGGCTCAGTGGTTAGAGCAGGCACCCAAAACACAGAGGCTATAAGTTCTCACTGCAGCGGCCCAGGGTCCGCCTCCATTTGCCGCATGTGCCCCCCCCCCTCTCTCCCATTTCCTGTCAACCTCCAACAGCTCTATCTAAATAAAGGATAAAAATTATTGAAAAATTTTCAAAATTGAAAACTTTAGTGTGATAAGAACTACCTTCAATTCCCAGTCGGCAACATTTGTTTGATTATATTCACTGAAGCAGACACTATGCTCCCATAGAACAACATAAATCATCCGATTTAAGGAAAAAAAAAACGCCCCTCTACGTGTACCTAGAGCCTGTTTTGTTTTTTTTGCAAAAATCCACCGCGCCCGTATCATCCTGTCCACTCAGCGCAGGGCTGTGTGAGAGCTGACTGTCAGGCACAGTTTGTGCACAGGCCACAGACCCCCCCCCCCTCGCGCATGTTAAAATATCACAGCCTCAAGCTAGGTATACGCTAAATGATGTTAGCAGTTGCTATCTATTAGTAATTTAGCCAGTTATCCCCTGCTGTTTATCGTTGAGAGAAGACAGAGGGGCATTTACAGGAATCTGGTGCACACGCACTGACGAGCACTCGATGGGAGGGAGCTGAGGAGCTCGGTGGTAGAGGGGGAGGGGCGTGAGAGTTGTAAACACACAACCCGATCTACTAGACTTGCGAACTGCAGCTTTAAATGACAGAAACCATCTTTGCGAAAATTTTAAAGGGGTGCACATTGATATTTTAGTTTGGCACACGTCCCATCCACTCACATGGTCGGGGCGGGGCTAATGACCTATGCTGCAGCTAGCCACCAGGGGGCGATCAAGATGCTTCACTTTTAGGGAGCTGTCAAACTGTTCATCTTTTTATACAGTCTAGGTGTACTGCAGTGCTGTGTGTGGGTTGTTCAAGTGGTGTTGCCATACTCCAGCAGAAGCAGTAGCTTGACTGCTGTGGCTCCATACAATCAATGTCAAACACTACTGTCTTTCTATTCATTAAAGACAGGGCAGGGCAGGCACAGTTTAGTTTAGGAGGTGCGTAAGAACAGACATCTAGATAAAACATCCAGGATTTTTTTGTCCATGCTTTAAAATAGTCAGTTTAGCTGTTGAGTTTCATTCAACATTTCTCCTCCTTCATGGTATGCTTGCTAAAGGCATTCATTTAAAATGGTATATATATATATATATATATATATATATATATATATATATATATATATATATATATATATATATATATGTGATCATAGCCCTGATATAGTACTGAGCTGAAATCTAACTCAGAGAGTAAAACTGCTGTTGTACTCTCTAAAACTCATTTAGTACAAAGATTTAAAGTCATAAATGTCTGCTGAATGTGAGTTTATTAGATGTGTTTTATTAAAGGATAAAGATTCATGTTGAAAGAAGCAAATTAATTTTACATTTACGTCACTGTGTTATTCATTGCATTGTGATTATGTAACAGTACATTTTCTTCTCAACAGCCCACACTGGGTCTGAACAGAACAAATCGCTGTGCATGATACAAACATTGTCTGGACTAATGTGATTTTATTAGTGATAATGCAGTTGGTTCTGCAGTGTAGGCTATTAACTGGTACTGAACTAATTAACTGCATTGTTTTAACCACAGGGTCATGGATTTGATTCATTGATTTTTTATGTGAAATGTAGAAACACCCACGAAGTTGCTGTGCTGCCTCACATTGTCGAGTTCTTGTCTTGTATTTTTTTTTCTTTCTTTTACACAGTTCCATGTAGTTCTTAACCATTGGCGGGCTGCATAGCCACGCATAAAGAAAAAAACAGACCAACTGCGTAAAAATAGAGATGAGCCAAACTCAAATGTGTTACATACAGTATGTAGCTTAGTTCATTTTTTGCTGGTTCCAATATCAAATATTGTGAAATGAGCATCATGTCTTAAAATTCAACATCTGTTTGGATAAATAACTGTACAGAGAGGGATCCCCTATGTTCAGAGACTGAACTAAAGGACACTTCCAGGAAGAGGCAGTCTACAGTCTAATGAAATCCTGGTAATAATCCACGCTAACTAATCTAACCCTTTGTCAATCTTTGCATTTTCATATTGTGTCCTTGAACAAATGTTGGGGCTGGCAGATTACAGTATATCTGTTGCATTTTATCGTGTTTTATCGTGTCATGTCCTAATCCCCACAAAGTTAAACGCACACTGCATACATACACATCTCCTGTAATGAGCACACACGCTGCCTGAGATCCTCAGTTACAAAGTCACAGCTAAAACCTAAAGGTAGAGACACACCAAGCTAACCCTGACTGGCCAATGGTGAGCGACCGCCGCCCTTGTTTTTGGAGTGTGTGCCGCACCGTTGGCACTTGTTGTCTAGCCTTGCAAGATCAGGATGGTCTTGTGAGGCTAGCCAACGGAGAGCCAATGGAGAAAATTATGAAAATTAAAGTTTGACCAGCAACCGAACCAATCAGCGTTGGTTTTAAGGTGTGTCAAAGTGTGACGCAACGAGAAGTAACTGTTCAGTGTAAACAACATGGCAGCTTCCATGTATGAGATGAGCGTAGCTATGGAACAAGCCGCTTGTTAACTCTTCTTTCACTTGGATCCTTCTGTTGAATATGGATCGGGCTCCTGAAATTGTGCCTTTTATCTGTAAATTCACGTTACACAAACGGCAAATATCCATTACCCACATGTTGTTTACTTTCTGAGCTTTGCCTCAACGCTGATAGTACGTCATACACTTGTTGATCTGATTGGTTGATTTGGCCCGTATGTTGGTGATAGACAGATGGTTTATCCAATCGGCAACTAACATTTTCGCGTGCTAACTGGCTAACTGAGTCTTCCGGTTTTCCTTTTGCAATGATGCCCCCTGCTGGTATGGAGTTATTTTCCTCTCATGCAGGTGGTGTACATGCTAGTTGGCTTTCAGCTGTAGTCTTGGCGGTGTGTTCAAGTGCCACTTTTTTTTCCAGTTTTCAAGCCTTTTATTAGATAGGACAGACAGGAAATGGGGTGAGAGAAGACTTGGACTTTGGGATACCCTGCTTGAGGAGATCAGTATGATTTCATATTTGTTCATTTTTACATATTTATTTCCTTTTTGTCTTAATTCATTTAATTAATGTTATTGTTGTTACATTCATATTTGTAATTGTGCCTTGTAATACTAACTTAATAACTAATACCTTTCTTACTCCTATGTCTGTATGTACTGTTTGTATGTACTATAAATAAAGTTATCATTATTAATGTTATTACTATACCTGTTCTTCTCAACTTACTATTTTACTGCTCATTTCCTGTTTGTAGTTTGAGCAGCTATGTCTGCCCCATTTTACCTTGTTCTGCTGCTTTCATGTTTGGTAATCCTCTAAGAAAGATGTTCGAGTTCCTAAAATATGTTCTTGACCAGGAAGCATCCTCTCAAAAAAATGCAGGAATCAAAAAAGCATCTTCTCAGATAAGATAGCAGTAGTCATTTTATTTCCTGAAGAACTGCCACATGTTATATCTGATTATTTTTACCAGCAGTTTGGTTTATAAGGGATACAGATGATGGGCACCATGGTGTTTTATCTTGAGTTTTTCTTCAAAGGGTTTAAACTTTTCTTTTAGAGAAATACTAACTTCTGCCAACTACGAGCCAATGACCACAAGAGTAAATAGACAATCACATGGCAGCGGGGCAGTAGGCAATCAGCCCCACTTTGCATGAAATTTGTGACTTTGGTTTTCATGTTATCCACACACACACACACACACACACACACACACACACACACACACACACACACACACACACACACACACACACACACACACACACACACACATAGTGTGCGTCATAGCAGCCTCTCCAGTCTAGCTCAACTTAAATACCATTAAAAACTTCTATCAGCCACTGACCTTAAACTGTAGAATAGTAATACATAACAGCGGCAACCTAGGATGTTTGATGTCAACCATTAATTCAGATACAGTATATATCAATTTCTAAGTTACTCAGTACCTCTAAAACCACATTTTTGTTTCTGCTGCCAGCAGGTCTCCACTTTAAGTTGCTAACACGAAAAACTCTTCACGGAGTGAGCAAAACGCAAAAGTCTAGTGGACTAAACTGTTCATTCATTTGTCATTACTTTCCGACAAAATACACTCAGTGACCACATTCCCCAAAATCCATGAACATTTTTCTCATTCATACTCATTTTTTAAATGCTAACACTGTTTTCAAAACTATGAATAGACCTTTAGTCCAACTAAATGCACAGCAAGCCATAGTATTAGCCCGATATTTATTATCGATTCCATCGAATCAGCTGAGTATCCACATACCAACAGCACAAACACGGCCGAGAACTGAGGGGTTGTGACGGTTGCAGAGCAGAAAGACAGCTAGTAGCTAATGTTTGCCACTGTCACTCAAAGGATATATAAATATATATATACATATATATATGCAGAACTTTAAGATTTAATTTAATTTAAAGTGAATTATAAAAAAGCATATAGAAAAGCATTTTTTTATACCAGATTGTAAACCATATATGGTATACAAAGTGGACGTAGCCTCTCCATCAAAGGGAGTGATGTGATGTTGGGGGGAGGGACATACGTCCATCTGGCTGACGTATAGCAGCTAGCTGTCACTCCAGAGGGCGTATCCCTAATTATTCATAAACTTTAACTTCCAATCAAATAAAAAGCCTGGTACAAAAAGATTCACCCCCCTCAGTGTTGTCATGGAGATATGACCTAAACATACAGACTAGAATGTTTTTTTGTACCAGGCCTTAAACAGGTTCAATGATGCTGTGAAAACGGCCTGTTTAACATGGGGGTCAATGAGAAACTGCTCTATTATGAAACCTGCCCCAAGTGGACACTCAGAGAACTGTAGTTTTTGGCACTTCCTGATTGGATCAACCAGGAAGTCGCCGTGGTGGGTGCTTGCTGTTTATTTCTTCTGTAAAGTTGGGTTGGGATGTGTGTCTATGGGGATTTGCTCAGTTTTGGAGACAGACCCAAGTGGCTGCTCTATGAACTGCAGTATTTGCCAGACTGGCTTCATTCTCAGACCTGGGGGTAAGTTTCTACAGTAACTATACGGAAATATAATATGTAGAAAATCTTGGAGAGAATATTTACAATAAAATGAAATAAAATAATAACCGTTCCAGACACAGCAGAAAGCCTATGTCCTGTTATAAATCTTGTTGCCAAAGAGGGCGGCCTCCGAATTATTAAGTTCGGAAACATGTATCAAAGAAAACAGGTTGGTTTTGGAAAGAAGAGTGGCAGGGAGAGGAAGAATGCATGCCGGACAAATGCAGGACATAGGGAGAACTAAATAGCCCCACAGTACTGTACATATTGAGTGATTATACTATACATGTTGTCAATTGTTTCTATATTATTATTACTGCAGCCCTGGAATATCAGGAATTTTTGTTTTGTTTTAACTTTTGGTTTTCACGAGTTAATTACTTTATGCAAATATATAAAAACAAATAAAGCATACTAAAGACAATTGCTGCATTTCTGACTGATGTTTGTTACATATACTAATGTAGCACCTTTAGTCCTAACTTTGAGATTTTGGGGATACTCACATCGCTCTAGGTCCGGCAGGAGTTGCACCAGGAAGTAACTCACAAAAAGGAGTGAGAGTTGGTATTTGAACAGGTGATAGTTTAATACAATGTAAAACAGATAATGCACATCAACAGCTTGGCTGTACACTTGTTTCCAAAATAAGGTGGCACGAAAAGAAAAAAACAAAACAATAACGATTCAAGGAACCAAGCTCTCCTGCTCAGTATTCTGGCAAGTTCAGTCAAGAATGATCCAATGTATTTGTATCAATGTCAATTCAGTTTCTTTGTCCTCAATTTCTGTAATTACGTCTACTACTAGCCGGGAAGGTGAGGAGTGTGTGTGTCTTATCTGTTCTCAGAGAGTGAAATTCAGATGATCTGGAGTCGTCGAGGTAGGTTCTGCAGCTGGGCACACTGCGTCTTCAATTCTCTCTGGCTCTCAGAATCGTTGTGTTGGGCTCGCCATCTTAATCGTCTCTTCCTCTCTATTTCTCGGACAGTAGTTCAGACGAGCAAAAGGAAAAAAAACAACCTACACAGAAAGTGCATAGTTGTAAGTAACTTAATCTGATTCTGTCTTAGTTTCTTATGAGATATCATCATCACCTCAATTCAAACATGAAATATATCACCAAAAATCAAGGAAATACATTTACAATAAATGACTTGTTATGAATTAAAACAATTAACCATAAATGTAACCAATTATTCATGAATCAACAACAGTATTTTTAACATACACATCATTTATGCATCCTTTTAAACCTCTATTGATCTTTTATCACCAGTTTTTTACTATTTTAATTCAACCTTTTATTATTTAACTCTTTAACATCAAATTAATTAATGTTTTTTAAATAAACAAAAGTACAATTTCTTCATCAAAAATGAAATATCCCACACCTTGAATTGTGCTGTTACCCTTTGCAGTGGCTAATAACACAAATGAGCAATTCAAATGGAATACAAAAAATTAATAAACTGCATTTTATCATAGTGCATAGTGATTAGCAGAGCGATTAGCATGAACGAAGCATAAACAATAGACAAATGAGCATTTTGATGCAAATGAGCTAGCGATTAGCACTAGTTAGCAGTCTTTTTTCAAACAATAAACCACCTTAGAAAGTACACAACCGTTACATTGACAAAACATTGAAACCGAGTTAATGGCACAATAAATGCATTTTTTCCGTCTGAGCGGCTAGCAAACTGCAGGCTAACTGTGCGCTAACTCACCGGTGTCTCCAGAGATAATTATGAACCTTTAGATTGGGATCCAAACATTTTTTGGAGGCGATCTCTTTTTCCCCACATGTATGGGAGTGAATGGGCGAATCTGCTTCCAGGTAAAGGATCGCCACTTAAACACGCAAGTGCTACAGTACCATGCTTGGCCGCTAAGCCCATGGTGGCATACAATGAGAGCGCCTGTCCTCAGGACCTAGAGCAGAGTCATCGTGCATTCACACCAAAAGCAGCATTGAGATTGCGGTAAGCGCCATCGAAGTTCTCTGTGAAATATCCCGGGGCTCACCTGGTGCACAAAAGCCGCTGTTGTTGCAGTCCTTGGGGGGAACCAGACTGTTCCTTTGGATATAATATAATGGATATAACAATGAACTGTGGATGGCAGCGACGTGCCTTTAGGCATCTAATCTGACGGAAATCCAGAAGAAGAAGAAGAAGAAGAAGAAAGCTGTCAGTGAAGAGTGAAGTGTATCCCGGTCTGATCTACAGGAGACCGGGCAGCACCTGTACAGCTACGGAGGTTAAATCACTGACGGCCTGATCTCACTGCAACACAACAGCTCTTTTAAGAGCCACAAACTTCATCTGAGAGCTAATTAACCCTGGTTAGCACTAGCAGAACTTCCATTTAGCACAACAGCAGAGTAGACTGAGCCGGGGGCTAGCTAGCTACCTTGGCTGCTACCTGCAATTGAAGCGATGATCAAAAATGTGACAAATGTGAGCAAGCGACGCGATACTCGTGTTCCGGGCGATTTAATCGCCTCCATCGCTTTTGGTGTGATTGCACGATTACGCGATACCTGTGATACCTGCCTGAACACTAACAGGTGAACAGTGTCGTCTACTGCAGGTTTACTGGAACAGTCTAAATGACATACAGGCTTAGTAACCAGATTTTTCATGCTGGTTACACAAAGTACAGTCAATAAACTGAAAATGTATTTTTCTTATTCACTCAATCAAACTGAGGGGAACTGCAGAGATAATGATTATTCCCACCTTTCATATTACATGTACTCATTGTATCCATTTTTAATATAAAAATATTGATTAGTGTAGCTCTAACACGCTCTCTGACAACAGAGACAATAATCACTTTGGCATGAAATATATTTCAGCTTTTCTCCTACAGTACAATAAGAACCATGTTTTGTATCGACTTGTTGTCTCCCTCTTTCAACCAGGTTGTAGCATGCAGATGGTGCTGTGCTATCGTTACGACCTTTGCCATTTTATTCTTTGTTAATATGACTTTCCATCACCTCACAACCTTGTCTGGTCTCTCTGCTCACTGGAAGTCCACTCACATTTCACAACAGTCAGACCGTAGCAGCACCACCCTCTACCCTCCTGCATCATAAATGAAATGGCTTGGCTCTGTGCAACCTGGTGTGGTTCTAGCCTTTCTCCAGGTGTGTGTGTGTGTGTGTGTGTGTGTGTGTGTGTGTGTGTGTGTGTGTGTGTGTGTGTGTGTGTGTGTGTGTGTGTGTGTGTGTGTGTGTGTGGCGCGTGCAGTCTGCTGATGTGGCTGCTCTCCATTCCTCCTGGGTGGGATTTGCAGGTAATCTGTCTGTGTAACCGCTGCCCTGTGGCACACTGCATTCCCTCTCAGCACTGTAAATGGAGGGCTTTTACTTCTGATGAGAGGATGGCAGGATGGAGACAAAATGCCCGGGAGCTTCCACTTTAGCGCTGAGCCATAAAAAGCTGGCTTAAACTCAGCTAGCATTAGCCTTTGTGAGAGCAGAGCTAGCTGTGCCCGCGCTGCAAGCACATGTCCCTTTTACCACGCTGCTGATGGCTCATTGGCTGTCACCGCTCAGTTTAGGATATTACTTTAACATGTATTTAAATTACTTTATGTGAGCTTTAATAAACACATGAAGGGCAACACCATTTAATAATGGTGTACACAGTCATTGTTTGGTACTTTGTGGTATTCTGTCTTTATAGTTCCATCCCAAATGTCTCTGGCAACGTCTGTAGCAGTAAAGATAGCCTATAATGCTACGGCTCAAACAATGTGTCAACTTAAATGTTGGCATTATCTCAAAAGGATTGGACATTTAACACATAGAAAAATAGACCTGTTTTTGAATACCTTCTTTCATTTGCATTTTCAAACACATAAAAATCTGAGTGGAAATGCCATTAAATGAGGTGGGAAAAAGCATGAAGCCCAATGGTATGTATAATAATCTAGTTAATCAGTGAAGTGAACTACGCTGCAGACTGAGTGACAGCTGACTATTGTTGAATGTGCATCTGCACGGCGTATTCCCATCAGGGCGTTTATATGATATGTTAGGAAATACAAAATTCTATTGCATGCTTTAATTTGCGTAATGCCTGCATCTCCACACCTTCAGGATCAATCAACCTGATCAATTGCCTTATTTTGTCTTGTGATACAACATATCCTCTCTCTACTGCACGCTGGTGTAACCACGGATACCCTTGCATTGTCCATTACCAGCTATTTTAGTTTGCAAAAATGCGCCCTCCACTTCAAAGTTTGTAGTGTTTCTCCTTCTGATCACGCAATGTTTCACGCAATTCGGCACGATCTCTTCAAAGTCTGAATACTTATCATCACACTGTGTTAATGCGCTAAAAGAGAAAGAATTTTGTTGTTATTAAAACCAATTTTGAAGTACAATTTCACCAATTTCTACACCAGGCATTTTGAGGATGCGTAAAAGTCAGTAGTTTGAGTCACATTGAATTTTCCACATTTCGATTTTATTCATTTCAACTTTATTCTCGAAATGTAAAGTAATTAAAAATAATCTGCCCCCCTTGGTTAAGATTACAAAAAAAGTTGTAGTTTGCATTAGTACGTCTGGTTCCCCGGGGTGAAAGTGGATTTTGGCGCTCTTATACATCAACTGATATTGTTATCAGCTGAAGATGTTTTTTTATAGCAATAAATAGGTGGTTTACATACAAATTACAGTGCATCACTTTTTGCAGGTATATGTAGGAACAGTGAATGAGGACAGCCTGGTCTGTGTTAAATAGTCTCCTGTGACCACTTCCATGCGCTGTTTCACCATCGCACGATAGACTACAACTACCAGGTAGAATAGAACTGTGCTACTGCGATCATTACATTCAATGTACAGCCCTGTAAACTATAATAACCTGGTTATAGGTCACATTTCTGTCTCACTTCCTCCTCCTTTCCATGCAGCTCTTATGCATTATTTCTGTGTCAACGTCACCTGTGTAGCGGCCCCCCCTTAGCCCCGCCCCCTTGTCCAAATAGGATCCCTTTTTTTTTACAGCCTATGGATTAAATGAGAGGCAGCAGAGGGGACAGGGCTTCAGGGCTCTGTGGACTGTCACAGCACATCTTCATCAGGTTGTCTTCTGCGGTTTTAACTTTATTGTGGGAATGGGCGGTCAAAAAACAAACATAACATGATGGAGTCAAAAAGAAGATTAAATCAGGTCAACTTTTTGCTGGTTGCACTCCCACTCTGAGCCAGTGTCTTTATCAGCAAACCCCCATTTGAAAAACCACAAGGAAATAACAATGCATGTCTAATCTACTGATAAAATTCACCATCTTTTATGAATCTGTCTAAGTATCTCCTATTAAAAGCAAACGCATAAAGCACCAAAGAGCATGTGTTAGAGTAATTTTATTCTTCACCTCAGCAACATTCAGCAGAACGCTGATGCTTTCCACGGTTACAGTTGTACCTCCTAATCTTCCTGATTTTAGAAGCTTTCTACTCATAAACTTGTCACAGAACTTCCAGCAGCCTTTCAAAGCTTTAGTTTGAGAAACGAGTATCAGACTCCAACCAAAGTGATAGCTATAGTAGGTCACTCAGTCCCCCAGGACCCCTGAAAGCTCAAAATGGACATATTTCTGTACTTGTAGCAGTTGACACTGTGAGGACTTAAACCCCCCTCAGCTGAATTCTGAAGGGAACGCACAACATTGCATCCTCTCCGCTAAAAACAACCACAACAAAAAGAAGTCAGCCCTGTAAAAGAAAAAAAGAGTCCCCAGTGGATGAGCAAACTAAAAGCATACATCACACTTCATTTCCCAACCACACGTCGCCATATCAGAGCCCCTCATTAAATAAGGACTTGAACTCTATTCAACTTATGTTTTGAATAAAGAAAAGTGAAGAACGCTAGAAAGGTGCTACATACTGTATATATACAGTATATATACATATATATATATATAAATATATATATATATAAAATCCCCACTATATAGATATATATATATATATATATATATATATATATATATATATATATATATAGTGGGGATTTTTAAACATGAAATGCTTATTTTTGTCACAATATAATTGAAGTTTTGTTATTACTTAATGTGCACGTACAGAAGTTAAAGAAAATGTTTTAGCATTCTTTCACATGATTATCAATTTTACACAGAAGCATAATTGAAGGATGTAGCAGATAAGTTCCAGGTTAAAACTAGGTGCAGTAAGATGAGAGGGGGTCAGCCCCAGGAAGTGGAAGTTACAAAGTAGGCAGTGTTCTTTCTACAGGAGCTGGTGGTTCATTGGAGGAACCGTGTGACCAGGGTGCGGAGGATTCAACTTGTGAACAAATGAGAGCCAATCTGGGAGTGATGGACATTCTAAAGGCTGAACCAGGGACTGCCTCAGCAACATTCTTAACCAATCACAACAACCCAATGGACTTTATTGCTGTATAAACTCTTTGTGAAGGGAGGGCTCGGTGCTCTTTCTGTCCCATTGGTCAGCTTGCTAGCTAGCCAGTAGCTAATTAGCCGACATATTTTTCTGCTAAATGAGTAAAATTTAAATGCTTCATCCACACTGTCTTGTCACAATAACCAAGCACAAAGCTATTCCCGTAAACACTGTGTCCTATGTTCCTCTAATCATTATGTGTCCATCATCTGTAGACACGGTAGTCTACCCATTAGCCTACCTGGCAGGCTGATCTGACACCTGCACCAGGATGTAACGTGAGGCCTACTCACACAAGCAGGTCTTGCTTGTTATCATTGGCTTCCTGTTTGATAAAAAGAGTTACTGGATAAAACAAATCATGTAAGATAAAGTTACATATGTTGTGGAACATATAGTTAAGGTAGCTAGCTAGGTAGTGGACAAGCTGAGCAAGCAAAGTGATGAATATTGTGCAAAATGGAAGATGTAGTTCACTGAGCAGTTTAACACAAAACCAAGTAGTACTGCGACAAACCTATGTTGAAGTGTGATTTTATTCACTTGCAAAATATCTTCGTCCCATGGTGGTCCACCGGAAAAGCAGGGACATTGCATCTCTATTACCACTGTATCAGCTTGAAGAACATTTATGCTGCAAGCTAAGAGATTACACACACACACACACACACACACACACACACACACACACACACACACACACACACACACACACACACACACACACACAGGTAAGTCAATAGTGCCAGAGTCTTGGCTGTTGGACGAGAGAGAAAGAGAGATGAATAAGGAGAGAAAGGGAGAGAGAGAGATGAATAAAGAGGGGGGGGGGGGCTGAAGGAGAAAAAGGAGCTGGATTGCATTCTAAGGGTGCGTCAGAGGAAGCACACCAACCTGCATTCACAGTGAAAGTCGGCCAGTTTACAGTGTGTGGTGTGACAGAGGTATCCAACTGAGACACACGCACACACACACACACACACACACACACACACACACACACACACACACACACACACACACACACACACACAGTGGATAATGTGTTTACATAGCATCAAAGGGCATTTAAAATGTGCACTTGATCAGCAATTCAATAAACAGTTTAAAGGATAATTCTGCTTTCATAGACTTTCATAGACTTCAACTTGGAGCTTATTTGAATAATTTTAATTCCAGTCAAGGATCTAACAATTTACTCAAATTGAAGAGTTGTGTGTTCACACACTAACATCTATAAAATACGTGGTGGTCTGGAAACACAAGCAGTGCAAACCCCAGGTGATGTAAGTATAATGTAATCTGATTTGATTTAATAAAACTAATCCGACTTGTCTGTGGTTACGGTTCGGTTAGGTTGGGGCACAAAAAGGCTTTTTAACTTAGTAAGGTTGGTTTAGTGTTAGACCCATTACTGTTTATTTTGTAGGTAAATATTTGCAGATGATACCAATTAATTTTGTTGTTATAATTTCAAACAACTTTTGGATACAGTGGAAAAGGATTTGGAATTTCTAAAAAGTTGATTTGATTTTAACAAATTGTCAGTGAAAGTCAGTTTTCTAAAAGTTCTCTAATGAGTTCCATTATAACATTCACAATTTCCTCATATTAAATCTGTCATGAAAGAATCCTTAATAGGTTTGCTACAGAGAAAAAAACAACTACAACAAAAAAAAGACTGACAATGTCTGACACCAACCAAGTGTGTCAAATCTGAAGTTATTTTACTATCAAGCGATGTGATACTCGCGTTCTGGGCGATTTAATCGCCTCCTGGTCTGAATGCACAGGGAATCTGTTCAATGACGAATCAAAGCTATACATTTTTCTTTAAGAAACTGCGTTGTGTAATGAATGAGCAACATTCTCAACGCCAACCAGGTGCTCCCAATCTCTAAAAGTGACCACAGCAGTAGGAGCCTCTCCTCAACCCCGCCTGTCCCCACAGTTGCCTGGCTCATTTGCCTCCAAAAAACGTTGGATATTGTTGCCTCTGAGGTCCACGTGATAAGGCAGTGTATATAGAAATGGAACTAGATAGGACAGGCTTGGAGCTGTTTGCCTTTGCTGTAATAAGAGGACTGGATAGTTTCTGAGGCGGGGCCCATTGGGGCTCTTATGAAAGATGCTCAGCGACGCATGAATCTAAAAAAGTTCAACTGCCGCATCTAAAAACACCAGGATGATCAGAACTCTTCAGCACTGTGTGGCCCATAGAGGAAACGTCACTTCCGACAGCTAACCCTAACCCTCAAAAAATGTAACAGCCGTTTCTTTTGTCATGTAAGTCAATGGTAGAAAAAATCTTCTAGGGTCCAATGGCATCACGTGACCGAAGTTGTACTTACTGTTATGTCTCATTGGCCTCAAACCCCAGTGCACTTCATGGGGGCCTGCATGTGACTTATACAAAACAAAATGATCGTTCGTAATTTCACGGAGACAACACACATCAGTGGGGGCCATAAAGTGTGTTGCAGCAAATGCAACACACAAGGTCCCATAATACTGAGTTTTAATGAAGAACTGTAAAAAAATCAGTCAGGTAAGCAGCTCCTCTCCTTGTTTACTCCCCTTGTTTCCTCTCCTCCCCTCTCCTGTTCTCTTCTCCTCTCCTCTTGTCTCCTCTCCTTGTTTCCTATCCTCCCCTCTCCTGTTCTCTTCTCCTGTTCTCTCTTCCTCTCCTCCTCTCCTCTTCTCCTCCTCTCCTCCTCTCCTCCTCTCCTCTTCTCCTCTCCTCTTTTCCAACAACGCAGAAAGTTCATCCCATTTTCCTTTGAGAACACATGTTGAGATGCGGTTCCCTGGGCAGACACATGGGGGTGCTGCAGTGCTTCACAACTGCTGGATATTTCCATGTAAATGGCTTTGAAAAGCACAGAACAGAGTTAAACAAATGAACAGACTTAAAATGATGCATGGCCTTTATTTGAACATAACAACGAGGGGGAAGGAATGAGAACATTTTCACATTACAAATGGAGTTGCGCATTGAAACCTCACCCAAATGTGTTATTAGATTATCGAAAGAATGAAAAGAAAATAGATTTCCCCTTGCTTAAACTCAACCAGGGATCTGCAACACTTTAGAAATATGTCTCAAACAAAAAGCTTCACTCTGTCAGAGAATAGTAGAAGGACGTTTACGGATTCAATAGGACAGGAACAGCTCCCGTGCTTCTAGCAAACCAAGGTTAAAAAATGTTTGAGATTTTCTTTTTAATTCATGGATAAAAACAGAGAAAGAGGAAGGCTGTAAGATATGTATTATATCTATCTTTGTCTCATAGTTTATACTCATTTTACTGATCTCAACAGAACACATTATATCATAGTCAGTTGAGTCTTGAAAAAAGTAAAGATCCTCTCAAGTAGGTACAGTCTCAACTACCTCAACTACCTTTATTGACTGCTTGTATTGACCCTGAACCATAGAGTTTTCCCATTCTATAAGTAACTTTACAAAAATATCCCATTCCAAACTGACAGTAATACATTCTTCTTGTTTCAGCCAGAGCCGCAGATGCCACTGAGGACACGGAGTTGAAAAAATGTAAAAATTGCATATGCTTTACGAGTTTGTTGTAAGTAAACAGAAAAAAATTTTATTTGGAAGAAAACTCCACAGGGAAACTTTGAACAAACAAATGGTTTTGAGAAAGGTAGATTATTTGTACAAAAACGTATAATTATTTTTAGCTTCTATTCCTTTTATCTAATTTTACTGCTTTGACTGTTTTTATTTCCTCATAGTTTCTATTATTTTTATCTTATTTTACTGTTTTGACTGTTTTTACTCCCTCAGTTTTTAGCCTCTGTTGTTTTTATCTTATTTTACTGTTTTGAATGTTTTTACTCCCTCAATTTCTATTGTTTTTATCTTATTTTACTGTTTTGACTGCTTTTATTCCCTCAGTTTTAAGCTTCGATACCTTTTTATCTTATTTTACTGTTTTAGCCCCTCAGTTTTCCAGTGTTTCCTCCAGGGGGCCGACCACACCAGGAGTAATTTCTGGTCCACGTGGATGGCCCTGGCCCGGGTGGCTTGAGAGCTCTACACCGTGGTGCGGATCCTCCTGTCTGCCTGGGCTGCGGGGTCCCTGTGGCAGCGCCCCCTGCAGCCATGGACCATAATTCCTCTCGATGGGCACGGCCCCCAAATGTAGATTCTTCCTCACCTCAGATCTTGGTGCCTAGCCGTGTCTCCTCAGCGACAGCTAGTCTATGTGTGTTGGTGTGTGTATGGCGCTATGTGTGTTCATGAGTGTGTATGTCTTTGTGTATCTCTGTGTGTATATTTGTGGGGGTGGGAAGTTTGGGTTTTCATGGTGTTTCTTTGTTGTTCATGTTTTGTTTTGTTTTTTTTTTTTGCTTTTGTTTTCTATAAGGCACTTTGTGCTACTGTCAAAATATATAAAGTGCCATATAAATAAAGATTGATTTGATTTGATTTCCACTGGTAACTGAGTTAACATTTGGAATACTACAAGTCCTCTTACGTCAGGCTACGTCCACACTAATATGTTTTCATCTTAAAACATACATCTTTTGCTACGTATATGCCTCAAATCCACACTACTCTGGCCTTTCAGAACCCCTAAAATGGGGATATTCGGAAACACTGCTGAGCATGTTTTAGTTTGAAAACTCCAAGATGTCCACACGATCGACAACAACCTTTTTTTTTCTCTGTCGTTCTTAAAAGGTTTTTCGTCCGCACAGCCTCGTCTCAAGAAATACCTGCGTCCACACGAGACCAGTGAAACCGACTCAAAACGCTGTAGTACGCAGGTCTGGGTGTGCCACTGTAACTGCCACAGAAATACACCAACAACAGAGAAGAAGAGACGGGGAGACGCTGTGTAGGCTATGATACAAACACCAGAGAGTTTCTCTCCAAATCTGGAGACTTCCCAAATCCTCCTCCATCCTAGAGAGAAATGTGTCTCTGTTTCTGGTGTTAGTGGAGACTTTTGTGCTGTTATGGACTGTGATGCACCAATCACTCTGCAGTTAGTGTCCTCAACGAGCAGAGGGTGCTTCTGGGAGCCCCTTCCCCGTCCCAAAGCACTCACGGGCGGGCACTTTCTCACTAGATTTAGATACTTTGCACACCTTCTTAGAAATTTTATTTATAAAAAGATATTAGCACCCATTTTACCATTTTTACTTATTCTTATTCAGACCATCAGAGAAAAGGGAGAAATATCTGGTCAGATATTCGACCTAATGAATTAGGTTGACTAGAAAATAGGGACGCGGTTTCAAAAGATCCCGTTTTTAGGCTCCGATAAGGCCGGCTGTGTGTGGATGGTCCGCCAAAACCATACAAAGGTTGTGCGGTTACAGGACACAGACACCCACGTCAGTCACAGATTTTATCCTTCTTGTGTGGGTGCTACTTTCCCTTTACTGTGGCTTCCTCGGGTGACGGATAATGTTCCTATGCTTCAACATAGTTTCGGCATCCAAAAGCTGACGCACTTCTAAAAGGTACTTTTGAGCCCTGATACAGACACTCCTTGTGTCTGTCTATACAATGTAGAATACAACTATGTACAACTGTACCACTACAAACGTAATCATTTATACATGTTTTCTGTTTTTCGGGAGGTACTAGTAATTATGTACCAATGATAATATTCTGCTTCATATCATGCAATAATACCTTGATGTAACAAGTGTTGGCTCTATCATATATCTGATCATGTTATCCTGAACAACATCCTGTTTTCTGTATTCACTCCATGTAAACAACACTCTACCTGCCCAGTGTGATTATATGTATCCACGTGTTTATGTGACTGTGTTTTTGTGCGTAAGTGCAATGAGGCCGAAAGGGGAGGAGCCAGCAGTGAAGAAGGAAGTGTTCTGATCTGATCTCAGCATGCCCTCCTCTAGAATAGCACTTACTGTCTAGACATTGTTTACGGGTATTGCAACATATGTGTCTGTGTCCATAGATATTTAAATCTATGTGCATCTCTCTTTTTTTTAGACTATGTTGTGAATTCTTGTTTTTTCTTAAAGTATAATCGTCATTAGTTGTGATGTTATTACAACTAGTAAATGATTCAATGTTGTTTTTGTTCTTATTCTGTATTGAAATACTAATTTTGTATTTTTTCCCCCCAATTGTCACCCATTTTTAAATATTTAAAGTACCTTTTGGTCAGTTTTAAACACAAACCCAAAGTAGTGATCCACATACAGCATATCCTGTTAGAAGAAAATAAATATACTTACAGTTTGTGTTTTTGCTAAGATGATATTTTTGTAATTTTCAGTTTTTCTGTTTGCGTCTGTGTGTGTGTGTGTGTGTGTGTGTGCGTGTGTGTGTGTGTGTTTGTCTGTGCATGTGCGCGCGTGCATGTGTTTATTGAGCAGTAATGATGGCCGTCTCTCTGGAGCCGAGCTGTGGTCACTTTGAATTAGTGGCTTTGTCTTATCAGTCATCCTCACTACCTATCTCCTGTATTGCTCACTAGAAATGAGTCACACACACAGACACACACTCACTGTGTTATGTCAGTAACTGTGTTTGTGTACACGTGTATGTGTGTGTGTGCATGTGTATGTGTCAGTCAGCCTGGCAGCGGCAGCCTCAGGCCAATCAGCCTCCTCTCCTACACATTTACATGCTGAAACAAATGACTTCCAGAGTACTTGAGAATGTGCATCCATTCATCCATCTCTGCTCAGAAGAAGGTAACAACACACACCCACACACACACACACACACACGCACACACACACACACACACACACACACACACACACACACACACACACACACACACACACACACACACACACACACACACACACACACACACACACACACACACAAAGACACACACACAGTCTTGTCACATCCATTTGGGCCATGAGTAACCCTGTGGGTAGACCTTTCTTACCTGGGGGGTCTACTGCTTCCTGTTAATGGGGCCGACCCTGGAACCTCAAGGTCCACCACACATACACGCACACACACACGCACACCCACACACACGCACACACACACAATCACGCACACACACACACACACACACACACACACACACACACACACACACACACACACACACTCACACACACACACACACACACACACACACACACACACACACACACACACATGCACGCGCACACACACACACACACACACCACACACTTTCTTTATAGTTTTGACCTCCTCACTAACCTTTCACAATCTTCCTGTTAAAGGTGACCTTTAACCCTGCCCTCAGGCATTCCTCATCAATAAATACCTCACTCTTAGCATCAGGTTAGCCTCTTAGCAAACGCTCCCTGCTGCTTCTACCACCATTCTGCGTGAAAGCACTGTGAAAAACAACCTATCTAACTAACTGGCTTGTTAGCTCGCTTGCTAATTCCATCATGCATTAATGCTTCACTTGTTACAGAAAATTAGCTGAACACGGTTGTCACTCATCCTGGGATAGCAATGTGCTTTCCTAGGCTGTGATGGAGCCTTACCTTTTACTCTTTTTTTCATTTAGCGGCTGGCTACCAGAGTCCAGGGCAATGCTCAGTCCAAAGTAAACACACCGGGTACCAACATTACATTAACGTACATCACACCCAACAAACGTCACGGAGAACAGCGAGGACGAAAACAGCAACACCGATCTGTTTTAACAGAATATTCTCAGGTCACAGAATCTGTCAGTACATGAGCATGTCGTTTACAAGCTGGTTTGTAACCGAGGATGATCTTTACTTCATGTGTTATACTGACAGACACTCAACTGTCCTGCAGTTATTACAGACGCTTAAACTAACCACAGACAGTTGCTTCGTCCATGAAGTCATGATGGTTAACCGCTGTAGACCAAGGGGTTATGTCATGCAGTTTTAAATGAAAAAATACAAATGTAGGAAAGTACAAATGGTGAATCAATGAAACTCACAGAAGTCTGAGAAAATGACCCCTGATGATCAGCATTATCGTAGAATTGGGTTGAGACATTAGAGAAGGGTAATCCGTGCTTCTACACATCTGTCTTTCATGCTATTCCAGTGTGACTCTCCGTTACATAACAACGGAGCTTCTCTCAATATAATATGATAAATATCAAAAGTTACAAAACATCTATTGTGTTATTTTTATTGCCGCACTACTATATAAACATAGTAATTATAATATCTACAATAAAAAATAAAATTTATTGGAGACTAGTCTCACTTTGTCCCACAGCAAAATTAAATAGTTTAGATTCGTGTACACTGTTTCTGTTAATAATTTATTATATTAAGTGTCCATTTCATTATAATATTCAGATTTATCATAAATAATTTAACATGCAAATGTATTTTAACTTCTGTTAAAGATGGGTGCACATTTGAGCATTTGAAGCCCCTGAACACCCAGACAGGTGTTTTCAGTGTTTTGTCAGGACTGTGTGGGTGTGTCTACTGTGATTGACTAACATCTTCCTAAGTCACCTGTTAGCTTTCTTTCACCTATAAAGGTGGGACAAAGTACACCTTTATCATTCTTAGTGGTAGATAGACATTTATGACCTCATTAATTCCCATCAAAGCCTCGCCCACCTTCAACGCCAGCAGAGGTCTAATCAGCCAGAAGAACTGAAAACACCTGTTTGGGTGTTGAGAAATCATCCATCAAACAAATGGGAAACTCTATATCCTGTTTCATACCTGGATGACAATGAACGTATATTTTAGCAATAGCTCACAACAGGCAACAATATAATCCCAACATATCACGGCCAGAAGTGCGCTATTGCTTTTATAAAATGGGTTACCAAGTATGGCAGCATAAAGTGATGGACATATTCCAATTTAAACTGTTTCTATTATCAAAAATCACCTGTAGCACCTTTAGTCCTCTGGCTGGCCACACTGCGTCCTCAATTCTCTCTGACTCTCAGAATCGTTGGGCTGGGCTCGCCATCTTAATCGTCTCTTTCTCTCTATTTCTCGGACAGTAGTTCAGACATGCAAAAGGAAAAAAAACAACCTACACAGAAAGTGCATAGTTGTAAGGAAGTTAATCTGATTCTGCCTCAGATTCTTATGAGATATCATCGTTTTCTCAGTTCAAACATGAAATATATCACCAAAAATCAAGGAAATAGATTAACAATAAATTAATTATTATGAATTAAAACCATTAGTTTTAACCATATGTGTAATCAAGTATTCCTGAATTATCACAACAATAGTATTTTTAACAGACACAATTTATGCATTCTTCTTTACATCTATTAATCTTATATCATCAGTTTTTTTACTATTATATATATATATATATATATATATATATATATATATATATATATATATATATATATATATATATATATATATATATATATATATATTAATTCACCTTTTTAATATTTAACTCTTAAACATCAAATTAATTACAATTTTTATACACAAACGTACAACCCCAAAGCAATTTCAGTCAAAAGCAACTGGACTTGGTTATTTGTATAGGAAGATGTTTCACCTCTCATCCAAGAGGCTTCATCAGTTCATGTACACATCTGAACAGGGGCCTGTTTCACAAAGCAGGTTAAAAAAACTCTGAGTCTAACCCTGAACTCTGAGTTGATCTACTCTGAGATAGGAAACTCTGAGTTTTCGGTTCCAGAACAGCAGATTTGCGTTAGGTTGATCAACTCAGAGTAGTTTGACCTAGAGTTAAGCGCGTGCACCACAAGTAAAAAAAAGACAGCATCATTGGAGCCCTGATTCGATGAGTCACCATGGCAACGGGGAAGCGAAGGGCTACGCTACAACTGGAATTGGAAATATTAATGCGCTCATACGGAGAGTTTGAGCAGGTTTACACCGCTGCTGCAGCAAAAGAGAGGGAGACGGTGCAGGAGAACATTGCTGCTTGGGTCAGTGCATAAGTTTAAATGTAGTCTTTTGCAATCACAGTAATATCACAGGGGAAACGGCTTGAGTGGAATTCATTTAAGTGCAACCCCGCGGGGGAGAAGCGCACTTGGCAGTAGCTTAAGATGAAACATAAAAACATACAGGTATTCAAACAGGTAAAACATCGGCAAAATCTCATGGTGACACCTCATTTTGAGCATGTTTTACATGGTAAAGTAAATATTACCGTAAGTGGCTGTTTTTTATACAACATATAAATGTTGTATAAAAAACTCCCATTTGCAAAAAAAACCGCAGCGCAACACACAATATCTGCTGTGATATGAGAGCATTACTGGTTGTTAAAGTTGGAAATGTAAGGAGGGGTGAGATGGACTGTGACATGAAACGGTGTTGTGCCGTATTCAGCCCCCTCGCATTATAGGTGATATTCTGGATCAGAAGACTGTTGTTTCCACCTATAGGAGTAGTTTATATACCGGTAACCCAATTAAAAGCACACACTTTTGAACCTATGAATTGCAAGAAAAGCTGGGATTATATTTAGGAAACGCTAAGTCAAATACATTCAATCGTTATCAAAAGGACACGCCATGGTAGTGAAATAGTTGCGACCTAATATAACTTCTAATGTCTGATTTTTGCAGTGATTTTCTGAAAAAACAGACGGAACTATACTACGCCAAAACTCGCCCGCTGACTGAATGAATGAGGAAATCAAACACTGTGTGTGGCTGAAAGAGGGCGGAGACAGAGAGAAACTTGAGGTTTTCTGAGAAAAACCTGGTCCCGACCAGGTTAGTTTCAGAGAGCATGTTACCATGGTAACTGACCGAGAGGTTAAGTTACCTCTCTTTGTGAAACAGGCTAGAGTTACCCCTCTGTCTCTGGTTTGAGTTACCTCCCTTTGTGAAACGGAAAACTCAGAGTTTCCCTCATTTCAGGGTTAACAGACTCAGAGTTTTCACTAAACCTGCTTTGTGAAACAGGCCCCTGGCTGGTCAGATACAGGTTTAGTAACCTGACTTTTCATGCTGGTTACATAACCCATAAAGTATTTTTCTAACAAAGAAGTATGCCCTCCCGGCTGGCACAAACTATCATAATATATCAACTTAACTTAGCCTGTAGCTTCCCTATAAGCTTAAACTAGCATAGCCTACCATTTCTTTAACGTTAGCTTGCAGACATCATAAAGTCTTTCAAACTGAATGCAACACCTATGTATAAACACTAAACTGCTTTGCTAGCTCAAAATCATTGTAACTAAGAGATCTACTGAAAACAAAAAATAGTTCCATGGACAGATTTAAGCAACAGAGATGGGTTCTACTCCCCATTGAGTCAGCCAGTCAACAAGCTAACTGTAGCTTGTAGAGATTTTTCCCATGGACAGATTTAGCCACTACGTCCGTGAGTATGTAGGGTTGGCTTGAGCTAAAGGTAGCACTCTGTCACCATCATGTCACTGACACATCAACACAGCTAATTGACATTTCCAATAACAGAGAGCATTGTTAGAAATAAGACTTACCAATCACTTCATAAATATGTTAATATCTTCTGCAGGTTTATAATTTAAGTCCCTACACTGTATAAAAAGATGAACATATTGATACAGAATTGTGTCAAGGAATTTGACTTCATAGCTGTGTTATACTGGAAATATATCACGACTAACAGCCAATCAGATTGCTTGATTCAAGCCATCTGTATTATATCATGACAAAGCATGTTTTCTGGTAGTTCAATAAATAGTCTACATGAAATAACCTCATGTGCTGGACCTATTTTCACGCTGGGATGTCTCTCAGTTCTGGATAAGCAGGAAACAAACTAGTAAGTATAAATATCAGTAATTGGTTGGACCTTAATCTAATCAAATCACGGAGAGAGCAGCAGCCTTTCTTATGGAATTTAACGAGGAATACGCAGCCACTGGGACATCCCATACGCCCTCCTTATGGTGTCTGTGTTTGTTTTCTATCTGCTATTTGGGCTTGTGTGAAAATAAAAGCTCAAGAGGGAAAAAAGTAAATAAATAAGTAAAAGATAGAGGAGAAACTCATCAAATCATCTGATATCTCGCTCCTCATGAAAGTACATTTGTGTCGCCATGGCAACTGCAGGCGGAAATGGGACAATTATTTGAGCGAGCAGGAGGGAATAAGGCCTGCTTTGCTTTCAACATATTGCGTGGGGAATTGGCTGTGTTATGATGAACAATGTGCAGATGTTTTCTCAGTCTGTATCATTTTCACTGTGTGGGCTGCTGCTTGTAGAACAAGTGTGCTGCTCTGAGGCAATCGAACTCCAAAGAAAAAAAACACACACCAGGCTCCTTTTGTTTGGCTGATTGGCTTCCCTCAGTGACTAATGCACTTACGCCAAGACTTCAGACAAGTTTGATCAAGTTTTGATATAAATGATTTCAATATTTACCCAATGACTGCTGTCATTTCTCCCTCCTGAACTGCGCTCTGCAAAGCTCGCTCTTGGCTCAATTTAATTGGTTCAAAAATCAAAGCAGGCACAGAGAATGGGATGAGACGAGGGTAAGAAATTGAAGCTTTGAGGGACGCTCTGCCTCTGATCCTGGGTTTTGTAATTGTTTCTGACTTTTTGGCTGAGAAAACAGAGGAGGCCCACGTACCTTCAACAATATGTTTCGGGGAAATCAGTGAGGGTGGTTGATCGGATTCTTTGGCACCTCTCTCTCTCTCCCTGCCTTTGTTAATTCATTTCAGCTCCTCGGGCTGAATGTCATTGTTTTACGATTTGAACGCCTCTTCACTAACTGTTCATTAGGCCTACCAACACAGTGGCATTAATCTGCTTTTTGTGAATAATGAAGGCCTCCATAATACTCTCACTGTACATTACCTCCATCTGTTATTCTAACTAATGACTTGCAATGCGCTGCAATCATGCCTTATAGTAGAGATCACTCACGAATAAGTCCCCAACCCATCAGTCATTCATATAACTCACACATGACAGTGATAAGTGTTGTTTGGACATCGATTCCCACAAGGCACTGGGAGAGTTGATGAGGTTGAACCAAGAAAAGACAATGCATCATTGTGTCTTTGCTTACCCGAGGCTAAAGAGAAGATGTCCTGCTAACAGGAGAGGACAACAAAGTCACCAGAATGTCTCATCTACATAAAAAAGCATGAAAGTCAAGAGAGTTGTGGATGACATTTCAGAATAATTTCCCCGCATTACTTGACTCTACAATTTTTCTTTTCTGACACTCACTTTTTGTCACTGAAGTGCAATCAAAAGATGGATGTTGAGTGGGAAATCTCAAGAGCCTGTCAGCTTGAGGGCAACTGACGCCACACTTTAGGATGATACATTGGTTTAAAAGTTAGCAAGTTTGTTAGAAATATGGATGAGTATAAGAGAACAAGAAAACTGTCACAATAGAGGAAGCAATGAATACTTTACTGTACACCTACTATTCTAACTGGATAAACATATTTAAAGCTAGACTTATCAATGTTTTATATATTTAAGAAATATTTTGACTATTTGGGAAGATGAGAAGATTAATACCATTCTAATATCTGTCCATTAAAGATAAAGCTACTGCCAGTAGCCAGTTAGCTTAGCAGAAAGACTAAAATCAGGAATAAACAGCTACCCTGCCTTCAGGCTTCTTGTTACTGTGAAGTTGGTAGGCAACAACGGGAGAGTCCAGGAAGGTACTGCGCCCAGCCAATGAAAAGTCCGGCACGTAACTCCTTGTTTTTGTACAGGTTAAACAAATGAAATACAAGATAAATGTCTCAATTTTTAGCTTTAGTGTTGCTTAAGGTGTAATTTGTTACCTTTAATAGAGACAGGCTAGCTGTTGTTTCCAGTCTTAAGCTAACCTACCTACCTACATACCTACAGTATCAAAGCTAACTGGCTGGTGGCGTAGCTTCATATTCACCATACCGACATGAGAGTATGTACAGTATATGAAAGTGATTTCTTGCCTCATTAAGCTCCTTCTTTTTGGCTTTATGGCACATTTACTGTTTTGTTTCAGTCTCAACGCTCATATCATACCGTGTTCCCGTCAGCAATCAGCTATTTCACTAAAAAAGGTCTATAAAGCCACTGTACTCTACTTGCTCACCAGCTAACAGACGGACACAGTTAAAGCTAGCAGGCTAATATAGCGGAGCATTTAGCAGCCGATATTTTTCTCAGGAGCTGGTGGGGACCAGAAACAGAACTAAAAGGTGGACACAAACTTGATTCCAAGTGAATGATCAAGCGAATCTTTATTTGATGGATGTCTAAATAGGCAACTGTTCTCTAAAAGGTTAGCCAATACAACTTAATAAGGAGCTATGTGTCAAAGCTGGTATCTTTGTCCCCAAATCAAACATTTATCAATTTGTTCGTAGCTTCACTTCGCTGAAGGGGAAAAATGGTGACAAGACATCTTGTTGCTGAGATGAAACTGTAGGGCCTATATTACTAATTAAAAATGTTGTAGTACAATTTTGAGTAATACCATAACCAGGGGGGCTAAATTCCATGCAATGACCATGAGGCTCACGCAATACTGTTTTTGCACGCTCTCACCTCACATGTCTATTTTCTCATCTCATCTCATCTCATCTCATCTTCAACCGCTTATCCATGATCGGGTCGCGGGGGCAGCAGCTTTAGCAGGGGACCCCAAACTTCCCTTTCCCGGGCCACATTAACCAGCTCTAACTGGGGGATCCTGAGGCCAGTGTGGAGATATAATCTCTACACCTGGTCCTGGGTCTTCCCGAGGCCTCCTCCCAGCTGGACGTGCCTGGAACACCTCCCTAGGGAGGCGCCCAGGGGGCATCCTTACTAGATGCCCGAACCACCTCAACTGGCTCCTTTCAATGCAAAGGACCAGCGGCTCTACTCCGTGTTCCTCACGGATGGCTGAACTTCTCACCCTATCTCTAAGAGAGACTCAAGCCACCCTCCTGAGAAAACCCACTTCGGCCGTTTGTACCCGCGACCACGTTCTTTCGGTCATGACCCAGCTTTCATGACCATAGGTGAGGGTAGGAATGAAGATTGACTGGTAGATCGAGAGCTTTGCCTTCCGGCTCAGCTCTCTTTTCGTCAGAACGGTGCGGTGTCTATTTTCTCAAGCAATGAAAAACAAATGGATAACTGATTACTTTGTGACTTGAAAAGAGGACAGTGACAAGATAGAGCAGCTCCACGCAACAGCAGCTGTGTAAAACATTGTGGTCAGGGGGATTTTAAGGCCTGTCTATTCGTGCTGTTGCGGTACCGGTACTTGAAACTGCCAAAAAGGACTTGCATTTTAGCACTAATCCTTATACCAAATTAAACTGTCAGTAAATAGATCCTAATTTGATAAAAACCATGTCCATATTATAGCTTGCTGAGCAGTGCAATGGATTCCTGCCCAAAATGTCCCTGACTATAACCATAAGTAGTTTCACTGTACATGTCTGCACAGGGAAAGTCAGCTCAAATTATTTTGTAACACACTGTCCTACTTTTTCAACTCATGAATTAAATAAATAAATCCTTTCATAAGAGGTATGAAATATCCTCATATTTGCTGAAATGTTCAATATAATCCAGTTCAGGATGACAGTGACTATGACCATTTCAAATCTGAATGTCACTCTTAACTAATTTTACAAGTTGGCAGCCCTGCCAAACTATAACTTTCTTCTAGCATACTATGATGGCTGATGTGTTTTAGAACTCCCTGATTTTTTTAAGTTCCAAATGTTGTACTGTTTCACTTTTGATGTTTTGAAATACAACTGTTGACGTGTGCTGAATTTGATTGACCAAAGACTGAAAATTTCACCCAACATCTTCTACAACTACAGTATAGGCTAAGTAATCACACTGATCGTGTAATGTTGTCAGTCATTGGCCAAGTGGGTTTTCATATTTTGATGACCAGTGATAAAAGACTTGTACTTTGCTGAAGCTTATGAATTACTGATTGGTCAGTAATGAGTCTACTCCTGTGATCGCTTTCAGAACCTTAGTAAATGTGTTAGCTGTATAGTTGGGCTGTTTTCGCTGGACTGGGCTAAGCAGGAGCCAAGAGGATATTTGGTCTTTTGAGTGGGAGCTTTGGGACTGATCCACCGAGGAAGAGCTGGATTGTGGGGATCATCCACCCTCAGGCGAGGTGAAGATCCCTGCTGAGCCACCCAGAGCTCTGCCTCAGCACACGCTGATGTGGACATTATGCACAATCAAGGGCAATGTAAAAACACTCACAGAGGAAAAAGAAAGTCTTAGTATGAAAGAGACAAAACACAGATCAAAGAGCTGTTTGATTCATGTGGCAGCTTAAAAGAAACCACATTTAAAAAAGTATATTAAAGTCAAACTGAAATTTTTCCTGGCTTTTTAGTCTCTTCTTGTGCAGTTTTATTCCCTGCCCAAACAGATACTGTGTATCTACTGTACTTATATGTACTTTATGTACTATCAAAATTAGAGAACAAATTATTAATACTTGATTTATTCTGGAATATTGTTACTCTTTTTTGTTTGGAATATCATCTGTGGCTATACCACTGCTGTATTAGCTTAAGTTTTTTTTTAAATATCCACGGCACTTCAATAAAAACCTTTATTTTGTGAAAAACAGTGAGCAAAATTAGAGAAAACTCACAGTAACATCCCAGTTATTGGTGTTAATCTGCACCTGGTGAGATTTGACTTCATTGTTGGACACACCCTATTTATCTGCAGCTCTCCTGGTTACTTTGCAAGATGGCGAGCTGCTCTAAGGTTACTGAAGCCCTGAGACAGCAGGTTGTCCAGATGAAGGCCAAAGGGATGACCTTCTCAGCCAGCAGAGAGAGGTTGGGAATTCATAGTCTGTGATTTCAAGAATATTAAAACCTTACAAGGACACAGATTCATTTAAGTCCCTCAGAAAGGCTGGTTGTCCACTTAAAACAAGTGCACGAGAGGACAGGATTATGAGAAGACTCTCAACCGGGAATCGGTTCACACTGCAGCTGGAGTTGGTCTCAAGTTCAGTGCTAAACAGAGCAAGGATCTGTCTCAACACACAGTGTCTCATTGTTTAAGACAATTAAGGACTTAAAGCAAGTGACCAAACCTCTTATCATCAGAAAGAATAAAGAGGCTGGACTTGCCTTTGCTGAGGAGAACGTTGTGTGGACACAGGATAACTGATCTTTGTCGGGTTTTTTTTCTTTTTTTTTTTTTTTACTAAATAAAGGTTTTTGTTGAAGTGACTTGGTTATTTAAAATCATGCTAGTACAGCAGTGGTATAGCCAGGTATTAATACTTTGTTCTCTAACTTTCATCTCCACAGTGTATATATATATATATATATATATATATATATATATATATATATATATATATATATATATAAATAAAATACAGTACAATAAGAAACAATACAAATACATGCACACCAAAGTGCCCAGTAGGATGGATGCTGTTTCCAAAAAATATAATGGAAACAAAAAGATCTCCACACCTAATAGCTCCGGATTTTAATGCTGTGTTATGGCACAGACTCTTCTTCAGACTTGGCTGGGTTTTTACATAAAACACCAATATTATCATCAACCAGTGGCGACTGCTGGTCTTTCAAGGAGGGGAAGGCAA